>NW_009648594.1:288098-390016 GCF_000708025.1 Charadrius vociferus
TGCTGAACACACAGTGAGAACTCCCTGTCTTCTGCTACATCCTTGGACTGAGTAAAAAAGAGCAAAATCTGGTCTAATGGGGCTTTGTGATGGCAATCAGAGATAAACCTTCGCTCTGATGTTTCAAGGCAGGAAAGGTGCTTCAATACACAAATAATCCATTCGCCTTTCCTGAACACTCCACCAAAATACGGAATAATAAACAATGGTTAAGTATAAAAGATGGGACTAACCCTGAAATCCATGAGTGACCTGAACTTCAACAACACCCGCAGGATTTTGGTGTCTGGGTGACTAGAGACATATGGTCTACAAACCAACCAGCCACATTTTATTTAATAAATGATAGTAATAAATGATAGCCAAAGTTAGTATTTTATTTACTGTGTAAACATTCATTTTAATTTACATGGAGCATTTAGGAGAAATAAAAGCTGCAAAAACTTAGTCTGAGTTAATTTATAGGACTGCACCACTCTGTAAAATAGTGTCAAAATATATATAGATATAGAACCTCCTAAAGGTTGTGGTTTTTTTTAATTTAAAAAAAAAGCTTTCAAACAAAATGTCTAACAGCTTTATCAAATAATAATTTTGAATAAAGGACATACATATGAATCTATAAGTAGCAATGGAGCTGCATTTTATATTGATAACAGTCAGAAAAAGCAAAGACATAAAGGAAACCCGTTTCCAAAAGATTTTTAAAAGTCACTACAGTGACCCAGATTATCAAATGTAGTATGAAAATTTGTATTGACAAATGACACTGAACACCACTATTTCATTTAATTCACTGTGCAGACTGTGTTCAGTCCAAGGATTTTCTCAACAAAGTGGACTACAAGGAAAAACTAATCAGATAATGTAAAAGCCTGTCAGGGAAAGTGGCTAAATTGTCCTTACAAATGGTGTTGCAGGCAATATTTAGTAATTAGCTCACTCAGATGACTTGCTCTCTTTCTGACAATTGTACAGGCTAGCAGTAATTACCTTGGAACTTCAAGTGGCTATAGTCCAACAGCGTGAACTCGCACAAATATTTATCTATGTTGAACCCTTCATCCCTACAGTGGGTTCTTGCTATCTCCATTAATTTGTTTGCCTTTTAACTTCGCCTTTCTCATTGTTCAAGTAAAGCAGAAGATACAACTTGTATCTATAACAGCTTGTATTCTTTGCTTCTTTACTAGCTTGGGATTTCACAGTAGATAGAATTTCTCCACTATTTAGTCCATCATATGGAAAGTCAGAAAAATACCGTTATGGTAGGAAAAAAATTTGAGATTTTCTTATGACGAGGGGCTTCATTCTGCTCCCATCTACTTTCCTTACTTGGACAATGGAGACTACTTTCCTTACTTGGAAACACCTGAATCTTTGGTCTCAGTTGATATTTTTTCACTTAATAAAACAGCTGTAAATATTTTGCAATGTAAAATTTAAATATCTTATTTTTTTAAAAGCAAGTTTGATAACTATTTTTCTTTGCAAACACTTGGCAAACTCCCCATTACAGGAAGAAACACAAGCTTTTTGGATTTGGTAGGACAGGTATGACAGAGCATCTTCTTTCTTTTCCTGAAGTAGACAAAAGAAATGAAATCATGGCATGGCCACATGAGAGCCGTCTTTGTAAGTCAAATTATGGATAATTTGTTTCCTGAAACAAAAAATAATTAAATACTCCAGACGTTTCAAGAAAGAAATCTTACTATTCCAGTGCTTAGAGGCATAAAGGACCCTAAAAAACACCATAGGAAGGGGTGCATTTTTGAGGAATTTAGTCACCAAACCCTGTAAGATATTAAGCACGCTGCAAATGTGAGAGTATTTAAATTTTGCTCTGTTATTATTTGTATTGATAGTTTCATATTTTTTTTCTTTGCCAAATCAGAGCCTGTATAGGAAAACAAATTGCTGTAGGAACAGTCAGTGGCCAAAGTGGTTTGGTATGCGACGGCAGACATTGAAACTGGTGTGCTGCCGTTTGACCGGTAAGAGGTTTGGGGAGGGACCAGGGCAGTGGGGGGCAAAGGAAGGGCCAGAAAGGTGTCTTTGGGCCCAGAGGAACCTCTCCTGCCTGTCCCAGGTGGCGGGACAAGGGGTTGTGCTGAGCAAGCTGGGGTGGCAGGGTGGGCAGCGGGAAGGTCTGGGAGCTGGTGAGGAGAAGCAGGGTTTCCATCAGCTTCAGCAGCAGGGCAAGGGGGCTGTGCTGTGCAGAAGTAAGATCAGCAAGGAGTTTGCTGTATTCCTACAAAATATCTCAAAGGATGACAGAGCTACATGGTTCTTCGTACTGGGTCTGTTTTTTCCCCTCTAAATGTGTGACTGTTTCTGCAGTCTCAAAGGAATTTCACAGCTGGGAAGGCACTGGGAATTGTTCTGTGTTCTTCATATCAAGCAGAAAAAAAATTGTTTAAACACATGGGACAGAGGTAACTTGTATTCATACATGTTAAACAAATAGGAAAGCAGTGTTTTAAGGTCCTAGAGATGGTTGTATGTCAGTTGACTGAGTCACAGATTAATTCCACAACTTAGCAGCAAGCATGAAAAGTTGCCACAACTTAGCAGTAAGCATGAAAAGTTTCCCACTGAAATCAAAGTCTACAGGGGGTAGAAGAGAGGAAAGAAAAGGTTTTCCCCTGTAAGAAATCTCATTACAAATAGGTGTGAAACAGGTAAGTGCAGATGAGTTGCATCTGAGTAGCAGCACGGCAGTGGTTTCCTTGATCAATATTTTGGAATCTCTCAGCTATATCATAAACCCAAAAGAAAGAAAAATTGTTGCTAACTGTTCACAGTAATACATCTTCCAATCTTTTAAAATCAAGCATTAGCTAAGCTTCACTCTCCAATTATCATACCCCAGAGTCCCATAATGCTATCCATGGCTGTGTTGTCTCAAAACTAGTAAGGGATTTGGATGTATTTCCACTGAAACTAAAGACAAGTAGGTACAGTCATCTCCTTGTTGGCTTTGAAAAACCTCAGACAAGCAGGAGAGGATAGAGGATAGTGCAATTCCCATATCCTGTTATCCTCCATGTCTGCAGAGTCATGTTCTGTCCATCAAAGGACACGGGTGACACTAGTTCTTCCCCACTGAAGTTCTCTCCCTATGTGGTAAGCAAACAGCACTATACTGGCTGTTTCCATATGAGCCTGTTGTCCCGATATTGTGTTTGCAGCACAGGTAGTGCTGTACTAACTCAGGACATTTTCAGCTGGAAACAGGTCTGAGTGGAGAAACTACACAGTCTGAAGGAAGCCTCAGGGGTAGCTCAGATGACTTAGCAGCACGATGCTTTTCCTTTCTTACTCTGTTGGTTCTTCTGTGGCTATCGAGAAAAGGATACTGTAAGAGATCCTTTTAATGAATTCTGAGAAATGTTTTCTGTTCATTTAACATTTTTTTTTGTTTTGTTTTAGAACACCCCACACCCCCCCCAGCATTTTCTACCAGGATTTGGCTTGAATTGAAATGTTGAACTTGAGCATCTGTGTATACAGACAACTGGATGGCTGGAATGTAATGGCACAGAGTAATATAATTTTTTTTTTATACTATACCTGCTATTTATCCCAGTAGCAGAATGTTTACTGACTTGGTATCAGAAGTTAAAATGTTTTCATAACTAAATAGTATAGCAAGATATAAATTAAAGATTAAGTTTGTGCGCTCTACTATTTCATGCAATCCTGCAGTTCAAAAATGCCATTTCTGTTAGATCTGTAGTTAAAATGAGGAATGTTTAAAAGAACATCTTCTAATGAAAGACTTAAAAGCATAATTACAGGGAATACTTTCTATCATTGCAGTAACCAGTTCCCACCAGGCTGTAACAAGCAATGCAAACAAATGGGATATAACCAAACGAAAGCTTATCATTTTCCTAGATCCCAAAGTGAGACAATACAAAATTGGCTGCAAGGAAAAATTAGCTGCTTAAATTGGAGACCTATAAAACATTGAAATACATTATCTTAATTGTTCCCTGGCTGCTGGGAGCTAATGACAAGGTTCTTCTCAGAAGACCCTGTGAAAAAAGTTTTATGCAGACTTGTATACTCCTTGGACCCAGTTTACATCTCAGGCAAATAATGTATATCAGGAGCTACTCCACCAGAGTGCATGGAGTTGAAAATGTATATAACTGATATACTGTGAGAAGATACCAAGTATAAATATGACACTTGTCAGATGACTTCTAATCTGTTTTTTTCCCTGAGTACAAGTATTGTTCACTGAACAGCAAGTGCAGTGCTGTTAACACCTGAGTTTTTTCAGTCTCTTCAGGCTTTATAGGTTCCTCCAGCAGGAGGAACTGGACTCTGCATGATAAACATGTAGGTATGATAAATGCACTGGCAAAGAGATAAATATACTTGCAAACAGCAGTCTTTCATCTATTACTCGGGTTGAAGCATTAG
This sequence comes from Charadrius vociferus, assembly GCF_000708025.1. NCBI lineage: Eukaryota > Metazoa > Chordata > Aves > Charadriiformes > Charadriidae > Charadrius > Charadrius vociferus. The sequence goes on from NW_009648594.1 coordinate 292,536, forward strand.
GTATAAAAAACCTGCACTGGTGCCCTTCCTCAGCTCAAATATTACAACCTTTTAAAGAAATTTTGTTTCATGCACGTGTGATCCGCTCTGAAATCATCAGCCCCCCGGAGCAAAGGAGCCTCATCTTTCTGCCACACTTAATGGACTGTCTCCTACTGGCTTCTGAGCACATGCTGATCATATAGAGCACTGCTTTTACTTAAAGCGATGTCTGCCAACATTTCCCAAAGCCAGTGAGAAGATTTTACTTTCCTTTCACAGGTTTGGTTAGGTTCTTTGGATACATATACCTCAGAAAACTTTTAAAGTACATTTGTTTTACATTTAAAAAGTAGCTGCATAGACTTCCTAAATAAAACCAGAAAAAAACCCCAACCCATCCAAAATCAACCCAACAACAGGAAAACAACCCCAAAAAGGCGATTCTTTTTGTGTCATTTCCCATGTGTAAACATCTAAGAAATACAGGCATGAAATATGAGCTGTATGAAGTCTTGCTATGACAATGAGCTACGTTAAATGCAGAATGGGAGATCTAAAAAACAATGGCTAAGTTCAGTGTAGAGTAGTTAGAAAACGCATGCATCAAAAGCTATGCTGTGTGCAACATGGCAGGATACAGACATTAGTTGAAATGGACTGGAGTCATGCAATTATTTGGAAAGAAGCTGCTGAGGAGAATAAAAAAGTGTGGATACCTGTGTGGATCATAGCTTCCTCCATCTTTATTTCCTGATATAGGAAAATACAAGAGTAACTTTTGTTAGTGTTTAGAACTTGTAAAAACCATTCACAATGTAGTTTTCCATGCACAGCATCTAATTCCTAAAAAGAAATGTACTGTGTTAAATAAAGACAGAGCTCCAGTCCAGCAAAGATTTCCTGGAAGTTTTATATAAAAGAACTGAAAAACCACAGTTTTTAAAAAATAATAAAACCCCCAAACAATTAGATATTGTAAAAAAGAGAAACATTTGTAGCTGAAGAAAGAGATACAAAGATGCAACACCACAAAATATGTAGAAGGGAATAGTCCTGTAAAAAAAAAATCACAATATTCAATCAACCAAATTTAAATGCAATGAATACCAGAGTTAAGAAGTATAAATACCAGATACTTTTGTACTCAGAGACTCTTGCAATATTGCTTTCCTCAAAAATGGAGGAGACGACTGCTGGTTAGAAGTTTGCAATGTTAATGTGGTGTAGAGCCTGAGGTTGTTCATATAGGTGGACAGCAGTTGGAATAAACACAGGATTTAATACCTCACCTCCTACTTGGAGGCAAAAACTAACCAAATAAACCCTGCAACAGAGAAAAGAGTTATGACTATGAAGATCTGCATATGTTTGTTATTGATGAGCTCAAATAATGTGAGAAACTTTCTGCACCATTTCTGTCAAATGTTGTTGTTTGCCATCAGTATCTCTCTAGAATAACCTGCGCAAACTTGCAAAGAAGCTTCCAGGTCGTGCGGTTGTGAAGGATGGTGGATGTGGATCATTCCAAACTATTCAGAGAAACACTAAAGAGGGCAACACTTCATGTATACAATTAGTACTTAAGCAGATTTAAAAAAAAAGGAATAAAATGGAAATAAACACTTCTATCTTTCTTATACCTGTTTCGAGTCCCTTTGGCCTTGGATTGCACTGCTTATAACCTTGACAACTTCGCAGTTCCATTAGCTGTATGTGTAATTGATTCAAAATGCCTCTTTCCACTGTATGTACTGTATTTGTCAGCTGAGAAAAAGAGGAATGGAGGGAAAAAATACTTGTTAACAGAAACATAAAAAAAAACCCTAGAGGACTTTGGTGAAGAACTTTTTGGAACAGGAAAAGGGGTTTACCTGATAGGGATCAGTGTTCATATCAAAATATTCCAAGAATCCAGTCGCAAACTCACAAAAGAGAAAATTGTGGGTGTCATTAACTGTTCGCAAACACCAGTAAGTGTTGTTATTCGAGCTTGTGCAAGCACAGAAAGAGCCCACTGTAATTAAAGAAATAAGTTATTAGTTTTCAGTGAAAAACAATATGCTTTTTTCTTCTACTAGTGAAACTTTTATAGATTTTCATGTACTTAAATTCTAGAACTATTTTAAAAAAATCTTCTATTTGAATAATTCTAGATTCTCATCTAAAACAATAAATGTTGCTAATGTAATTTTCACAAACATACACTTAATTAAAGCAGAAGATAGTGAATCCTGTAGTTAATGAAGCATATTCTGTTCTGAGTTATGTACGGTTTAATGGGATTGAGCAGAATTCAGACTTTACAAAAAAACAACACAAATCCCAATCTTTAAGATTTGTATACAGGATTCATTGGAATTGCTTCCTATATATAAAGATACTGTTTCCCCCAACAGTTAGTAGAGCCTCTGAGATACAAGTACAACAGAAAATTACAGAAGTACAACAGAAAATTACAGATGTACAACAGAAAATTACAGAAATACAACAGAAAATCACAGAATTGTAAGCACTACAGAAGAAGGTCAAACTGCGTGCTGATATAGAAGTGAGATGGAAATGACACAGTAGGCAAGAAAGTGTGAGGCAGTGTACTGGAATGAGGCAAGTGAGAGAGGTTAGGCAAGGAAGAGATGGGGGTTTGCAAGCAGGGAGCATGCCTGGCATCTTGAATGAAGGCAAGACAAAAGAAACAAGGTGGGAAGGAAGATCAATGCCTCATTTTAAGCAGATCTCCTTTACTGGCTTGAGTTTTCCACTTCACTGTTATTTTGAACTACAATCCCTCGTTTCATTTATTTGACACACAAATAAGAAGGAAATGGAATCATTCAGTTAAGCTTTTGGAGAACAATCCCAAACAGTGTAACTGGATTACATTTTGTTTTCACTTTTCAACTTGGGGAAACCTAGAGTGGGATTCCACTCCAAACTGAAGACACCCGGATCCAGGTGTCACAGCAGCCATAGAGGTGACCTGGGTATATCTTGTTTATAATCTTGTTCTGCCAGCAGAAAAGGCTGTAAGAAAGGTTATCTCTCTTAATTTTCAAACAAACTGCTAACTAAGTTTGGCTGTAGAAGAATCTCTCTTTAATTCCAATAATAAAATATTGATATTGCCTTAGATATTTATTTAGAATTATTTAGATTTGTTCTTAGTACTGTGACTAGCTGTGACAGTATGAATGTTTTGAACAAACATCATAAAAATAGTAATGGTATTGGACCTTTTTATGTGTGTAATGTGAGTCAATAACTTAGTTCTTCTTTAAGTTATGGACTGTGTCAAAGGAACATTGTTTTTACCCCATGACTGTTGCTAGAGCATTACCAGAATGCACAGCAATACGAGAACACCTTTCATAACCGTTACTCCACAGTTAAAAAGTAATAAACCAATGTAATTGTTGTCTTTAAAACAAAAATTGTGCATATGACTGCTTTAGGGACATTTTAAAATGTAAAAAGCATATTAACAGAAGTTCTGGTGCAATCAGAACAGAGTACCACTAGGAGACATTTTTTCTCCAAATGAAAAATTGCTCTTAGCAAATTTTGTGCTTGGAGTCAAATATGTTGGAACTTAATCACCATTTGATCTTCAAGTTTCTGAGAGTAAAGTTTTCAATCAATTACTTTTCTTCCTCCGCCACCAAAGATGAGAAAAGTGTTATTTTGCTAATGCTAAATACCGAGGAATGTTGAAGCATGCCTCAATAGGATGGTTATCTATATACCCTGAAGTTTAAAGGAACTTAGAATATTTTCTAGCTATAATATTTTCTTCTAATGCACCAGGTGAGTGTTCCACAGTTGTGATTTTTAAATTCTTTCAGAATACAAAAAATGAGAATAATGGGAAGAATTCATAAGGGATAGTATCTGCGTTTTCTTCACAGCAAGGTAAGTTGTTTGATACACTTTGAAACCAAAGTGATAAAATTAAAGTAGACCTCTTATGCGCTGAAGTTTGTGACAAAATTAAAAGTCAAGTCGCAAAAAGGATTTATGACAATTGGAAGAATAAGGTTTTTATTAATAACTAGGAACGCAATTAAAATTCCTGGAAATATTTGGCCATCTTGATCTCCAAGAGATCACACAAATCTCAGTGGCTGGTTATGTAAGTCTGTCTTTTAGAGGCCAACTCTCCTTTTGCTTCTGCGGTGTTTAGCATTGAGCTTCTTGTGATAGTTTCATATAAATAAGTAATGCAACAATTACAATCATACTCAAGTGACATTCTTCCTTCATACTCCAGGATAACGGCAGAAGCAGCATTACTAAGAGCCAGTTCTTCAAAACAATGCTCTGATCGCATGAAGTGGGAACTCTGTAACACATCAGAGGATAACCTAGATCATGTCTGCACGTGGACGTAAGACTTACAGTTCCAGAATGGTGCTGTTTGCCAGTGGTTGTTGTCATGGGTAAAACACGTCAGTCCAGGAAGGCTACACTCGTCTCCTTTCTTCTGGCGCTTTTTCCCCTTCCTTTCCTTCTTCCTTCTCCGGTTCTCTTTGAAAAGCTGCAGTTTGCCATCCACTTCCTGTGCTGCTTCTCTGTTCAGAGAGAAAGTTGGGCATGGCTGAGAGACAACAGTCTCTATTTGGTTAACAACAGCATTAGCAGTTTTTACATTTTTCTGGCTTCTTTAAAGATGAGAGGATGAGAATATGCCCCTCTTCCAGCTCAGCTTCCACCCCTGCTGTTGTGACAAGGCCTGCTCTTCAGTAAGTGTGAGAAATGATGCACTGTTGCATATAGGTTTAACTAGATCTTTTTAACAATCGTGAGGTCAATCAGCTTCTGAAATGATTAATTGCATCCTTTTTCTATCAATAGGTTTTAAAATTATTATCCATGAACTTTCACAAGTCTGTCCAAAATTACTGAAGGTTTCTTGTGAGAGCTTGCTTTATGCGACCTTTTCTTTCCCTCGCCTCTTCCCTTCCCCTTTCCACAAAAAAAAATCAAACCTCCCCAAATTATATTTCCTCAGTCACCAAAAAAACAGCTGAGAGAGTGAGAGGATAATAACAATCTTACTTGAAGGGATGAAGATGGCTCTTGAGTTTCTCTTGGGCCTTTACCCCTTTCTCTTTGTTGTAGTAGCTACAGGGAATATTATTAGGAATTATCAGTCATGAAAACATTTTCAACACAAAAACAAACCAGAAACATGCCATCTTTGACATTTTCTTAAGGAACTACACAAAATTACTTATGAGTCTCACTACATTTAAAGAAGTTACATCCATGTCAGCGATCCTATGCTAGATTATAGCAGAACTACAGCTGGGTTCAAATATGTTAGTAGAATACAAACATATTTAAACTTAAAATTTTAACATTTATCTTCTTTTGATCCACAGTAGCTTCTACTCTTAATAGGGATCTAACTAGAATGAGTACCTACAGTGGTTATAAATATCAATAAAGCTTATGTTCTTTCTTTTCCATCTCAGAAAACTTGGAAAATGTGTAAACCTTAGCAAGCGGTGTAGCTTTCAGTGTTGAATGCTGTCTCTCTTACCTCTGTTTACTACAATCACATTCATCTGGTTTTCTTCTTTTTAGGTGTCCTCTAACTTCCCTCAAATTCTTAATTTTGTCTTGGAGGGCTTCGATCTGCAGAGAATATTTCCAAGTCAGAATTATTCTTTCAAAAGATAGCAGTGCAAAGACTTCACTCAGATTTTAAAATACCTCTTACCTCCTTATCAATGTAAGCCTTGTGGTCCTTCCAGGCTCTAGCAGATTGGTACAGCTCCCTTTCACAGTGAATAGTGTCATTTGGAAGAATAAAACATCTGTAGACATGAGTTTTATAGGAAAAAGAAGGTCAGAGGCTTCCCAATTGCCTACCCATTTTTCCTCTTTCTCCTAACATTCAAAATCAATTCTTTGTTATAGTCTGTTAAGAAGTAAATAAAGTCTACATGGTCTTCTCATGTTGACTTAATAATATTAATAATTGCTTCAATCTGTTTTCTCTGCAAAATAAAATAAAAAAAATCCTCATGCATGACAGATGCTCTGGGCCTGCTGAGCAAAAATGCAATGGCAATACCATCTTGGAGATTCTTAATCCAATCAGAAAAGAATTGAAACTGAAATAAAAATCTGTTCAGAATTTAAAGCCTCTTGTTAACCAAACGTGCCATTTTTTATTTAACCACCAGCTGCTGAGAAATATATTCTTCTTGCCACATGAATGTGACTCATTTTTCAAATACGCAAAACAGTCAAGAACAGAACATACAGTCAATGGCCTAAAGATCAATATAATCAATAAAGATGATTAAGAAGAAAAGTTAGAGCAAACAGTTCAAATAGGTGGTTAAAAAAATGCCAACAGAACACTAAAGTTAAAAAGTGGGGCAAAGACAAAAACATTCATACCAGTATTTGAAAAAACAGCTCTACCAAGGGAAGGGAAGGGAAGGGAAGGGAAGGGAAGGGAAGGGAAGGGAAGGGAAGGAATGATACTCATACTAAAGTTAAATGATTCCACCTACTAACAAATACAACTCAGGTTTACCTAAAATCTACAACGACAGTTTTGAGTTCTTAAATATTGTAACCATAAAATTGTAAAAAATTGAGAGAGAGAGAATACAGTTAGAAAACGAAGACTTAATTTTAAGAAAAAAAAGACTACAGAAAAAGCAATTGTACTTGTGCGTCACTCTGACGGAGTTGGGTTGACCTATGGCATCAGTGCCATCAGCAATCATTGCGTCACCAGGAGCACCATCAGTTTCCTCTGCATCTTCCTCATTTTCAGGATTGTGACGCTTGGTGATACTTTTGGTTTTTAACACCTGCAGTTCTTCCTCTTCCAGATTTATGTCATATATTTCACCTTCAAATTCCACAGACAAAGACCGGGTTTGGCGAGTGTGAACAAATCGGGGTTTGTATTCTGAAGCAGAAGAAAGAAACATTCCTAGTTGCATATACATATCTATATGACCCATGCCATGAACACACAGCATAGCCCAAAAAGCAAGAATGCTGTTCAGTAAAAACAGCTTATTTTTTTTCGGTGGCTTTACAGAAACTTATTTAATGATTTTTTATATGTCGGGGCCCACACTTTCATGTGTAGCATGAAATTTTGATTGCTTCAAGGTTTGCATTTCATGCTAGTCTGACCTGATGCCACAGTTAGCATCTATATCCACAAATAAAGTCAGTATCTTAGAAATCAGGTATCTAGAGAGAGACACTCACAAAGTCAGAGACTATAGGATTAGAAACCATTTTAGAAAATAAAAGCATTCAGCACTGTGAAATAAGGTCACCACCTGTAAATTGGCATGTGACATAAGTTTGACTGATGCTTTAGAATAAAAATAACTTTTTAAAAAGAGAACACCTTTTCCTTTTTAAAGGTAGGCATTAAAATGGCATGAATCCATCATATATCAGTGTATATGTATCTACAAGTATATACGCACGTATAATTCGACACACACATCATCCTTGTGTACAGATCAGACCACCAAAAACTTGCTGCATTGTAGAGCTACAGCGAGATTTATTCTATCACTTTTACCCATTGAAAGCTCTAGACTTAGTAGCGCTCTTTTAGCTACTGTCTTGGAGTTTTGCAAGTATAGCAATGTGTTTGAGTCAAATTAACTATGACAATTAACTCTTTGAGGGTTTTTTAATGTTATGTACAAGAATACCTGTGTTTGGGCTCAATCTGGAAGATTTTAACACTTTGTAATTCTTTTGCTAAATGCACTTGTCCCAAATCAAGCTGGTGAAACCCACAGTCAATATCACACCAAAGCAAAACGATACACACAGAGCCCTAGAAATACATAATTCAGCTTGTAAAAACCAGTTGTAGGGCATTTCCATTTGTGACATCTATGCTGAGCACACCTTTGTCACCTAACAGTTAATAATTCATGCAGCAGAATAAAACGGCAGCTGTAAGAAAGTACTGCCTTTGGCAGGTAGTGTTGGTTCTATTGCAGTTTTTATGTCAGTGTCTTTGAGAGACTCACACTGAAGCTTTCCCACAAGAATCTTTTAGAAGTGCAGATAGTAAGCCTCATTCAACTCTTCATTCAAACCACCCTATCGTTCTAAACTGTTTCAGCAGTTGCCCGCTGTCAAGTGAAAAAAGGCTTCCCAGTCAAGACAATGAAGACATTCACCTTCCTGAAGAGAAAAAACCCTAATTTCAAAGCATCTTTCTGATTTATAACCATATTACTCTTTACTAAAATACTGCAAAAGATTCATAGGGTCAGATGGGACAACTTCTGGCATTGTAATAGTCTCTGATGATGCTACTTATTAATCAAGTCTGGAATATGAGTGTCTTATCTAAGTGTCATCTGAAAACTGAGGCCTGAATAAGTCATTCCCTTTAACAATGTCTCATCATCATGAGTCTTTTTCTGGTCTATTTGGATGAACGCTAAGGTGGATTTGGAGGAGGAGGAGGAGGGGAGAATAGGAACAAGAATGTTGCAAAGGGGAAAGACATAACAAATGGACTTTTTTCTGATGGCCCCTTCAGATGTTTTCAATACTTCCCTTCTTTCTCTCCCCAAGTCGCTTCCCCTGCAGTTGCAATCCCCATTCAGCCCTTGCTGGTGCCCTGGCAACACCTTCTCTTTCTAAAGTACTCGACAGGTCTCTCCCCTTGAAAACATCACTTAGGGGAACACTCCCCTGTCAGTCAGTGACATGTAAACTTTTCAGCGGAGGTCTGCCTGTAAACACTGGGAATTTCCTTAGATCATACTAAACAAATGGAAGGAATTATATCAAGGCAGCTTTTACTCTGAATAATGAGACAACTTAAGACAGACAATATTGTGGTTGAACGTACAAAGAATACCAGGGATTCTTCTTTACATGCAGAGTGGGGGAGGCTTTGAACTGGGAAATATTTTGCATTATACTGACATTATTCTTTTATTTCATAAACATCTGTGCAACATCTTCTAACTTTTACATTTCTCATACGACTTCACATCTTCCTGTTTTAAAGACCCATCTTTATTTCATTCCCCAGTCTAGTATTCAAGCTAGAGAGCAGGAGAGCACACAGTCTGAAACCCAGGTCTGCCTTTATTGCTATAGCTACAGAACCTCACTGTCATTGCTGGGCAGACAGATGAAAATACTTGGTCCATTAAAAATAATGGCTTCTTGAAATGGGCTTCTTTTGCAGAAATCATTAGCAGAAACGAATTCAAGTCGTGCTGTCCTAAAACCCTTCAGCCCACGCTCCACTAGAGGACACTGCAATCTCACTCGTGTCCCTGTGGGGATCCCGGTACCCACTTGCTGGAAAGTTACAGCCGAGCAGAATTTCGGTCCGACAGCAATCACAGCACTGCGTTTCCTCATGTAAAAGATGTCTTTGGGAATATCAGCAAAGAGCATGTAAATTCAGTGTTAAGGATGCAAGAAAACACTTGCTCTGGCCATCTTAGCCAATAACGGCACCGATTCACCAGCGGATGCCACCGGGTTGTCATGTCTGAGCGGAGCGATAGGTGGCCCCAGAGTATCACCACCACCGCCGCCGCCGCCAGCCCCAAGACTATTCCTCACTGTGATCCGAAGGATAAATATTGTTGTTATTATTATTGCTATTACAGAGGCAATTATGTAGAACCTGACTGCCAATTACAGATGTATTCATTAGACACGGAGGTGAATACAAGAGCGTACTGGTAAACCAACACTCGGTTCACCATTTCCCCCTGCTCTTTGCCTCGGAGTCCAAGAGATCAGATAACACTTACTTTGCGCATTAGGGTTTCTCAAGAACTGTCTTTGATTTTTTCTTTGGGTCCTGCTGTTTCGGTAATCAGTGTCTCCACAGTTGCAGTCTTTGTCTTTACCGCTGTATCCCCGGGAGTGTATGCTGCGGGTCCTTTTTCTGATGGCAAGTATGTCGCTAGATACCTTACATTTGTGAATTCGAAGTTTGCCGGAAGCATCCTCTGTGCACTGCCACTTCTGCGAGAGAGAGAAACAAAGATGATTTCCCAGCAGCCTTCCAAACCCCTGCTACTTTCAGGTGAATTGTAAAACAAGACTGGCAATTTTCTTTAAAAATTAAGCAGTCCCTTAAATAACAAACTGAGAAGGGAAACATTTTAAGGGGCTAAATTCACTCACATGCTTCTCAACATGTCTCTCATGCTAGGCAAACACAAGCTTGAATGAAATCACTGCAAATCTGCATAAAAAAATTATAACCCAGCCAAAAAAGATATATAAATCAAGAGTATCTAGACTAAACACATCCCTGAAAAGAGCAAGTAAAAAGTCTTAATTTACTGAGCCACGGAGTACAGCTGTCAGGGCTGTTTTCACCATCTCTTTTTTTCTTTGAAAAAACAAGCTTTGTTTCTTTGTTCTTCGACTTGGAATTTCTAGCACCATACAGGGAAAAATAAAAAATGCCCGCAGATGAAGAAGAACTGGTTCAGTTGTAGGGTTCCTTGGCAAAGAGAAGGACAAATTGTGGGTGTGATTTATAGAAAAATACATACACCACTAACACGTAATTTATTTCCTTACCAGTGGCCAGAGCTAAGACCTGCACCCTAAGAAGTGCCCTTGCAAACCGTGCCACTCAGACCTGCAAAGATTGCTGGCTCTTCATATTTTATGAGAGAAAGGAGAAGCCTGAAAGCGCAGTAGCCTCGGCCACCCTCCCTACACCCAGCAGGCGTGAGCAAGGGGAAAAACCTCAGTGACAGTAAACAAATAAATTAGCTTGGATAAACTCCTTTGGATACCTAAGTCTTGAGATTTGTGTCAGTCTTGGGAGAAAAAGGTGCAGCCTGGAAGGAACACCTGTAAAAGGCATTGTACACATGCTGAGTATCACAGCCAGTGTGGGAGAATGAGAGGAAACAGAGTTTTTTCCAGCTTGTCTGTACAATATCTGTCTGATTTGATTATCAACATCACTGAACCAGATGGAAGATTGCAGATGGATTTTTCCAGTGGATCCCACTGTCTTCACATTTCAAATTAATAAGCAACTGAGATTTTAATTTCCCTTCCACACCGAACTGTCTTAAAAAAGCGGAATGTCACTGTTTTTAAAACATGGATAGGTGCTGACAGACCAGAGCTCCTTTGCCCATGGCCAAAGCTTGCCATATAAGGCTGCTGGGTTATACCTGGCACTTGTAACACCCGACGGAAGCTAAAAAGCCTGGAAAGATTTTAAGCCAGTTGTAGTCAGAATAACAACAGGGAGAACTAGAAATAGCTTTGTTTATTTATAATTTGAATGCAACTGTAAATGACTATTACCCAGTGAGTTTTGTTCACTTGTACATCTTAAGCCACAAAACCCAGACTTTGCATAAAAGAGAATTATTTGCATTATTTACAGGATGACCATGAGCCAACCATGTGCCCTTGTGGCCAAGAAGGCCAATGGCATCCTGGAGTGCATCAAGAAGAGTGTGGCCAGCAGGTTGAGGGAGGTCTACTCTGCACTGGTGAGGCCGAATCTGGAGTATTGTGTCCAGTTCTGGGCTCCCCAGTTCAAGAAGGACAGGGAACTGCTGGAGAGGGTCCAGCAAAGGGCTACAAAGATGATTAAGAGATTGGAGCATCTTTCTTACAAGGAAAGGCTGAGGGACTTGGGTCTTTTTAGTCTGGAGAAGAGAAGACTGAAGGAGGATCTTATCAATGCTTATAAATACTTAAAGAGAGGGTACTGGAAGGATGGGAACAGTTTTTTTTCAGTGGTGCCCAGTGGTAGAACAAGAGGTAATGGGCACAAACTTGAACATTGGAAGTTCCATATTAACATGAGGAGGAACTTCTTTACTTTGAGGGTGGCAGAGCACTGGAACAGGCTGCCCAGAGAGGTTGTGGAGTCTCCCATACTGGAGACATTCAAAACCCGCCTGGATGCCATCCTGTGCAACCTGCCGTAGGTGACCCTGCTCTGGCAGGGGGGTTGGACTAGGTGGTCTCCAGAGGTCACTCCCTACCCATACCATTCTGTGATTCTGTGAATTTGGCTGGATAGTGTAGAGAACTAAACTCAATAATGCTATTGATAACAGGAACCTTTTAGTTGCAATTTCAGCTAAGTTTCTCTATAATGTGTCCTTTTTTGGCTCCTGTGACTGAATAACATAGCTTTCTCCTGCCTCATTAATAATATGGCCAGATGCTGGTCCTAATGGAGTCCCCAGCTTAATTTTTGGAATGGACACTAACATGAGAGCACACAAAATTCGGTAAGTCTCTTCCATTAACTAATGACTGCTCTGGACTGTTTTGGTGGTGTTGTCAAGCCGCCTGAAGAATGAAGAAAGAAAAGGAAGCCTCAGGTAGATTTGCTGACCTGATAACCCGAGGAGCGAGCTAAAACTGCAGCGTGAGAGTGCTCTCTGGCCTAACACGTGGCCTGAGCTAAAAGGTGGATCCCATGCTCGGAGACCTTGCCTGTGGATTGGCATGACTTTGATCCCAGCACAGTAAACCACGTGTAAAAGGCCATAGCTGACTGCCGCCTGAGCAGTTACACTCATGCCCTGCCTTTCAGTGTAAACTTACACCTGCAAGTGACAAGGGGACTTTCTATAAGTAAAGGTGCCTGAGAGCTATAACGCTTTGGAAGATTTTCTTCTGCAGTAGCGTTCTTCCTACCACAGTAAGAGAAGATTGTTACAGGATAAGAACTGCCTGCACCACTGTATTTCCTGTGTTTATTGGGCACACGCTATGTTTATAAACATATGGCACTAGTTTTTAATGAGTCTCAAAAGCACCACTTTAAAGTAAAATAAGTGTTCTCTTTGTCTGACATTAATTATAGCAAGAGGTTCCAGGAGTGACTTCAATAGCCATTTAGATAATTTTTAACAGTATTATGACTAACATCAAAACAAGACTGACTGTGTCCAGTACAAGCCAATAATAGTTCTCTATTTAAAACAAGGATTAAATGTGATTCAGTTCCCCCCTTTTTTTAAAATTTTATTTTAAAAAGTGTCATTATAAAGATACCTCAGAGTTCTAAGACGTAATTTTTTGACAACTTTCCTGAATCCCTGCCCATGCCAGCGTAATTGGGCACTGAGCATGCATTATGCAGTAAGTCATAATGGTTCTTCTGCTCATCTTTAGATCTATAAAATGCATTAATACACATAAAAGAAGATTCTGACTGATGCACTGGCCCTTCCCATCCCCTGTTTTCTGTCTTCCTTCCCGGTATGAATACCAAACTATACTTTGAAATCCAGGACTATTAGGTTTGGTTTCTGGGTCCCCATTTCCCCATCAATAAAAAAATACTGGCACATACACAAACTAAATATGTCTTCATTAAATTTTAATTTGTGTATGTTTTCTTATTTTCCCCATGTTTATCTTCTCATGGTGATGTTTCCCAGGACACCTAAGCCGATCTAACAATTCACTGTTGCCATAGGAATACGGGATAGTTCCTGCTTTGGGCTGCATGCTGACTTAGGGACACCTGCGCTGATTTATTCTCTCCCTCAGCAGGAGAAAAGATGACTAACTCAGAATTAAAAAAAAAACCAACAAACTAATGGGAGAGGAAGAGCAGGACCCTGCCATTTGGCTGTTACGTCATTTCAGTCATGTTGTGAAACAACCTGTGTCAGCCTTTTTCCCTGTCATTGACTCATCTTTTCTTTCTTTCCTCTCATTTCATCACCTACCCTCCAGCTATTATTTCCCTCTCACCTCAGCGCCCCACTTCCAGTTTTCCTTCTGCCTCAATTTCACTTCAGAGGGGAACCAAACGTGGAAGAAGAGCCTTAATATCCCCACACCAATGGAGTCCTCAACCCCCTCCCATCTCAAAGCTGGTGGGACTATGATGCTGCGAGGGGCTTTGCTGGTTTACAGCTGCCCCAAACTGAGCAGGGTCTGTTCTGCATGTGCACTTGGGGCTCTGGCTGGCTCCACATGTGCTGGCTGCCAACTCTTCCCAGAGTCCTCCCTGCCCCTGGCAGCAAATTGCGGGGGTAGCTTGGGAGAGGTAAAAGTGTAAAAGGACTGAGCATCCTATGAGGAGCAGCTGAGGACTTGGGCTTGTCTAGTTTGGAGAAAAGGGGGCTGAGGGGTGACGTCATTGCTCTCTACACCTTCCTGAGGAGGGGAAGTGGAGAGGGAGGTGCTGAGCTCTTCTCCCTGGGATCCAGTGATAGGATGGGTGGGAACAGTTCCAAGCAACACCCGAGGAGGTTTAGATTTCACATAGGGAAACACTTTGTTACCAAGAGGGTGGTCAAACACAGGAACAGGCTTCCTAGAGAGGTGGTTGATGCCCTAGGCCTGTCAGTGTTTTATGAGGCATTTGGACAACACCCTTAACAACACGCTTTAAGTTTTGGTCAGCCCTGAATTGGTCAGAGAGTTGGACTAGATGATCGTTGTAAGTCCCTTTCAACTGAACTACTATTCTATTCTATTCTATTCTATTCTATTCTATTCTATTCTATTCTACGCTACTCTACTCTACTCTACTCTATTCTATTCTTTGGCAGCTCAAGCTGCTTTAATCTCTACCAAACTCGAGGTTTAAACACAGAAGTACACATGCCTGCTCCTTGCTGAGGCAGCAAGCACTGGACTGCAGCAAGACTGTAGCAGGAGCTTTTCCACAGATGATATCATTGGCATGGTGCATTTTCTTCTGGGGGTAGAAGTTTGCCCTTATAAAGTCATTTCAAAGGCAAAGGGGAGCAAATGGGGTGGTTAAAAAGGCATCATTTGTACTTGGTGGCTTTGCTTCACATGGCTGCTGGCAGGGCTCCAGTTGCGACTTAGAGCTACATAAGCAAGACAACAGCAAATGACCTGATAACTGCCTTGGGTCTCAGTTTGCTAGTATTAATCTCTTTGTGCCACGGCTTTAAAATGAAGTAAATTTATTTCACTACTAAATATAATTAATGCATAAAAATATACATTCAGTATGAATCATTGTAATGTGCTGCTCTGTAAATACCCACTTAAGCAGGATTTCAAATCAACTTTGTTTAGTTAATAGGCTGTGACAGCTTTGAGAGAGTTCCAGCCCCCTTATATAGAAGGGAAATTAATCAGACAATTCATGAAAGGTGTCTTAAGAGTAGGCAAGCTAAGGGTTTCTATGAAATGTAATTACCCAGTATTTGCAGTAGACACTTCAGTGTTAAATATCTTGTCAGATTTTATCACAAAGCTTTGAAACCCTAAAAAACATGCAACCGGAAATAAAACACGCTGACAATATTTTTACAGGTGCTTTTTCATTTTGGTAACATATGACCGACTTTACGTGTTATTGCTCAGCCTAGGGAATGTGAAGATAAGGTATGAAAACGAAGAGTTCATGAATTTAAACATGTCCTCAAGATCTCATTTCCCTTTTTTCCTGTTTCAAAAGGTATGATCTAAATTTGAAAACAGTTCAGATGCAAATACCATCATGGGCTGTGTATGTGTGTACTGTTTCCTTCTATTAGCAGCAACCAGATCCAGGCGAGTGTCAGGGGACCTGATGTGCTAATACCAGTAAGGGAGTCTGGTTTAGGTCTGTGCTACCACAGTAAGATCTGAGCCCTGTTTTTGCTTCATTCAAAGAGGCCATGTCACACAAAGTACCCTGTAATTAGTTGGCTATGGTAAATAGTACAGAGCAGCAGTAGTTTATTTCTACTGAACTGGACCTGCATGCTGAGAAATGTTTACAGGCTAAGGCCATGTCCTCCACGCATTCCCACAGAGCAGTCATGAACCCTGGTCCTTACTGAGGCTCCTAAATGCTCCCAGAAATATTAATCTGTCTTGTTACATCTCAGCAGTATTTGAACATTACATGTGAGTGCAGCTGTTTAACAGATATAGCGTGCCAGGTTCGCTCAGGAAATTTGGAATTGTTGCATTTTTGTGAAACAAAAATCTCCTCCTTCACTTTAGAACTGGGTTGATGCCACCTATAAGGGCAGATCCCAATTTTTGCACCACTCCCTCATAACTGGACCACCTTCTACTGAATCATGCACAGCTCCAGAGGCTACTGACATGAATATATTCAACGATGGTTATTTATATACAGCCTTTGTCCCTGAGAAAGTGTTCCTGAAAAGTGCAATGGTCAGTGGTTCAACAGATAGGGAAGCAATTTGTTCTATAATAACTGATGTAATATAGGGGGAAATGTATGACAGACTTTAGAAATACATTCAGTTAAATGCACAGGGATGAAACTGGAGGAAAAAAAGAATGAAGAAATTAATCACTGTATAACACAACAACCATATGAAAATTGTCAATTTTGAGCTACTTCACAGTGTTTAAGAAATGGAAGAAAGAGAAAATAGCCTAGGAAGTTTACAGACTACACAATTTCACATTCTTGATGTATAGACAAGATTGATTTTAAATATTGCAGTTATAGCAGTTCTCTAGTTTATAAAAAAATGCATGGACTGCATTGTCAGCTCTAGAAGTGTAGGCACTTGGGCTGAGACACCAAATATTTCACTTCCATAGCATTCTCTACCAAATCTATTAGCTTGTCTGTACTTACGACTCAACATCAACAGACTTCCGCTATTATGCAATTAACATCCAGTCCCAGGTGCAAACAAATAGGAACTTATGAAAAGGGTAAATTTAGTCTTTCACTTATAAATAGCAATACCAATAATAATCCATTACTATTGGGTGATATACATTTAATTTGCAGAGGACTTAGTTTGTACTATATTTCAGTAGCTACTTTAAAATGGAAACTCTGCAAAAAAAAGAACCTTGAAGGCCTACTATGGAAAGTACTAAAAATGATTCTTGCATAATCTATGTTTTCTGTCTAAACATTTTTGCTACATAAAATTGCTTTTTAAGGTGCCATTCTACCAAAAAGTCTTTCTGTTAGAGAACACTGATAAGATGGTGGTAAAAATCCTGAATTCAGTTGTACGTTGAAAGAGATTAAATGACTGAAACCAATCAGACTGGAATATCTCTGGATTTTATCCAGAATAGAGATGGTACTTCAGATTAAGAATTGCTTAAATTTGAAAAATAGTCCAATCTGGAAAGAGCTGCCCTCTGTTTAATAGGAAACTTAAATATTTAGGCTGAAATGTGAAATATTTAGGCTGAAATGTGAAATACCATGCTTTGAAGGATTATTTTTAAAGATAAAGGAACTTATCTTCGTATTTGGTTTTTACTCATAAACAGAGTGGTATTTTAACAAGGGATATCGTAAGTTCTGGCAATTCCTATGAATTCTTGAGCAACTAAGTTGCAGGCATGTTTCTGTCAACTGTGAAGGATGACTCTGTAGGGTCTAAAGTGAGCAATCGCTGCGAGAGCTGTTCATGAAAGCACTGAAGTATGTACTTAGTCCCAAACACATATGCTTCCAGTTAAATCTGTGTATAGATGCTCTGATGAATTATGACTAAGAAAAAGTGGTATCAATGGGCAGGTGGCTAAGAAGACCCAGCTTCGAACTGATGTTCTGGTAAAATGGGTTGACCACCAGTGTATTTTGACTCCTGCAAGTGTTAGGAGGTTGTTCTGAAACCGGGAGGATCCGTGAGTGATGTTTATATGCCATATCATAATTTTAGTTGGGTTTTAGTGGGTGCTCAGGGTCTGGCTGTCAGTGGCTGGCCAGACTTCTGACACTTCTGGCCAGCTCTTACTGGCTTATGTGTTTTTATTCATACTCTGCAGCTGGTCATAAAGCTGACCTTTACAAATGTATGGTCTGTGATATTTATTTTATGAGAACATAGATACATGAGCCAAACCAGACTACACCTAATAAGCCCCATTCTAATTTCCTTTACAATATTATCTGTAAGCTGATTGATGGCAAGTGTTCTTTTAGCATTACATATAGACACGCTTTTGACTGAATGCTGATATTATAATGTGATAAATATGAATATGAACAATAAAATTAACTTCTTACTCTAGACTTTTAAATAGTGAAGGATACATGAGAAGTAAGAGGTATGTACTGACTACATAACATGCTCTTTGGATCAGAGCCAGAAGATTCTTGCACATTTACCGCAGAGCTGATGCTTGGATTCAGCAACATGTCTCCAGTGACTACCTGTAAAGCCTTAAATCACCATAAAACACATCAAGACCTAATCTAACTAAAATCTCACTGTGCCGTTTTCAGGCGTATTCTCCAAATGGAACATTAGTTCTTTTGGGCAGTTTTGGGATACGCTTAGGAGGAAATACAATATTCTGCATCTCTAAAGCTGAAGTGCATGAAAAAAGGGCATGGGGAAGGTTAGCAGCTACAGCATTGTACCTGTCTGGCTCTGTTTGAGGTCATGGGCACGCGTGTCATACAAACACGGGCAGAACAATGCATTTTTCCATTCTGCCCACTGTCAGTGCTCATTGGAGCTGGCAGCAGACCACAGATCTTTACAAGTTTCAGACCTTTGCTGTTCACAAACTGGCAGGTAGTGCTGAGCAGATGGTGGGAGATGTATGCCCATAAAATAAACAGACCTGTGTCTGGGTTTGGTTGCTGAGTCATCCAACCTAAGAGCTAAAATTTTAAACACAAATCTTCGCAGTCCTCATTTTGGGAGGGTGGCTTTTTTTTTTTTTTCCCCCTGTTGGGAAAATTTTAAAATTAGGTTGTGGTTTGTGTAATTCTTGTAAGAGGATAAAAATGCATGTTTGGCTATGGATTTGATACTGATTATACATAATGGATTGAACAGTACACTGGAGACACCCAGCCTATCTGTCACAAGACCTCGAACGGTAACTGCTATCTGGGAAACAGTGTTAAGTCCCAGAAGTGAAAATTATGCCTCAGGAAAATTCCTATGACTCAGACTGGTGGAGAGAAAAAGAATAAATACTTATGAATTAACTCAACTCATTAATTACATGTTTAGGTAAGGGAAGAGAGAAAGAAAAAGTATAAATGAAAACACAGTTAACATGCTTTCATTTGATATTTGCTAAGTATCCAGAAGAATTTCATGGGTGAGAAGATGGAGTGAGTTCAACAAAAATAACCTGCCAGAGGATTTAAGAGCAGCTTGCCTCTAAACCTCCTGAACTAACATATATTCTCATCTCAGGTTATTTCAGTGGAAATCTGAGAGGAGATTTGTGTCATGATAAGGCTGCATTAATCCAGAGAAACATTTGTTCACATGCTATTATTTCTGCTCTATTGGAAAATTAACAAAGTTTTAGTTAAAAGTTCATACTGATTGTTTCCCCTTTTAAAACAACAGCAGGGGTAGCAATGTTGCAGATGAATAGATATTTCTATACTGTGTATCTTATTACAGTAAAGCTGATAGGGGAAATATGTATCAATGAAATATAAAAAAAACCTGCAAGCCATTTAAGTGCTAAACCCCATCATTAGTCACTACTAAACCAACTGGGCTCAATCAGGTGACCTCAGTAAGTTATACCACATAAACTGGTGACAAATTTGGCATATGAACTATGAAGGAAACCTCCGGTTCCCATCATAATTTCTTGCAGTGCTCTCTGGGATGTGAAGGAGGGACGGCAAAGGAAACTTCTACCCTGCCCCAAGTCCCAAAGCTGAGCAGACAGCCCACCCTGCTGCTGTTCCCTTTGCAGGGGGAGTGAACCTGGCTTGGGTGTGATGGCACCTGCTGTGGTGCGGGTGAGTGCAGGTCAACAGCTGGGTCAGGGCTGGAGCCGAAATCTAGTCTGTGTCCAAATATGATATGGGCAGGTGACCCATAACTCACAAGATGGACAAAATTAACAGCGCTTCCCAAGTTACGAAGCTGAGGAGGAGGAAGAAAACATGAAATCCTCAAGTCCAGGTATTAAGCAATTGCTGGAAGGAACATCTGGAGGTCATTTAGTCCAACCTCCTCCTCAAAGTAGGAACAACACTATTAGGTTTTGAAAGTATCTGTGGGTGGACCTTCCACAGCCTCTTAGGGCTGCAGTGCTTAATCACTCTTACGGTACCACTTTTTTTCCACACACCTAGTCAGACTTTCCCTTGCTGCAACTCCTCTGTTGCTGGTAGCCCTTTTGCTGTGCACCTCCAAGAAGTGCCTGGGTCTGTCTTCTCTCTAATTAGCCATTAGTTAGTTGAAGGAAGCAATTAGATTCCCCCTTTGCCTTCTGTTCTCCTGGCTAAACAAAACTCTGCCCCTCCTCAGCACTTCCCGACCACCTCTGGGGTCCTCCACTGGATTCAGTCCAGTGTACCAAAGGCCCTCTGCTAATGGAGGTCCCAACCCAAATGCAACACTCCAGCTGCAGCCCACAAGCACCAAGGAGAGGCGAGGACTCACTTCCCATGACCTGTTAGCCGTGCTCTTGCTAACACAACTCAGCAGGCGCAATCCCCTCCTCCGCAAGGGCTCACTGCTGACCCAAGTTAATGACTGCCTGAACATAACTCAAAAGTGAACACATCCATGCAGTTGTGCACATCGCATTTCTGATATGTTCTCAAGGAGGTGAGTGAACTTTTGGAAACTGTCCTCTCATAACAGGGATTATGAAAAAATAGCAAGAGGAGGGTGCTCTACAATGAAAGTGATAAAATCTGTCTGTGGTGCTAAAAAATTTAAAAAAATAAAAATCATGGTGAAATTAGTTTAACTTAATTTGCATATGCATTTTGTAACTACTTTTTCTTAACGAAACAAAACTTTTTTTTGGGGTTAACCCATAAGCCTTACTGATTTGCAGCTAAATGTAATCTATAATCTAAATTTCATATCTCTTTTTGGCAAACAGTCATTCAGAACTTAAAAAACTATGGAATAATTATAGCAATTATACAGATGTTTAGTATTTTCTCTTTTTTTCCATTTTTTATGTTTACCTACTTTAGGATAGACATCAGGCACAGAAAAAAATTGAAATTTTGAAACTTTTAATTAAACAAGTGTCTTTACTATGCCAGGTTCTTTTTTTTTCCTTTCTTTTTCTTTTTTCTTTTGTTTTTTTTTTTTTTCCCCTTTCTTTAGACGTTACTTATTAAATAGAAAATAAGCTGAAGCAATTATTTTCCTGAGTACCACATCCTTGGAGATTTTGGAACTAGCAGGTCTCAGGATCACACCTCATTTTAATACAGGAAAACCAAATTTTCTTCTTTTTCAACTCCCCATTGTGTTCTCTGTTTCAAATGAACTAGATATTAACTAAAGTAAATCAAAATGAAGAACAAGGTCTACATGTACGAGACTGTACATTGGTGTATTAATTCACCAAATGCTTATTCTTAGTTCCAGTCATTTAGCAGCAGCTTCCCACAGACCAGTAATTTCATTATTTAAAAATCTGTCAGCAATCACTCATTCTGTGAAGGTGATTTTAATTTAAGTGATGTTAAGAGCAACTGGTTAGATTAAATGTAGGAAGCATTACAAACCATCATAATTAAAATGAAGATTTTTTTTCTGTGCATACACCTATGTGATTTAAATTAAAGATACTAATCTCAAAAGATAAAACCAAATTAAGACCCACGTAACCATATTTCCTTTTTCTCTTTCCCAAGACGTTCCAAATGACTAGGGGAAATCTGCTGGCGGAATCTTGTATTAAACTATAATTGCCCATATTGCCCATTGGAAACCATGTGGGCTAAAGTAAAATTATTTGACCTATTAACTTTTCATTTTCTTTAAGAACTTTTCTACGTGGAAAAAAATCCTGCAGACACTTATTTCACACTGCAGTGCTTTGCTGTTATTCATGTTATTTCCAGTGTCGCTCTTTCAATTCACACCCTTCCTGTTCTTCATTGACTTCCCTGTGAGAACTGCATATAGTCCCTGAGAAAGAAATTGCCCTTGCTCTGTCTGACAGGAGGTTTCTTTAGGCACGTTTAACTTTGTGCCGTGGTTTGTGCTGGGCTGGCCACTAAAACGAATGACAGATGCTTTCTTTTACCTCTCTCCCCCTCATTTCTGTAAACATTACAGGGGGGTTAAAAAGGCATCCCTGCAAGAAGCCTTCAGGATCTTAGAAGTATCAGGGATAAGTCTGGTTTCTGCTTAAGAAAATAATTTATATACACCGATGGCTAGGTCTGAAAATTGGTCTTAAAATGGTCAGTTCATCCCTGTCCTCCACTCAGCCGTGAGGGCTGGCTGCTGGGCTCTCTGGGGTCATCCTATCTTCTGCATTTGAAGGACCTCGACGAGGGATCACAAGTGGGAGAGCTGCTATCAAACACCATTGCTCTCATAAGCTCCTTGCTGACTCAAGGCCTTCTCCCTCCACCCTCAGATCAACCGGGATTCACCAATCTGGGATGGAAAGGCAAGTCTACCGCAGTGGGCTGGGAACATGGCTGTAAGCAGTGTTTCCTACTGCTTCAGGTGTGATATCTGGTCAGGACACTTAACCTTTTCTATTCACATGTGAAAAAGTAAAGCTATTCCAAGCCTGGATTTTGGCATAAGAGGTAATAAATATAAGAAATAATTGCAAAGAAAATATTTTGGTATTTTAAAACTAAACATTTTAGCATCTAACAGTCTAAATGACTCCATTGATCTCCTGTAGTTTTTATAAAAATGTTGAGTTTTTAAAATTTAATCTCTGTTTGCTATGGCAGTGTTTGAACTCCTGAAAACTTTGCTCTTGGCTGAGACTGTGATATTGTGTATACCCCTTCAAAAGTAGCCATGTTTGAGGAGCATGTGTGAGGTGAGAGCTGTGGCAGAGGACCTGACCGAGGATGTGCCAGCCAAAACATATTCCAGTCCAATCTGGGATTAACCGAGATTTACAGTAACACTATGCTGTAATGAACGAGAAGGGGAAAGGCAGGGATGGAGCATTTCTTTAAGTGAGCAAGATCTCCCCAGTGCCCTCCGGTTTGTTGTGCAGAGCTCTACCTGCCCTGGGTGAAGCACCGTGGGTGGCTGGAGGTGGAAGGGGAGCACAGTGAGGCTTTATGCTCCTGTTCAAAACAGCCTACCAATATTTCAGCGCCAGGCCTACGGCTGGCTGCGGCGGTCTGAGCAAACATCTGAGGGAAAGGCATAAGCGTCTGCCTGGGAGAAATCGTCTCACACTCCTCCGGGGAGGTGTGTGGGGATGGGGATGGAGGGGGAGGAGGGCAGGGAGGGTGCGAACCGCTGCCTGGGGCCCCCAGCATGGGCCTGGTCGGAGGTGGTGTGGGTGGGAAGGCATACAGCTCCCTTCCACATCTTCCCAGTAAATTCAACTTCATATGTTACCACAGGTATAGCATTAATCCAGGATGGACTGAAAAGAATTTGGGGCAGACTCATTTTTTCTTAGTTTAGCTCCCTCCCTGTATATGCACTACAGAGCTGCAGGTGTAAGCATACTAGTTAGGGGTGCAGTAACTTCTGGTTTTGTGAGCAGGCAATTAGACCTTCATATCAATCAGGCTTTATACTGAAATCATTAAGGCTACGTGAAGAAAAAGTAATGCTTGGGCACAGGTATGACTGTCTGATTCCTTACAGTGACCTTAAACAGCAAGTGTTTCCAAGCAAGGGGACCCTTCTATTAAAGGTGTTTCAATAAACAATGACGGATGATGATTAACAAGTGTTTTGTCCAGTTGTTCATCCCAGCAAATGAAATGACGTGTAAGCATAGGACTCACCAGTTTGCTTCAGCAATTCTGAACTGGCCCAGTGAGTACAAGTTTTCACTGCTCAAAAATGTTCTCTCCCTTATTCATAATTATCATTGAATTACCTTGCATATTTAGCAATACACTGCGTCAAAGAAAAAGTAGTCATCTAATGTTATATTTGAGCATGGGTGTTTTACCATAAGCCCTGTACTGAGACAGCAAAATAAGGACCAGCCCTCCAACACCCTAAATTGGACCGTTGCTTAGAACAATTTGTGTCTGGTTTTCTTGGCTCTGAAGATATTCAGAATAAAGGACATCTAACTATCTTCCAAACGCCATATTCTCCAAATTCTCTTAACCTATAGTGAATAATATGTATTTCCCTGTGTCGCAGAGAAGGCTGCAGTTGTTTGTGGCTTACCTGTCCTGGTTGTTCACAGGCTGTCTGGTACCTTGCTTGTTGGCATAATTCTTTAACTCTCTCATATTTTGGTAGCTGGTTAGACTGCTGAGTGTTTTTGTTGGGTTCTTCCTTCTTGCGTAGAAATTTGCTTTAAAAACAATAAAGTTGAATATTTTAGATACATTCTTCTAAACTCTGGAGATGATGAATTTAACTGGAAAAGCAAAGCTACTTGAAGGTTTAATGTCTTCTCAGGGAAAAAAACTCCCCACACTTCTGTTACTGACCTTCAGTGTAGGTCATGTAGTGAAATAAAGGCACAGGTGATTTGCTGGAAATTACCCAAAGAGAAATAAAGGCTGCTGAAATATGTCTAACTGATACAATTCAGCACCATTCATACATAAATGTCTGTTCTTTCACAACGCAAAACACACTGAAGCAGTACTCGCTTGGCTGAACAGCCCAGCTGAAGAGACTAAAGGCCTTCCACACTCATTCAGCACTAGCTTGGCTATATCTTATATATAACAGTGTGCCTTATATGCACTGTTTTGTACTACATCCCATAAGATTTCCACGATCTGTAAAGCCATAAAGTGCCGCAAGGAAATTGCTGTAAAATTTTTACTCAGAGAATATTTTCACAGCAGTATTTGGCAAGGTGAGAGGGTGTAAAGAGGTATCAGTGAAAAGAAGAGTAGTTATAGCCATAAATCTCATTTACACATAAGTCTTCGCTTAGCTAGAACAAAAATAAAGAACGCTTCCAATATGTGATGGAAAATACCAAAATCAGTTGATAAGAGGATTCTGCACAGCTGAATTTGAAACAGAGATTTGGAAAGAAAATGAGTCTGATGATGACCTAAGTGGCGATAAGAACAATGTTAGAGAAAGAGGAGGTACAGGCTGGGAGATTGGCCAGAAAAGCATGCTTTCAAATTTCTTCAGAGGTAGGGATTTGGGAGCACAGCAGCTTGCAAAGCCAGTGGTGGGAAACTAGGAAACAAGTCAGGCCTGTAAGTTTGCTTGCAAAATTTACTACTTCGCTGACCATAAAAAGGAAGAAGAGGGAGAAGGAAAGAAAGCAGGTACAAGAGGGTGTTCCCAGCAGGCAGGCTCTCCCAAAACTCTCTCACCCCTAATAATTACCCTCTTTCCACCAGAAATGTGTCACGCCAAATTTTGGTCTTCTTGTTTGTTCGAAACCTGAAAGCAGAACAATAATATTTACTGTTGGCACCTATGTATAACACGGCTAGTGTTAACAATTTATTTTTTAAGAAACACCTCTCCGCTTATATATACCTGCAATTTTATAGATGTGCTATTTAAGAGACTCTTCAAATGTGAGTGCTATGGTGATTGGCATGACACAGCTCATTTTCACAGAACCTTTTGCCACTCAGTTGTTGATTTACTTAGGTGTTTGCTTCTGAATTGGCTAAAAAAATGCTAGGACCCACCTGTTTCCTGGTCTCTCTAAGTCCAGAAGCTTTAGGACAGATTTGCCATCCATATCTGGAGGCGTATCTAGTCCTGCTATATCCAGGATTGTTGGAGCGAGATCAATATTGAGAACTATCTGAGGCACTCTGCAAATCAACAGAAAAGGTCATAGTTGTCATGTGTTCAATATATAAGTCTTCACATTCTCTTGGAAATAGAATGGTAATTAATGTTTATCAGGGCTTTGAAGATGTAAAGCTCGACAGAAGTGCTAAGTTTACAAAATTCCCTTTGAAGGCTACAATTCTGACAATGACAGGTCAGTACTGCAGACTAAAGAAAAAGGTGAGCACAATAAAACAAGGAGGTGCAGTAGCCACTACTCTTATCTCCTGATAAGACATGGCATGACACCATCCGTTCTTCTAAACCAGAAGGTGCGCAGTAAAGATGAGCACCTACTTTTTAAAAGCAAAACCCACGGCCTAACCCTACAGGACTACACATTATGCAACTTTCTTGTTTGCATTATAACTTATTAATAATATGCAAAATGAAAGATGTGCTTCTTTATAAGACTCATTGCTCTACAATACTAGGACATCCTTTATGAAATGAAACTGGACAGAGTGATAATTACGTGCTCGTAGAAACATTTTACATTAGGTTCAACAGCTGTGCTAGAGACATAAGAGAACGTACACTGATCCCGGCTCTACACTTGGACCACGAATAAAGAAAGGAACTCGAATATCAAAGTCATACGGCATTGACTTCCCCTTGACCAGTCCGAACTGCCCGATGTGGTAACCATGGTCAGCAGTGTAAATAATGTAGGTATTCTCCAGTTCTCCCATCTCTGCAAGCATTTGGTATAACTGCAACACAGCGTAGGAAAAACCCTGAATTAAATGTAGTAAAACATGTTTTGTCCATAATCATGTATAACCATCATTTTACTCCCTTAAATACACAGAACCAAACATGACATTGATGATGATGTTGAAAGAGGCATTCTGCGGATGGACGTTTTTACATCTCATCTTTACTGTGTTGTTAAAAGATTCAACTTATAAGTTCAACTTCACATTTCACAGAGGGGAAAATTAAACAGGTACAGAAAATTAAAATAGCAAAATATGTTACTACTAATACAGTTGCATTAGTACATCCAAAAGTCATTGTGTACTCAAACACAGCTTGGGAAAAAGTCTGCTACAGCTTTAGAGTAAATGGTACTCAGATTTGATTTACTGTGTTAGTCTACAACTTTCTCATTCCTTACAGTTGTGGGCTTGGGAAAAGGCTGTAAATTTTTATTAAAGTTTAAAGAAAACTCTCTGGGGGAAGATCTTTGGTCATGGTGCTTGATTTTTGAACAAAAAGTCATGCAAAGTACACCTAATAGTTCATGTATCACGTTACCTATAATTAGCTGTACACTGCATCGCCTAACTTCTGCAAACACTAGCAGACTGACACCTGAGTTGCTGTGATTTGCCAATTCCCAGATTTCAGCTGAAGGATGAACTGTGAAAGGAGTGTGTGAAATGAATAGAAGTTGTCATGTGTACACCTGTGTCTATCCATGTGCACATGCAGGTGATGCATCTTCTGTTAATACCAGGCTTTATATTAGGCCTGGTGACTTTTTCCTTTTAAAAAATCATCAGTAGATTCACCCAGCAATTGAAAGAAGTGAGTGAGCAGCTTGGCACCATGTTGCAGACAACACAAACAGAATTCATTTCTACTGAGGATATGTGGAGTAATTCTTTGTAGCCCATGGGTTTTCCCCAGGCTGTGGTTGCTGAAGATAAAGAAAGAATTAATTTAATTTTGTAATCGACTAATAAGACTGTATTCACAGTAGTTTCTTGAACTCACTCTTTCGATAGAGTCATCAACTGACATCAGGGTCTGAAGTCTTTTGCGCTGCAAGACGTTTGTAAACTCCATGTGGATAGGCAGCATGGGCCCCGTGTACTGCATGATCCAGTGCTTATCCATGTTTGGTGCGTAGTTATAGCTGGGAGTGCTGGGAGGAAAAGAAAGGGTCTCAAAAGTTGTGCATCATCACAGGCATCAGAGGAAGGTGGGAACTCCTCTAGCACAGGAATAGCCAACAAACAGTTAAATCCCATATTCCATGTAGTAGCTGGTATTTCTAATGTAAAAATATCACAAACATCACTTCAGTGGCTTCCAAGCTTCATTAGTTCCTACATTACTTCCTCAACATTTTTTTAGCCGCTTGCTTTCTGAACTTTCTTTCACGGTCAAATACGGCTACCAGATCCACGTTAATATCTGGGATACACCAAAACCTATTTCTCGAAAGAATCTGTAATCATTAAAAGTGCTCATCTGAATGATGCATCCCACAAAAACAAGTACAAAAATGAAGAAAGTCAGAGATCAAAGATGACTACTTCCCCTTAGTATCAATGTACATTGCCTTGATGCTTCCAGTGGGGAAATTGCCTTTATATTAGCACAAGTCCAATGAAACTCACAAGAAAGATATTTTCCTGTGGAATAAAGAAATTCAGTAGTCAGTACTAAGGCAAGAAAGGTAACACCGGTGTTACCGGTTTTCAAGATGCCCCAAAGAGGGAAAGCACTGACCTTTTTCCCCTCCCCATCACCAAAGACAAGTGCAGGCATTGCCAGGACCCTGAGTCCAATCCTCCCCGGGGCTGGCTGCCCGGGCGCAGGGTCAGCTCTGATATGAAGCCATGCTGTGGCCTTGAAGGAGAGAGCTGAGAAAGTGCTACAACCAGCGCTGCTGACTCCAGACCCACCACGCCGTGTCTCCATCATCGCCCTTGGCCTTCACCTGAGCTATGTCCCAGTGATGCCCGGTGATGTAGTAGATGTGCAAATTCTGCCCATACCAAAACAACATTTATTCATACACTAAATCCAGTTGATTTTTTTTTTAATGTGAATACAAAACATAGTGCGTTAACAGCACGACATGAACTATGACAACAATATTGAACTAATACTGCTATTAATACTAGTACTAAGAAGAAGTATGGCACAGAGTCCTACTGAAGCAAAGAATGATGCTTTAGGAGTTCGCACAAACAAAAGAGAGATTTAAGAGGGGTTTTCTATCCACAGCCAGTGAATTTTTGAAGGATATCATATAAGAAACAAGAATACATTCACAGATATATCACCTCTGAAGAAAAGGCACTGAAAAAAATATGCCAAGTAAATTTGCTGTACAGATATTCACAGTACAAAAGCTTTCCATCGATCCTGTTTTTATACCTAGCATATATGACAACTAAAAAGTGAAAAGAAACCAAACAAAATCCATGTCCCGGAACAGTTTCGTGTACATATGACCACTTTGTTTCTCTAACATTTGCAGAATCTAAGCTTTGAGAACCTACGCTTTGCCATTTTGATGTTCTTTGTGTTTTCATTTTTTCCCCATTTCTAATGCACTGCAGTACATGATACATGTATTACAGCATTACCTTTGAAAAATAAATGTAAATAGAAAATGAAAGAATGCTGTTGTGTGATTGGGATTATTTGATTCCTATGGTTCTTTTTTTCAGTTTATAACCAAAATCCAATTCAATATAAATTTACTGTTTAGATGCTGATAATTTTAATATGTGCATTACCCAAAGGTACGTTTTCCCCACAGAAATGTTTGTGTGTAGTTGTCTTTTTGTAAGAGGTAGCACTGAACAATATCAGAACACTGTATACTGATAACTTAAAGTCACACCTTTGACCAGTCCTTCATTTTGCTTTTCTTTTTCTTGACACGGTTGTATGTGATCACAGAATGGTGGAAGCAGTTGATTTTACTGAAAGAGTTGATTTTACTGTATCAGCTATAGTGCAGAAAACCTATAGCTATATATTCTCAGGATAAAAATTGGCTGAATGTGTAACGTAATAAACTGATAGTCAAGTGCAATAAATTAATGGGGCCCACACTGGAGATTATTTTTGAGTATTTAGTAGAGTTTGAGACGTATACATGTGTCTCTAGCATATACAGCTCATTTTGACTAACCTACTTAACAATTAGCATCAAGGTAAAACAGAAGTGAAACAGTGGTGTCACAGGATTTGTGAACATTTCCTTGAGCACTTCCTTCCTAAGAAGTATGGAAAGGTTGACAAAGACAAGCACAAAGTGAAATTCCTTTTCTGCTGGAAATTCTTTTATTGCAGGTTGAAAAGTCAGAATTTTTCCCATGGTAGAAGTCTGATTTTTTAAAGGAATGCTTATGTTACCACAAAATTAATGAAACTGAGCTCAGGGGCACAGTTTTCTAGGTTGTTGGCTAGCCAGCGGCCCTAGCAGATGGACTGATGGAGCCCTAGACCTTGAAGAAGCAAGCCTTAGATTTTTGGTCACTTATCAGGTGTGAGGCACATCGACAGAAAGGAAGGATACTTCCAGCGCAAACTTTCCTGTTTCTTTGGGAGTTGGTCAAATGAGATGTTTTCCCATGAAAGAATTTGGTTTTGATTAATCAGAATTTTGCAGCAAAACCCTGCTTTCTTTTTCAGCAGACTCCTGAGTGCCCCCACCATGGAAGGATGAGGTGGCTGTGAGCCGTGCTCAGCCGGCAGTGCCGTGACAGCCTGCCGCTGTGCCAGGAAGGAGAGCCAGCTGCCGAAGCAGGCTCAGGTCTCGTGTTCCCAGGCCATTGTCAGAAGCCTCCTCCACATAATGGATAGTCTTTAAAAGCAGCACTCAAGGGTTTAGCAGGGCGGTTAAAACCTTTCACAGACACTTTCTAAGTGCGTTTTGAATTTTCTAGGCGAGAAATGCAGTAGGCAGAGAGCGAGCAGAATTTTCCTTCCAGACAATTCAAGGAACAGGACCTTCTGTGAAATATCCAGTGCCAGTGGCTGATGGAGAAATGTGAAACGGGGGTGCAAAGTGGAGGAGAAAGACTACTAGGGAAGAGACAGAAAGGAATCGACAAACCCCACAGTTTGTCTGTGTTCCTTGCGTAGCCCTTGTTGTTGTACCTTGCAGAAATCCACCAGAACAGCACTGCTTGCCAGGCACATAGGTGATAGGTGACCTGACATTGCCCTCAGATGTGTCTACCTTTTTTTGGGGTAAAAAATCCCCAAACAAATACAACAGAGGGGAATTCTGGGGAGAATATTGCCAATTTCTGAAAACCTTTCCAAGTAGACAGACCTCCTCCCTGTCAGTGATAACTGTTTATCACAATGTTTTTTTCTTGAAGCAGTAGGAGATATCAACTAAATGTTGATATGAGATACAAACTAAATGCTCAGCTGGTGTAAGCCCTTGAAAGTCATCATGGCTCAGTCTGTCACTGTTTCTATTCTTCCATTTTTGGGAACAGCTTTGCACTCTATTGACAAGTACTTCTGAAATGTAACACAGCCATCTACGTTTCCTTGATTCTTCTTAGCACTGGGAATATCAGATCAAAGAAATGTACTGTGTTTTCTATTGCCTTTTCTCAGTCATGGAGGCTATCTTGTCTTGAGCACATTCATCGGTCCATGATCAGCAGACAGTGCCAGGTACCTCATTATTTTCAGGTTGTCCAAAGTCTGGCAAGAAGCTACTGCTGACCTGCCCATTGTTCTTTGCTGGGCTGCCCCTGAACAGCTCAGATGCTGCCCCAGAGTACAGTAAGGAGCAGTTTCTGATTTCAAGGTCATTCTTGATAGTTGATCGGCAAATAGTAAAGCACTTAAACCTCTGAATGTGTGCCTAGAGACTGACTGAGAGTTCATTTTACATGTTACAAAAATAGATAACATGAAAACGTGCTCCCTTTCATGTACGTTAGTTCTAAAATGACCAGCGACATACTATATGAATATTAAATCTGTGGAGACGGTAAGGATTGAGGGAGCAAATGATTACTCCTCTAAAAAGGTATAGTATTTGATATTCTTGTAGGCTATATTAGCTTGGGCAAATCTGGATCGCTCAGTTGCTTGCTTACATTTGTCCAGCACATACTGTCCAGAACTTCCTATGCAGAGGTTTCTTGGCAGTCTGTGACAGGTCTGTTCTGGCACTGGGCTGGACACTGGAAGATGTCGGGTTCATAAAATTTCAAATCGATACCCCCAGTTTAACTAAAAAAAAGTCCCAAATGCTTAACAATAACAAATGCTGAACCCAGTCAGGTACTTTCACACAAAAGCATTGTCAGAATGAGAAAAATAATTCACTGTGAGATTTTGTAATAATTCACCTATATGAATAAATTTATGGAGAAATGATCCCATTTTATGTGTACATTTGCAAAACCCAGTTTTCTAGCCTTCTCTAGCGTTAGATTACAGCTTCCTCAGGAACAGGATGACTTGTGTGGTATGAGTTCTGTTAGCACTTAATGTTGTTGCATCAATGTGCATTGTTTTGTTCATGCTCCATCATGGAAATTGCATTCACTGTCTATTTACCACCTGTGAGACTGCAGCAGGAAAGCCCACACTGCTGATAACAAAGTGTTCTATAGGTTATGGAAGGAGTAAATATCTATAAGCACTAGTACACTTTTCTCTTTGAAGAAAGATTCATCATGAAATCTATCATTTATTTATCTATAAGCATTGGTTCAAATAGATATGTAAAGTTATGTTGAGAGGAAAGGAATTATATTAGCATTCAGGTCTGTACCCTGAATCCAAAAAAGTCCTCAATAACTTTTGGTTACATGAACAATCAGCATTTCATATCACACATTTTAATTATTCTTACTGACAACATATTTACTATATTTGTATATTTAAATTTGAAGTTTAAAATAGTGAATGCATCTTATTTGGCTTCTAAGGTACCACGATAATTAAGTTAGACAAGAAATAAAAAAAAACAGCAACCCAAACCAATGGATGCTTGTACTTGAGGACCTACTGAAACGGGGTCCTCAAACAGCAAATCATTCAGAAATTAATTCCACTGTCTTCTACTAGTAACTGAACCAGTTTTTGTGTGATATTCAATGAAACAAATGGAATAAAGCCCTTCTGCAAATCATTATTACAAAAAGATACTTTACAGGTTAAGAAAGGAATGGGAGATTCAGCTTGGCCAATGCTGTTTACACAGTTGTGGTATCTGTGTGGAAAAGAAATAAAGCAGAGCACAGCATGTTTTAAGAGCTCCCAGAAATCAGTGCAACTTTAAATTAACATTTGTTTTCTAAAGGTTTGATCTAAATATATACATTTCCGTTTCAGATGGGTTAACATGGAAAGAACAAGCACGTTTACAAACATTTGTTCAATTTCTCATACTAAAAATCTGTTTGCCTCTATTTACAATCTCCTAATTCCCTCCTGGTTTTGTCCAACAAAAGAAAATTATGTTCACAAAAATACTGCCTAAAAATGTTGATTGTGAATAATTCCATAGAGTTCTTGGGCCTTTTTATCCCAAAAGTGTTTGGCTAATCTTCTGTTTGAATTGGGAGTCCTCCAGTTAGTAAAAATAATACAGTACTTATACACCCCAGCAACATTTTATTTTCATAAAAATAAAAGTCTGCAACATTTTAAAATAATACCTATGGTAAAACTCATTATGAAAAACGAACAGCTTCTTTATAAAATTAACACCTGTATTATTCTTTGAAATATGATTAGCAAACATTGCCCAAGTGGTCATGTTTCTTCAAAAAAAAAGAGTAAATAAACAGGAGAAGCAAATCATTTGTTTCCAGGGAAAGCAGACTTCCAGGTTTAGACACTGTTCTTGGAAAGCAAGAAGCCTTGGGTCTGGGCAAAACTAAAAGTCAAAAAAACATGACCAGTGGCATGGTCAGTATTAATGTGAAGTTGAATTTCAGCATTCTGGGTCTACTTTCACTGTCTTTTGAAAGGGGAATCTTTTAAACCCAGGGATATTTATATATCTGGGGGTGTAAGTATGAAAGTTTCACTCCTGAAGTGTAACACAACTGCTGTATTTTGGAATAAAGAAGAAAAAAAAGTTGTTACTCGCTAAATATAGCACCTTTTTATTTTAGGGAAAATGATTTGTCGCTGCTGCAGGAGTTAATTGGGTAACTAGAATCTTACTGCATTTCTATATCACACTATTTCTTCTAGTCCCATTTAAAGTCGCAGTTGCAACGACGTGTGGGATGATTTTGATCATTTATCTCTAGGTTCATTTCTATATCACACTATTTCTTCTAGTCCCATTTAAAGTCGCACTTGCAACGACGTGTGGGATGATTTTGATCATTTATCTCTAAGTCAGGAGTCCAAGTGGGCCTCAGGCCAGCCGTGACAAGGCACACTGACATGTCAAGATTTATTACTGATGCAAATGTGTGATCCTGCTCTAATGGGTAAGTGTCCATATTACAAGAAATACCTGTGTAACTGGCAGATGTTCGAGACTGAGCTTCAGTGACTAGAAAGCACCCTGAATCCAGCTATCTCATGTCCCAGATTCACAGTTCAGACTGTTCTGGGGTTTTGGAGGCACAACAGCATTGCTCTTCATGCTTTGCTACTGCAAACACACTGCTACTGCCAGACCTGGTCAGACAGCATATTTCATGCTATCTATACATTGAAATTTAAAGCTCTGCCTTTCATGCCATCTACCTTTTCTCACATTACCTTGGGAAGCTTTCCAATCTCTTCCCAGATTCCATTTCTAGCTAACCCTCCTAAGGTATTTAGCCTGGCAATAGGATTGCTTCCAGGTAACCATAAAATCTGGTTGTCAGTCCTCCTGCCAGCCCAAGGATCTTTAACTCAGCACAGTCAGCAGTGTTTCAGATTTCCATTTTTTACATTCTTCAGTAAACCTGCCTCCCGCAGATTTTTGCTTCTAATGTTTGTTTACTTCACAGCTTATAAACAGCTTAGGTCTGATTCACATTTCCCCTAGGACCGGTTCTCAGTGGAAGGTAAAGGGAAGTTAAAGTGCCAGAGGCCCTGAGCATAACTGAGAATTCAGGCTTTCATTAGAGCATCCTTTGAGTCAGAGCTTTCGTGCTCAGCTGTCTGATGGAACAAGATTCCCCTGTAACAGCTGCCAGGGACACCCTGAGAGCCATCTTTTGTGTCATAACTTCATATGTAACAACAGCATTACCAAAGATCTACCAATCCCACTACCCAATAGAAGATGTTCATTACCACAGCAAAAGTCTGTGTATTGCTTTCATCTAGTACATCTTCTCCAGTCCCATTTTCTTCCACAGATATAACTTCTGGGCATAGCTAAAGGACTTGTATTAGTATGTTTTATTTTCAGAAAATATATCACTCATTATGGACATAGCAGCCAGCATAAACTTTCAGAAATATTTTTAGGTGTCAGAAATGGGACATCTTTTAAGGAAAGGAGAGATGGGAGAGTGGGAGGGAGAATGGATGCTTAAAAACAATAGAGAATGTCTGCTGATTCCAGTATAATATAGTCTGTTAAATTAGAACTAATGAGAATTAACAAGGTTCACTTAAAATTAATGATGAAACAATGTACACATCATTACCTTTCTTGTCCTTCTAAGACTGCTCATGCCACTCCAGCAGGCTCTTTGTGCTGAGGAGGACAGGACTGTAAGGTAACGATGGTATGTAATTCTTCCTTTCCCTTTTGGTTTTGATGGGTTTTTCATAAATCTTATGGACTTTGCTGCTGCATTAATTTGTTTTTCTTCTTTCCATGTTGTTAAGTGGGGAAATGAGACCAACAGACGCCCACATTTGAGAGCAGAACTCTCCCTGAACTGGAGTATTTCCTGCCGTAGCTGCTTCCCTCTGCATACATGCAAGAGGAAAACTTCTGAACAAACTTCTGGTTTGTATTTTTAAAAAATGTATAAAGGCAGTATTTCAGTCAAATGATAGGCACTTTACCAGCAAAGAAACGTCACATAGTTTAAAGGCCTGCTTCAGCTACTGTCCTTTTAAGCAAAACTTCCCCCCACATGTGGTTGACAGGCTATCTTAATCCTTGGTTTGTAGGTATAACCTTCCATCTCAGTTTGTAAAGCCAGCAAGCAGCTTTTGACCTGGTTTCCCTTCTTTGTTGGAGGTAGGCGTTACAGTAACATGATATAGCAACTACATTTTTAAAAACAAAATCCAAGGTCAGATGGCTGTCACCCAAGGTCAGAAAAAAAGAGATTCAAATGCTGCTTGACCACCAAGGAAGAAAACCTAAGGGTTAAACGTTCAAATTACACAAACCTTGGCAGGAGGGATTTTATTGTTCTTGTGCTGTTTTCACAGGGAGCACCAAATATTTCTGTGAGAACTGAACGTCTTATATCTTTTAAAGAGCATTGCTAATATTTTTTGCTAGAGAGATCAGTTATTTGGAGGCTTCAGCCACCCAAATTGGCAGTTTATCTTCAGTTTGTCTCATTTCTTAGTCTGCAGACTGAACTCTAACACACACAGTCAGTCAGTGCAATAAGAAACACAAAACAACCCAGCAAGGATTTGTTGAGGTCACTAGAGAAAAAAATCTTTGCAAGAAGGTTGCCAAGAAATCAACAACACCAGAAGACAAGAAGCAGCACAGCTGAGTCTCATATTCTGGGCTACTTCACAAGTAACCTAGCAGAGCAAGGTATTTAGACCCCACGAATCCACGTAAAATAAAAATTAATTTATACAAGTACTCAGATGAAACTAAGCCTGCAAATAGACAACTAGGATCATCGGTTGATCTTTGCAGGTGACATGCAACCTGTGTAAGGTAGAGAGGCAGTTAAGATTTTGGAGACTAACTAAATCCATTAGTTCCAGCAGCACAAGCTAGAAAACAAGTAGGCTGAAAACACCAAGCGGTAGAAAGTGTCAGGACAATGATAAACCAATGCAAGTTCCTACAAGCACTCCTTTGTCAGAAGACAGTGAGCATGGAGCCTAAAATGAGTTGCTTTGGCCTGAGGAGAAGTAGAGTGAGATACAATGATTCAGTGCTTTTCTCCCAGACACTGTCCCCACAGCTAAGCGGAAACAGTTTGAATCCTACCCTTCTGTATGATGGATAGTCCCCCAGCAGACAGGATGGCTTGCCTGAGGCCAGGCAATCTGTGCCACTAAACGGGAAGCAATCTGCTGAACAGAGCAAGAACAAATAGATATAACTCCCTTGCTATGAAAAGGGGTGATTGAAAGAAGACATGGGAGAGGTCCATTAAATTTGATGTAGTGACTGTTCATTATTCCTCCCACAATGGGAAGAGGGGACAGGCTGTCCAGAGAGGTTGTGGAGTCTCCCACTCTGGAGACATTCAGAACCCACCTGGACGCTGTCCTGTGCAACCTGCTGTAGGTGACCCTGCTCTGGCGGTGGGGTTGGACTAGATGATCTCCAGAGGTCCCTTCCAACCCTGACCATTCTGTGATTCTGTGACACTGGTGGCATAGGCAAGCTCCAGGTTTAGAAGGAAAGAAAAAGGAGTCCTTTGTCCCTGACACACGGAGTGGCACTGTGGAACTTGTTGCCGCAGGATGGTGGGGCTGCCACCACAGTTCAAAAAGAGAGCAGACTGATGCAAAGAGAAGGGGGCACAGTGGCCTGGATGCTTCACCTTAACTGGTGATTTTCAGAAGCTGGAAAAATGAGGAAAAGGGATCTTTCTTGTTTTTTGGTCATCCCTCCAAATATTTCCTGCTGTTTTCTACGGGAGCACATAATTCAGGATACTGAGTTAGAAAGATCTTTCTTACAATGCAATATGACAGGTTCTGTGAGTTCATGTGTATCTTATTTTACCTTTAGGACATAAAAAGTTGATAATAATTATTCATGATGATTACTTGAGAACCAATTTCAAGTGAATATTTACAAACTAAAGTATCAATCTCATCAATTCTGTATACAGGTAGGAATTACCCTGAATATCCAACTAACTATGAAACATTGCTGACCGGTTTGCACCACTTGCAACATCTAGTGTCATGAATGTGGGATCATTGAGAATACAGGATAAGAAAAATACAGTTAAGAATGTAAGCTCAGAGAAAGTAGCATATCTAGAAAGTATCAGCCAATAAGAGGATAAAAAATACAAACTAATATTTAACCATGTGCCATGAACAGCTAATTTCTTTCTGGCCCCAACTAGTGATCAGTTTATGCATGCAGTTTATGCAGTAACTGGTACTCCTTGCAATTTTAAACTAGTCGATGTAACTACAAAAAATGTCCCTGCATGTGAGCTGCTGCATAGTGTCCAAAAGGCAATTTGTAGACCAAAGAGCTTTACTGCTGTGTGATGAAGCTGATGACTCCTCATTTTCAGAGGCCAAATCAATGTACAATCCAGGCAAAATATTTTATTAAGTTCTTTTTTTTCTGTGTGGAAAGAGGTGCAAAGACATTGTTTAAGCACAAATGGAAAGAGGGGTCCATATCCCTATGGTAGACAGAAGGGCAATCAAAAGATTCCCTAACACCTCACTATGAGGAAAAGAACCCAGAATATTCAAGGTATAAAGCAAGATGTGGAATCCAGGCCTACCCTCAGATTTTTACCTGGAGTTGCCCTCAGTTCTAGAAACAAAATGAAGAGTTCTTTTTTTTTATTACAGTGTAATCACCAGAAAAAGATTAAGCATGTTATTTAAAAATGAAGTCTAATAGGCTATTTTGGGAATCTGCCAGGATCTAGCCTATAAACAAATCTGGTGCACTCAAAAGCTACAAAAGGGTGTTTTTACTCTCAACGCATTCAGTCAGTCAGAGCCCAGGAAGCGCATATCTTAGAGGAAGAAGAAGGAAGTAATATCTTTCCAACAGATCCTGACCTGTGTCTACATATTTTCAGGGTATTGTAAGAAGCTGCCCTTACAAAGCCAAATACTGACCTTTTAATCTCCCACAACTTCCCAGGAGGAAAAGAGCTTCTCTCTGTTTTAATAATGGTCAGAGCTGTCACTCTCCTCTCCGAAAGGAACAAGCACAGCAAAAGAAACAAGCAAACATTCATGGCTTACTCTGAGTTTCTTATATTTGAATTCTCTGTCCCTACAAAGTCTCCATAAACAAATACCTCACAAGAAGCAGATAGAAGGAGCGGGTCTGGCAGGGTGTGATTTTGACTTACATATGCTGTGAAGCGTTGGGGTAGAGCTCTGAGAACTGCGGTGCCGAATCCTCGGGGCCATGGGGCGCAGCGTGGCTGATGACCATCATTATGGGCCTATGGGGATATATCCTCTTAGACATTCTGAAGTAATTAATGCTCTCATTAGTGATTAGGTCTGTGAAGTAGTCCTGGAACATACGATTAACACAAAGCAAAAGTTACAAAGTGCATGATTAATTAGATCACATACTATCATGTTATTATGTTATTTTCAAGTCCTCATTAAAGCTCAGATCAGGAAGTAAAAACATACCATCAAAGAGATGAACGATTTGAGGGAGCACAGGGGAGACTGAGCAGTAATTACTTTCTTAAGCAGGCGATGCCACATAAAATGAGACAGTATTTTGCAAATCAGGTACAACAGAAGGCATTAAGTAAATATGATTACCAGATTTTGTAATATAATGCTAAGTAACATCTAAAATTACAGACTACGCTGACAAAGAAGTTTCTTGAATTTCACTGATAAAACACTTTCACAAGATAATGGCTCCCAACTGCAAGAAATCGTTGAGTCTTACATTGGTTTTCTGTTTACATAAACATTTCTTGCATGCTCTTTGTTCAGAGTATACTTTTGCATATATACAAAGTGGAAGACAGCTACAACAGGCAACAACAGATTGCAAAAACCTTTATCAAAGAAATTGCAAATGCGAATGCAGGGAGCAGTTGAATTCCTGCAGGCTCTGTTCGTTTAATTGTGCAACTTTAAGCAGTGCAGCTGCTGAGATTAAGGTTGTGACTCGCTAATAAACTGGCTTAACCCACAGCCAAGGTGGCAAATGGAAGCCTACAAGGGGAAGGGAGGAAATGGAACTAAGAAAAAAAGATGAAAACTTAAATTAAACCACCTGCCACCTTGGAGCATTCACTGTTGGCCTGGAGGTCTAGTGCGAGCTTCATTGAGAAAGTGCTGAGACAATGTTTGTAATTTCAAGCACTTCCAGGCATGACTAATCATATGTTGTGGATTCAAGGCCCCGAACAGCTGCAAAAGCAGAGCCTGAGGGACAAGGTCTGTGTCGCATGTCGGTGCTAGGACAAGCCAACCAGCTGTGACCTCCTCGCTCGCCGGTTCCCCGTCCCCCCTGCCCCTTCCCCTCTCCTGCAGCACACACGGTAGCCCTGGCTGCTACAATCCTTGCAGGGATACGAAGTGGAAGCATCAGCAAGCGACCTTTTGGTGTACAAAATGGGTAGTGAGCGCGAGGCACCAGCGTTGTGCTAATTTCTGGTTTTGTGGCCTGTTGAAGTGAAATGCCTGTGTGACTGCTCTCCCAAAGCATCTGCTCCCCTCCTATTTGCCTATTTATTCTAGCTACATACACAGGGTGTGTAAGGAATGTATAACTAACCAATATTCTTTATTTTCTTTTTTTTCACTCTATATAAATATATAATTAGTATCATGTAATTTCAACGTGTGGGGAAATCAGAAACAGGCATCGCGAGCTTCCAATAA
Source organism: Charadrius vociferus (assembly GCF_000708025.1). Lineage (NCBI taxonomy): Eukaryota > Metazoa > Chordata > Aves > Charadriiformes > Charadriidae > Charadrius > Charadrius vociferus. Next base: position 332,597 of record NW_009648594.1, read on the forward strand.
AGTCTCATTACATGGGTCAGAAACCACAGCTGCAACATCTGTATCATCTTCTGTGAGCTACAGTCTGAGGAAATTCCAGATTGCTTTCTGCAGGCTGGAAAGTCTGTGATCTGCACTCCTAAACCTTTCCGAGAAACTTCACGGCAGTGGGCAGGTCACCTTGGCATACTTTCCAAACTTTGTCAAGAGCACGAACAAGCTCTGAGGTTTTCCAGCGGCTGTGTTCTCGTGCCTATCTATTCTCATAGTCATATCCGGAGCCTGACACCACAGGCGTACAGCCTTTTTCTGTGTGTGTGCACTGTATAATGGAAACCAGAATTAACTAAGGATTCTTATGTGGGTAACAACTGACAACCCTCAGCCAACTTTAAAGTTCAGTAGTGCAAGGGGCACAATTGTTTTTGGGAAAGGCTTTTATTTACTGTTTGCTTCTGCCACTGAACAATCCCTTTCTAGCAGAGGGAGGGAGGAAGGGAGGGAGGAAATCACGGGGCTGCACAGAAGAGCCCTTGGAAACTTTTGTCCGTTGTGTGATTAATATTCTCACGTGGAAATTGATCTGCAATGCCCTGGAGAGAAAATGGCATCTCAATTTCTTGGTTGTAGTTAGTTAATTAATTAATTATCTGGTTGAATAATTATCTGAAAGTGATTTTTTATATGGCTTAATGATGCAGCATTTACGTGTCTGGAAAATACCTTTGCATAATCAAATCCATGCTTCTCTTTGTTACCGTTGCGAGAAATGGTGTAATTATAGAAGCGAGAGTTCTTCACTAATCCAACCCACTCTCTCCACCCAGGAGGGATGTAGCTGCCATTGTATTCATTGAGGTATTTCCCAAAAAAAGCTGTGAAGGTAAAGAAAAAAAAAGCACACACACACACATGAGGTTTTGCAATCCAAGCCTTTGAGTCCGAGTCAAAAGCATGCATGGATGAAGATAAAATGTGTTAGAATGAGTCAGAGTTGCTTTATCAAAACTGTTCCTTTTATACCTTAGAGGGTTTTGAAATTAAAATAAGTTATTTCCAGAGTTTTTATGAGAGTTGAAAGCCTTTGTGACTTAAGTTTTCATCTTAATCTTTTGGGATGTGGTGCTTTTGTGATATATTTTAGGTCTTTTTTATTTTTATTTTTTTTTAGAGTGAGTATGTTTCACTTGGTTTCCTGAAAATGGAATAAAATCTCAGTGCCCAGAGGAAACATCTGAGAAACACCTTGTGGTTTTAAGCAAGTTCTGTGATGCCTTGGAGCCTGGCTTCTGACTTTTGAAAGTTTGAGCTTAGCAACCTGGCTACGTTTGCTGGTTTGATAAAAGGCCTGGGAAGTCCAGATCTCTGTCTGGGCCACGTTTGGGTAAAGCAAGAGGGAATCCCCAATCTGCTTTGCTACCACAGCTTCTCTAGGGCAAAACTAATGAAGAAACAAAGACGTGGAGGTCAACTACCTCTACCTGGCCTGCCAAACTAAGTCTATTTCTTTCCATTAGCTCCAGGTGACAAGTCAGAACCCACTTAGACTGCAACTTTTAGCCTTTGCTGTCAGACCCAGGAGGGTTTGCAGGTGCTCCTGCCAATTCTTCTGGAAGGAAGTAAAAAGGAAAACAATCTCACACTGCAACAGGCTCCCAGCTATCTAGGAGTTGTGAATCGCTTGTGCCAAAGATACACAGACACCAAAAGCTGGCCAACTGGCTTTGGGAGGGCGGAATAACGCTGGCATGGCACCCTGGCAAATGCAGGCGTGTTGCTTCTAGGTACAGATGGGTATGGAAGCTCTTCAGATGCTTGTGTATGGTCTTTGGCCTGGATAAAGAAGTCAGCTTGGATGGCTCTGCCCTGCTTTTCCACTGCCTGGGAAGCGTAGCGACAGAACACCTGACTGGGCCTGCAACTTGGGTTTTTAGGGATTTATTACTCCAGCTCAGTCCCAGCAAGTTACTGGGATGTCTGAGTAACTTTACTGTTTGCATTTTTAATTTTCTTGAGGTTTACAAGCCTCTGGAGTGCCACCTGTGCCAGCAGTTCTGTCGCCCGTGTCTCCAGCAGTCAGCACAAAAGGTACACCTGGTATTCAGCAAATAAGACACGTCTGAAGAGGAGGGAATGACAGAAACCTCTCCCTTTCCAGAGACAGAGCTCCTCTGGGTGGCAGCTGCCCACCTCACTGCACCCCTCGTGGTACACAGCCCCTGCCCTTGCTGTCGATGCCAGCTCAGCCAGCCAGCTCTGCCCATGGAGCGCTGCTCCCCAGCATCACTTCCTCAGCTGGGCTTTGGGACACACGTCAAACCCCCGTACTTGTTTCCTGCTAGGAAATGAAATCACTTTGGAAAACCTCACGTTCAACCTAGACACATTCAATCTAACCAAAAAAGCACATTTGTGGAAGGGCTTAAATAATCCAGATCTGATTGATGCGGGCATGGTGAACTTCCTGGGAAAACTGGTGGAAAAATCAAAATGTTCATAATTAAAACTTGCTCAAGGCAACATAAATATGGTGTAATCAGATCATATAACTGCCAACTGTCACTAACCAGAGGTTACAGTCATATATAATGTTACTTTCCTATACCACGTGGAATGTGACATATAAACAAGTCCTACAGACACCAGACCAGGCTTCCAGCTCTTCCTCCCACAGCCACTCAGAAAGCAACCCAGCCGCTCTTCTTTTTTCTCTTGAGGCCAACCAGAAGTCAAGAAGCTTGAGGTGAAGAGGGTGACTGTGGGGAGGGAATATGTGCCCAGCACCGTTGCCTCCCAGTATGGAAACCATACCTCTCCTCTTAAGTGGCCAAACTGGGTTAAACTCTCAGGGAGTCAGATGTCCAGGGAAAGTGTAAGGGTAAAGGCTGAACTGCTGTGGGAAGGGAAGCCAAGGAAACAGAAGAAGGGGAAAAGAAGTCAGAGAGTGACAACACTGAAAAAAAGTATGGGAGAGTGATGTGACCAGGAGAGAGGAAGCATTACCGAGCCCAGCAAAATCAAGGACATTCTGTGGTTACGGGAGAGATCTGAGGTCAGCCCTCCTGAATGTCATCCCAGATCCATCAGTAGCTACTGCATGACCTTGGGGAACCTCCGCGTGCTGTGCTCATCCGTAAAGGACTCTACTGCCAACCTGCCTCCCACAAAGATCAGAGGCTTTCAAGCTATGAAATGGAAGTTATGGCAATTTATCATGTAGGATGGTTTGATAGCCCCACCTATAATTAAATTGACTAATACCGAGACCTGAACTCCGCTATTTACAGTCTTGCCAAACTTCAGTCATTAGTGATGATAGTTTCCATGCTATTTGACTCAGGCTGCATTTTGCTCCATGGAACATTTTAGCCAAACAGTTTAGCAATTTCCAAGAAATGGGCTAGGGGAAAATAAATGGGTTTGCCCATTTAAAAATCATTGGCAAACTTTAATCTAAGAAGTTCTAGTGTCTGTAGGCTTTGGTGTAGTGCCTTTGTAAATAGCAGAGGTGGCTAAGAAAATCAGTCTCAAAATGGTCAAGCTCTGAAGAATTGTAGCACGCAAATGATTGGGAAAATCTTACTACAGCTTCTCAGTTTAATGTCACTGTAGGGTATTCCTTTATGGGCCTGAGAAAGTCCCCACAGTTTCAGTTTTGGCACCAAAACAAAGAACAGCCAGCTTCTTCCTCTCCTATCTCTGATACTCAGGCATTACCTGAGAGAAAGCCAGCAGCATAAATCACAGAGATGAAATGACTTTGGGCATAAGGACAAGAAAAGATAAACTGAATTTAGAAAAGGAAAGGGAGGCTTGGAGCTGGTGGGGGGCAATTCATCTCAGAATTTCATTGCTTTAGATTGCTTAATTTTCCAACTTTAATAATGTTTTGTTAGCTCCCCTTTGGCCGCCTGAACCCCATATTTCGGTGCATATTATGAGACTTTGGATTGACAGCCTGAACCATTCACCTTTGTGTTGGCAATGATTTAGTATTTTATCATAAAAATAATCTCAGACCTGTCAAGTTTTAAGCAGCTCCTTGAATGACAGTTTGCAGAAATAGATGTTTCCCCCTGTTGTAGAATAAAGCAGTTCCCATGTCAAATGTACAGCAAAGCCCTGAATACTCGCAGAAACAGCAGTAGCCGTGATAATGGATCACATTTGCCAAATTGCTTTAACCAAGAGTGGTTTGTTGGTCAAAAGCTCAGGTGGATGAGAGTAATTAGACAGAAGAAGGGAAAAGCCAGGCTTTTACTGAAACAGAAGAGTTCAGTCCCTTCATTGTGGGATTTTCCGAGTACCACTGAGTATAGGATAGGGCAAGTGAGTCAGAGCTGGAGCCCAGCGCCAGCAGTTAGTGTCTTGCTCTTCACGCTTTGAATGAAGACAAGCGTCGGAGTAAAAGGAAAGCACAGTAGTGTCCATGGGGCCAAATAATAATCAGCAAGTAATCATCACAGGCGTCCTAGTTGTTTTTTGGTAACCAGAGGATTGTGAACAATTAAAGTAATATGTCATGGAACTGCCCAGGAGCGGACACCAGGATGTGCAAATGTCCTTGCTGGATCTTCACATGCTTGGCTTGTAGAGTCAGGCCACATCCTTAACTCTAGCCCAACACTTGCTGAATTGCCCAAGTCTGAGTACTGACTGGGAACGCTCAGCTTTAGAAGCCGCTTGCACTCAGCAGTTACAGGGTTTAGGAAGCCATTTCTGATTGTAATTAATAAAACGGAAATTATGACTCAACGGGTAAAAGCCTCATTAAAAAATAATGCCATTTCAAGGGACACCTTTTCATTATTGCGTATAATGGCCCCCACAGAGATAACAAGAAAGATAAATGCCAATTTTTGCATTTTAATAAGACAACTTTTATCTGCATTCTGGCAGTTTTGCTAACTGTTCCCAGGACACATTGTTATTTTTTAATCACATGTAGAGTAGCTTAGTGTATCGGAATAATCGTATTCTGTGTGAGTATGTTAATTAAGTTTATGCAAACAACAACACACGGCATGGTGAACAGTTACACAGACATCTATGTGTCTCAGGAGTGGCTGCAGAATACACGTTTAGTACTTCTTATGAATAGAAGCCTTAATACAGGTTTTTGTTTTCCCTTGAGCAATTAGCTAATGAGTCCTGAACTGCACCAAGAGATCCAAGGGGTTGCACTGGGTGTGAGACAAGGAGAATTTGACCCAGGGGATCTCTGGGGTTTGAAGCCAGGATATTTATAGCTGAATGTGATTCAAATTCTCATAATTCCTCGTACTTTTTTCCCAGTATTTTCCACAAGTATTTATGACTAATGTTTACAGTATTACACAATAGAATTACCCCCTTGACTCCTGTCAGCATTTATGGATCAGCGTACAGGTGAACTGGGCTACATCTGCTGGCGAGACATCTCTGCACTTCCATGGATCAAAGGACGTATATTGTGTTCTATGTCCTTGTTATTTGTTGAGGCTTACGGGAATGTTTCCGATTTAAAACAAACTCAAACCTTTAAAAAGGCACGCTGCAGCAAGGTTTAGTCACCGTGACCCAGACAAGAGCTTTAAGTAGACAGCCCACTTCCTTTAACAAAGTCAGGAAACCATTTACAGGAGTTGCAAAGCACTGTTTATATGACATTTCAGGGCTGACACACAGTGCGGCTGTGCTTCTGGGGACAGAGCCCAACAAAACTGCAACTTCTGGATTATTCCAGTAAATTCCTCCTCGCTTTCTTCCCATTAGGCAAGCGAGAGATTCAAACCCGAGAAGTTCGAGTTTTCCCTTCTGTTGAAAAAGTACAGAGGATTAGAGTATCACGTCATTAAAGTGCAGAAAGCCAGGTCCGTGTGCCAGCACTGCCTAGAAATCAAATAAGCACTGTCCCAAAATTGCGGAGAGGAAACTGAGGCACCAAGAGGTTAACCTTCAGCTAGACCTAAGTCATGCAGGAAGCCTGTGGCATTGCCAAGAATATTATACAGATTTTGCAGTTCCCAGTCTTGTAACCTAACCGCAGTAGAAAACCTCAGGTTTTCTTCTTTTTCTCCAGCTTTGTGGGTCTTTCCCAGTTGCTGCCAGGTTTGCCATTGTAACCAAAAAGAGCATTTAAGATTTTATAACTCAGCAGTTGCAAAAGGCATTAGCGTATAACTTGATATAGCAATCGTTAGCCTGGGTGATGTCTTTAACAAAGCCTGTATTATGGGCCAAGCTGGTAGCACTTTCCAGTACTGATGTTGTCTGACACTTCTCATTATAAGACCCTGTTTTCAGTTGCTTATAACTTTCTCGTACTTGGACTGAAATTTTCCACACTGGATGTCTGCCTCAGGCTGAATTTTTGAAACTTTTTAGTCCGAACAGTAGCCATCTTTGAGAACCGCAGTAATGGAAAAGGAATTACGTTTAACATCTGAAAAAAATTATGCAAGTTTTCATTTGATAGCACTTCCATGCTCTGCACTGAGAGCACTAACTCTGTCAAAGACATGATGGACTCTTTGAACAGAGTCAAAGGAAGTGTCTTTTATCATCCTGGTGAAAATCTGTCCAAAGTTTGCTCAGTTTTGAAAAAAAAACCCTAACCCTGCAGTTTGCATGTGCTGGAGATCCAGGCACCTCAGGACTTTATTCCCTATCCACCTGTGAGTGGTGTCGCTAGGTGGGATACAGATGATTGAAATGCAGAGGGTGGGACGTGACCAGGAGAAGTAGTTTGGGGAACAGCAGGAGATCCAGCAAAGGAGCTGAGAAGGAGAGGGTAAAGCAGTGGAGGCTTGGGGGCCCAGGACTGGCAACGTCAACCAAGAAACTGGACAGTGAGTGCAAGAAAGGAGAAAGAAGCTGACTGACAAGGCAAGGCAGGGTGGGAGAAGCAGATTTGCTGATCAGTCTGGGAAAGGAGATTGCTAAAGTAAGTGGTGGGAACAGGACGTGTCTGTCAAGGGCTGCCTGGATGCCAGGAGGGGAGGGAGGGTGGGAACGACTTGAGGACAGACAGGCTGGGGGACAAGGCTCAGAGCAGAGGCCGAGGTGAGGTCTTGCGGGGCTAGAAGACTGGGATGAGAAAACTGAGGAGTGGAGACTGCTCCTCATAACACCTATAGCTGCCCCCCGCCAGCCTCCACACGGGATAAAACCCCACTCTGCTTAGTAACTCAGTAAGAAAACAACAGTTTCATAGAGGGGATCTGAGACCCCCATCCTTCCTGATGCAGATGCCGGCCAGCATCATGCCTTCTGATAGAACCGGTCTGTCTTTTTAAACCGAGGAAACTTCACCTTCCAAAAAGCGGTATGTTATTATGTAGTTAGAAACTATCATTTGGCCAGGTGAACAAGAGAGATGAAATAGTTGCATAACGTTCTACCCATATTTTTCTAAATGAAGCACTTGAATGCACAAACTTGCTAAAAATCTTTTAGTGTACGGTTGTCTGTGCAAAATTTAATAGCACAGAATTCTGGTTTTAAGCATAAGAAGGCAGACATGCTGTGGTTTTTGATGAGGTCTTGGACAGAAACAAAAAAAAGTTTCACTTCACCTGATACCATAGAACTAGAAAATCCTGCATGTTATACTTTTTGGCCTTTTCCCTCTTCCACATTTCACTTTTTGTGGACTATTTGAATATAATCAGCATATTTCACTTTTATTGATACACTTCTTAGTTTGTCTGAAAGTACAATTTTATTCTGAAAGGTGAGGCATATTTTTAATTATTTAAAATATTTACAAGTTACGCTATGTTTGATGCTCCCTGGCTTCTTTTATACCAATTCAGAAAGAACCTGAAAACTTGGTGTTCTCTTTCTGTCTCTCTCTCCCTTTTTGTTTTCACTTTAGAAATATTCTGAAAACCGGGAGTCATTCCCTGCACACTCATTCCCACCCCTGTGTCATATTCTGCCACCCTCTTTGTTTTGAAAGGGTGAGTGAGGCAGGATACAAATTAGGTCACTGAAACGATGCAGATTAAAAATAGCGTGTGCTGGCAGTGAATTGTACCGTAAGGCTGCGAACAGGAAACTCACTGGCTTTGCCTCCAGAGGAAACGTATTGTCTGCCCACACCTTCAGGAGGCATAGATTTTGCTCCCTTTATGAAAGATTAACTAGTCCCCGTGTATCAGAAGGGAACGGGGGACAGTTTAAATACTCCTTAGCTTTCAGTCTCCTGTCATCTCAGCGTTTTATTAGTTCTTTGGTCACTACACTAAGAAATGTAGCCATAAGTGACAGATGTCAACTGACACGCATCAGAAGCTGGCATGAACTGTTGGACATATTAACTAGATGTCAAGCAAGGGACCATTTCTGTTCATCACTACACAGAAGTCTGTGACTAACGTCAAAACATGCCAGATACTTGATGTTCAGTCGCTTCTTGACTTCTGAGTTTTACAAATGCAAGCATTTAGAAATTAATGTTTGAGCTGCTTAACGTTGCTGTGTTACCATTTTTGACCCACAAAAGGCTAAGAGTGCCAATGGGACACTTGCACGCATGAATCCTGAATGTTATTCTGATCGGTTGATACTTCTGAGCAAGAAATAAAATATTGGGAAACACATCTTCCCAAGGACAATTATAAAACAATGTAAGCAAAGAATTGCCTAATTTGGTGATCTCTGTTCTTTCAGGTGGGACTCCATAAGGGGAGAGCGAGGTCCTGAGTTTGGCATGTTGCTGTGAGGCTGTCAGCGGTCGCTGAGCCGGGACAGACTCCTGTTCTCTCCTGCACAGTTACTCTGGCTGTGAAGGACTAAGAGGAGCAAGGATGAGAAAGCAATAATGTCTTAAAGTAACACTAAGCAGAGACGGCTCTGAATACATATGCATGTTAAGTCAGGGTGAGAATCTTAAACTTATATTTCTCTTCATATTTGCAAAAGGGTGAAACTTCAGCTGGTAAAAACCTAAAATCCTGCAGTATACGAAGTGTGACACAGCATTTAACGATAAAATGATTGTTGTATTTATGTCTCCTGGATATTGGCTGTGCTGCTGTCATGGCTTTCTGTTCTAAAACACTAGGCCGCTGCTTGGCTACTGCTGGGTTATTAAGATGTAGCAAAGTCCTCGTTTCCTACTGGAGAAAGCCAAGGCTGAGGTAGCACACTCCTGGAGTTTTCTTTTGTGAATGGCAGTGTGAACTGACAACACTGAAGGGCACGTCTGAAGGGGAAGGGTACATACCATAGGGCTGGGGCAAAAGAGTAGAAGGTAAAGAAAGTAAGAGACTTCAACAGTGCTGCAGGGAGGACTGAAAGAACAGCAAACAGCCAGCCAATATTTTGGAAAGCACAAAGCAAAACCTCTAACTCCTGCATCTAATAATCTGACAAATAAAATTTCTGAATCTAAATAGCTCAAGAGATGTCTATGGACATCTACAAGATGAAAGAAAACTCACGATTTTCTCACCGTTTCCACAAAATTTGGAAGTGATTACAAACTGACCCTTTTTTCCTCCCCAGTATGAGCAGCTGGAGCCTAGGTAATTAAAACAAATTTCTCATGTCTCTGAAGCTCTGCAGAGTTGCTTTGTTTTATCTTTCTACCTATTTAGTGTGTCTTCCCTGCTATTTCCTAGAAAATCTAGTTTAATATTGCTAATTTTATGGACTTTCAACAGTGAGGATGCTGCACAGTTGACTCATCACTGCATTAGGATACAGTTTGTGAGTAAGGGAAACTGTAAGAATTGAAACATCCTTAATTGTTTGGGGATTTTTTTTAATGATAATTAGAAGCAAAAGTGATTTGGTTTTGGCAGTGTTGTTTCTGAATATTGTCTGCCCTGCTAGCACCCATCACAGTTCCTGCCCATGATTTAGCACTGATATATAATCTGCAAAAAAGAATGCTTCCATGAAATGCAACATCTCTATTAGGTCACATCAGAGTAGAAGAGGAGTAGAAGAATAAAATAGAAAAAGGAAAGAAAAAAGCATTTTTTACTTTGCCAGGTTTTCCCAGTGGGCTCTAATTATGACAGTAGTTTATTAGAGCACATTTCAGACCTCTCTTTAAATGGCCTGCTGTGCTTGTGTGGAGTCCTCGTGGCTTTAGCAGGACTCCCCTCATAAGCAGTCTGCCCACATGTGATCAATTGCAGTATAGAGGGTTTAGTTAAGGCTGCGGCAGGTTTAGACAGCAGATGCTTTATAGATGTTGGAAACTATTTGGAGTGAACAGAAGTAAGGACTTTATATAAACACTCACCCACCCCTTTATTTCCATCGACTTATATAATAATTTCATCCTATGCAAAAAGTGAGAGATAAATCCTCATCATTTCAAACAGAGAACCAGCATGGAGATACTGCACATTGTCTCATCTGGACTGGAGCTCTCTGGAGCAGTGTCTTATCAGGACTGTCACCAAACTGTGAGTGGCCTTGGGCACTTTTTTTTCTCCACCTCAATTTCCCATTGGAAGGAGAATACTGAGTTCCTCTCAAATGTAGAACTGCACAGGGTAAATAGCTACAGCGTCTGCAATATCAGCACAGAGCCACGACTGCCTGTGTGGGATGTAGCCACTCTCTCTTCCCAGTTCCCTCTTTTTCACTCCCAATTATTCTTGACTCCCAGGTATTCTTGAGTCATTACAATTTTACTAAACTTTCTTGCTGTGAAGTGTAGATTATTAGTTGGTTAGTGGACTTTTGATGACTTTTTAATGAGGCAACACTGTCCTTGAAAAATGTATTATAAGATCTGCTGTTAATTAAGCTGCCACTTCAAAAAAAAATTGTGGGGTAATTAGAAGGTAGGCTCCTCTTACAAGGAGCAAATGGATGAATTCGTTAGGGCCATATTATTATAGGGTCAAACCATGTACTGTGGTCAGGAGTTTCATACAAGCATTTTCATTTGTTTCCATTTCCGTTTTCTCCTTCCTGCCCCTTGTTAAAACTCACCTACTCTGACAGTTTTAGGACTGACGTTCTCTCTGCCTGCCTTTGGAAAGGGATTTTTTTCCTTTCCTTTTTCTTTTGACTCCTTTTCCCTTTCCATTTAATAGGGCCAAGTCTGCATTTAGTAGACATCTCCACATGCCTCCATAATGCAAGGCAGTGCAGAAGACATACCCAAAGCAGAGTGTTCACCCCCCGAAGGCTAGAGATGGCTGGTGACAGAGCTATCCAGTTTACACATGAGGCATTTAGTCGTGCAAGTATTAGATTACAAACCAACAAGATACTAAATTTTTTAAGAACGGGAAAGCCAGGTCCCACATGAAGCAGCCATAGATCAAACAGAAAGGATTTCTGAGTCATAAGCCATGAAACAAAGCTTATATTTTAGGGTGAATTCAGCACCTTTTCTAGCAGTAATTGTCAATTCTCTCTCCCCTCTCTTTCTCCCCCAAGGCCTTGATGCTGACCCTTACTCAGGTTTAGCAGCGCTGTACTCAGATGGCAACTTCACTGAAACCAGTTTAACAGAGACCAAAGTACTATTCACCACATGTATCAGAGCCAACACCAGGTTCAAACAAGTTAAATATTAGTCTGTTTTTGGTTTTTAAACAGGATGCAGAAGCTCTCCAGAACTACAGACACAGAGAGACAGAAGAAAAAAGAGTGAGCTGTCTATGTGGTGAAGAAAAGATGGCTAACAGGCAATATAGGCATTGGATATAGCAGCATTAAGAGAATTAGGACACGCAGACAGCATGGAGACATTCGCCTGCTATATGTTTTGAAAGCGATCCGTTCTTGTGCTAAGCTGCTGACAGAGACAAATTTCTTTGCTGCCAATTACATTGTAAGGAACGCAGTTGGCACCGAGATCTGTGCCTCGTTGGTCATGTAAAGGGGAGTCTTTGTAGTCGAACGACGCTTCTGGACAAATTGCACCCCGATGACCTCGCACAACTCCTGTACCTTGCGAAGGGGAAGTCAGGCTGGAGCCTAACTTGTCTACAGATTGAATCTTAGGGGATAGGTGATGCAGAAATGAATCAGGGTTTACATCAAGCTGAAGCATAGACGAGAGGAATAAGAAGAGTTCTTTGTAGACAGGAAAGGGATCTCCTGACTACGGAAAACCACCAGGAATTTACAAGAAAACTATCAAATCTTATTGGTGTGCAGTAGAACAATCCTTCTTAAAGGCATGTTTCTATTCCTTTTCAGAAAATGCAAATGAAATATCACCCCATGGCAAAGTTTAAATTATACCATTCACCTTGTTTCACTCCCACGACAGGCACTTCGTTCCTGTGAGGTCTTTGGCACCGGTCCGCAGCCTGGCCCAGACATCTTCTTCCATAACTGTTAGCAGCTGTCCACAAGCAGGCCATAATACTGACCATAATCACGTCTGGAACTGCTAGTTCAGACCCACAATGCCACTAAAATGCACCTCTTTTGCACTAGGTGTAACTAACTGCCCAACAGCTTATTTCCCACCTGGGACATCCAAATGTGAAAATATGCTGCTGCATTACAAGTGAGTTTCTTTACATGGCCGTTAGCTGTGGATCTGGACCAGCAGGCAGGACTTTGTTCCCTCTCCATAACACTAAACCTCTGCTCTGTAAACCCAACGTGGGAAAATACTTCATTTTAGGCAGTGATTTGAGACCTGTTGCTGAATATCTGTCATCTTCACTTTAAACAAGGAACTCCTGTTGGTTTGTCTCTTACCTGTTCTATACCCAGTGTTATTGAGATACACGGCAAAGGTACGTGGCTCGTGAGTAGCCTGCCATGAGGGAGACGAGCAGTTTTCGTTGTTGGTGTATATGTTGTGGTTGTGCACATACTTCCCCGTCAGCATGGAGGAACGCGATGGGCAGCACATCGGGGTGGTTACAAATGCATTGATAAAGGAGGCCCCTCCGTTCTCCATGATTCTTCTGGTTTTATTCATCACTTGCAAAGACCCTGCAATAAGAGGTAGTGATCATCACTGTGCTGCAAAAAATAGTTAGAATATATTGGCTGCTATTATGCTATTAAAAGTAAAGTATCAGTGATTAGCTTGCCTTCGGACATCAGTCTGTTCTGCGCTGTAGCTTAGGTATTTTTGGGAGAAAAGATAAGTTTTTTATTATATCACCAAAGATATTTTTCAGGATTCCAGAAAGACTGAGTTCCTTTTTCGCAGGCTTCAAAATAAAGTTAAAATACAGTCTAATCTAGAAATACAATGTTAAAGCTTTAGAGCGGTATCAAATTTATAGGTCAATAGTTCTTCAAACCTGGCTGTAGGAAAGCAGTATGTTACACAGACTGCATCATTAGTCAATGTGCCAGTAAAATATTTAAAATGCCTAGATTACTAATGAATCTGCTACAATTCTTTCCATTTTATCAGATAATCAGAGAGAGAGAGAGAAAGAGAGAGAGGAAGGTGGTAAAGAAGAGAGTGAGAGATGGGAGGAGGAGACAGAGAGAATTCAGTAATAATTTTTCTTGAAGAAAGTTTCTATGGACATGTGGTCAGCATGTCTGGTTCTGTTACTAAAGCACTGTGCTCAAAATCAGCTTTTGGGGATAAACCCGTATGCAAAAATATATTGGCAAAATTCAGCACCTTCCTCAAGAAATTGCATTGATCCAGTTTAAAGAACAAAGAAATTTTTGCATCCTTCAAAACATCTTCATGAACAACAAGGTGAGACAGGCAGGGCTTGCACATTTCTGGTTGCAGAAAGGCTGAGCAGCCCCTGATAGGGTCTGTCAGTATTTGCTAACAGCTGTCAAACTTTGCTCTTTCTGTTATTCAACAGAGCAGAGATTGAAGGGTGAGGGTGAACCATGGATATGTCAGTATGTGCCCAGGAAACAAGTTTGTGAATTGTAATACTTGAACGATTTTGGTGGTAAAAAGGGGTTTCTGGAATTCTACTTTCCTTTTTTTTTTTCTTTGGTTTTACAATTAATTTTTCACAATTGACAGTTGCAGGTTTAAATTTAAATGCATAAATTCTACTGATACGACAAGAGTTTTTCTTGATGGTTTTGTTTGGGTCACTTGAAAATCAAACTAAAAAAAAAGTTGTGAAACAATGGAAGACACGGCTGTAAAACCACAAAACTGCCAAGGAGGCTCAACTTTAGGTGTAAGCAGTAAAATCTTACAAATTATCTTACCAGTTAAAGTTAAGCATGCTCTATTTTGCTTTTGGGCTAAGGAGTCAGTGCTGAATATGAAATCTTTTGCATCAAAATTATTTGATTAAAAAAAGGAAGAGGAGTTAGCTCTTCAGCATTTCCTTGTGCAGTGCCAATGTGTGTGGCTTTAAGGATACATTTAATACCCTGCATGTAAGTCACCATCATCTCGGACTCTTTCACACCCCTTATTTTCTAAATGCAGAGCATCTGCATTTGTGCTTTCCTGAACTCAATACAGACGAAACCCATGTGTTTAGAGACACAGAGAAGCAGGAGAGTAACTGAGAAGTCCCTGAACACAAAAGGTCTCCATTTGTATGAGTGGGAGCATTTCACTGAGTTGTTGAATAAAAGTTAAATGAGAGATCATCTTCATTCTACGTCTTTATCTCTGACCCCAGGCTGGCTTTTTCTTTTTCTTTTTGTTTTGTTTTGTTTTTGCCATAGCGCTCCCGTTTTTGAAATATCACAGTTTATTACTGAGAGCTCAGCTGTAAAGTGCTTTGAGGTTCTCGGATGGAAAGTGCACTGTTCAGGTACACTAATGCACGGTAAGAGCAGCAGAGCTGATGTGCACTTTCATGCCTCTCTGCATTATAAATGAGTAGCTGTTAGAGCGCTTCCTCATTCCTCTGCTTGGTCAGCCCTCCGCTCTTGCAAACCTGCTGTTTATGAGTAAGTTTTTCCTCCAGGTATGCACTTACTGACACTGATAATAGATTTAGCCCCTCTGGAAATTCTGGAATAGGCACTTCAAAGCAGGTGAGACTTCCTCATTTGGAAAACAAAACATAAGTAGGAGATAAAACGTGCTGATATAAGTTATAATCCTTTGCTGTCTGTAGCTCTCCTCACAGCTTGTGCTCTTTACCATCTGGCCCACAGTCTTCAGGGCACACGTACTCCGGCGCTGTCTGACAGCAGGACACTCGCACTCTACACGACCAACTGGGGAGCACCTGAGGGGAACCGGATAACCAGGAACAGCCACTTTGGACGCAGAAGTTAGCAAGTTTTGTCAGGCAAGAGATTCAGTGTCACTTCTCAGTCTATTCTCATATATCAAGAAATATGTTTGGTAACCAAGGTTTCATAACAAGTCTTAAAGTTGCTATGGATTTTCATCCAGGTGTAACGCAGGTGGACATCTCTACAAAGGGATGGCTAGAGCTACCTTGTCATTATTTGGGTTATATGCAAAGCCCCAGGAAGGTGATGGACTTTCTCAGATCTCAGCACATATCCTCATTTTTTCAGCTTGTGTTGTTAAGTGCTGTGAAAGTTCTAGTGAAGATGGAAAGCAAACCAGGCAAATTACGCCTGATATGATGTATCTAGATGATGCTGTGATCTCCTCACCCACTGGAGTACTCAGTGGGTGGTTTATAAGGGTTTCACTGGGTAGTGCATTAGGCTGTAAACAAGGGTACAAAAAAAAAAGTAATTGCCTCAAATGGATTTTTCCCTCTTTTTTTTTTTAACCTTTTCCCACTTCTCTGAGATCTCGAAAGGCTCTGTGTTAGAAACACTGGAACTGCCAATGAATTCATTAGTTTTGATTCCTTTCTGACATTATACAATATATTATTGACAGTGAGGATTATGAGAATGATTTGGGGGTCATGGTTTGACGTACTGATGAGCGCAAGCAATAGAGAAGCTGGAGGACAGGGGGAAAGACTAAAGAGTGAGCAAAAATTTGGAAATATTTGTATTCCTGCCTGAACGGACTATAGACCTGACCTTAGTGGGAGATGGGGCCACTGCCCTGAAGAGCAGTAGTACGTTGTCTCCGGGGGAGGCTAGTTCTGGGAGGTGGTGTTTTGTCTTGAGCAAGATGCCCATTTACCTCAGTGTTGGGCAGTTATTTCTCTACTCTCATGATCTTGGTGGGAGAAAGAAAGTGCACAGAGGCACAATTTAACTAGTCATTTCCCAGATTCTGGGCCCAAGTATTTGCTGAGTTTCTTCAAGAGCTGTAGGCCATGCTGCTTCATACTGCTTAAGTTGCCATCCACCAGCTGATCAGTAATATCCTTCCTTTGTGCCACATTCCTCCCAGCATAGATAGGAGCTGACTGGCGTTGTGGAGCAATTTGTGGGTTTTATCTGATAAGTTGAATGAGACAGCAGCTCTGCTGAACTTCTTTGCATTCAGAATGCAAAACTCAGGAGGATGGTGGAGATCAATATGAAGATGTGCATGCTCCTATGCTTTGAGCACTAACTAAATGCAAGCTCCCTTCCTCCTGTAAATTTTGCATTGGATAACTCCCCCCCATATATCATTTGCACTCAGGCAGCTGAATATTTTGGTTCAATGCTTATACACGCTCTGGAGACAAATCCTTCCTGATTGAAGTCTATAATGTACATTATATGCTTATATGTTCAAGCATTCATTTAGAACAGCTTTTAGAAATGTTCATGCTGGGAATACAATAGCAAATAATCCATATTGAGAGACTTTCAGTCTTGTGATTTTTGGATAGCAATGCCTAAACTTTATTCTGTTTGTGGCAGAAAGTGTTACTTCCCACTGACCTTTGGGAAACGTAAGATTTTTCGCAAGAATCACTGAAGGGCAAGGGGATAATTCACACATGGAAAACAGTATGGCTTTACTTTTCAAATAAGCAGAATGATTTATTAACAGAAGTGCGAATAACGCAGTACAGTAAGTCTTGGGGCTGAATCCTGTTTCCTGTGAAATGATCTATGAAACGGGGAAACCTGTGTCTTCATCCCGTGCACTGGGAATGCATACACATCCAGGCTATTGCTCAACGGCTTGCTAATAGGAGCCAGAGCGCCCTGCGAACATCCAGAGCAGCTTTCAAAGAAAGCAGCTCCACAATATGAAGAAAGTGGCTTGCCACATCCTTCCTCCTCTTTCACCACTTGCAAACCCTCTCGCAAGACTGAAGACAGCAAGTCGGTAACGTTGTTCAGAGACGTGTCTGCTGACCTGCCTTCCCCAGTGCCCTTGAGAAATCGGGCTCTTTCGGACCACAAAAAGGAAGACATGACTTGACCCTTTTAACGAAATTTTCAGAATGACTCTATCAAGAAGAAATGCATTCCTGTTGTAATAGCTATATTTTAGGCCAAAAATAGAGCCAGGAACAACCATTCATTATGCAGCACAGCTAAACAGAGCAGGCATTTGAAAGAGTGAGAAATAAAAAAGATAAGATGTGCTCAGATCTAAAGGCCTGGTCTTGAAGCTCTGCTGCATAAAAGCACTAACTCTCAGTCACGAAATATAGTTTATTAATCATGTTCTCACATCCCTGAAGGACTGTGTAAATTATTATTGCATCATGACAAACACAAAAATGCTAGCAATTAAGGAATTGCTTTTGGATCTAGACCACTTCTCATCTACAACTTTCTGGCTGAAAGTATATGATTTTAGAACAAATGAACTATTTTGTTACAAGTTTTTTGGAATAAAGCATTTTGATTTTTCAATGTCATATGGCATTTTATTTAGAAATTTACTGTAGTTTTATTAAAAACATGTTTTTCATTAAAAAAACACTAAGAATGCAAGATTTCATTTCAAAACGATTTGCCAATTTTTCACCTTTTTGATCTTACCTCCCACCCCCAAACCTAAAATATTTGCTTGGGGGTAACCTAAAATGTTCCTCTTTCTCTCCTTGATTTTTCACTTTGGGCAGTGAACCAAAAAATCAGTTATATGCATAACTACCATTAATATCTTTCTAACTTACTTAATGGAAAACATTCAAAGGCCTCCTGGAACATCATCCAAGTGTTTTAACTTTTTCCACCCTACGAAAAATATATGAAAATCACTTCTGGCTGGTATGTCCAGGTTGTGCTCAGATATTTAGTATACTTGTGAAAGCAAAACTGTCCTATTTTTATACATATAGCATAGTTTTAAAGCAGATGGATTATAAACATTTTAATAATTCACAGAAATATTAAGCTTATGTCCTGAAACCAGATCAGTTTGTCTGTGTGCATAAACATGTCAGATGACATACATGCATGTGACAAGTACATGGAGAATATAGATACTCACCTATACAGCACTGAGGGAAAGGTTAACCTCATAAGGCTCTAATTTTTAAATGCCACAGAAAGTCACAAAGTGAAAAAGGGCTTTTGATGCAAGTTTTTTATCTGTATGTCCTTACATGTACTATTAAAACCTTTTATGATGGTGATTAAAGCCTTCCATGAAGGATTTTGATAAGCATATATTTCCTAAAGCCTGTAATTAAATGTGATGAATGCTATTAAATAACATTTGTTAACTCGTTTTCCAAACTTGTCCCACATTCTGATAATGTTCCAGGACCAGTACCTTCTCTGAATCTAAAGTACTTCCTGCTTGGCAGAAATTACTGAAAGACATGTGAAAAAGGAAGTAGCAAATAACAATTATTTCTCACCTAGCTCCACATCCTGATCATCTGTGAGTACGAGGATGATATTTGGTCTGATATTTTTTCGCTCCTGCTGCACACGTCCTCTGAACCGTGGGGACTTGACAGTGGAACAGTGACTTGTTAACAATTCAGTACTGAGCACTGCCACGATGACTGCAAACCAAGAAGACTTCATAGTAGTTCCAGTATTTCAATGAAAAGACTGATCCAGAAGTGCCTGAGCTCTAGTTTTCAAGACCTGTAAGGAGGAAAAGAAATTCTGTTCAAGCAATAAATAAATTTCCAGTCACACAGTGAAAGGATGACACTTAGGGAAGTCAAGCCTGACACATACCATTTAACGTGATTATAAGCCATATTGTTGAAAAAGAGCTTTATTCTGTCATTTTCTAAGAATAAACTCGGTCATTCTGCAACTACGCTTTCTCAAATAATTTTTGCTTGAAGTCATGCCACTGCCTGCATTTTGCACAGGCATGACTCCCGGTATACTCCTCACAGCGCTCCTTCTCCTACACCCCACGCTTCTTTTTATGCAGCTTGTTCCTTACATACAGTACCTGGGCGCAGGAAAAAATTGCCGGGATGCAGACGTGTTCAGAACATCTGTAGGAGGAGCCCTGTAAGAAGGAGAAAGCAGAAGGCTTGTCAGTCAAAGACCTCAGTACTGTGGCTGTGCTTCAAAGTCTCCAGAACTGTTTGTCACTGCTTCTTTCTCTGTCCTGAAAGAAAAGAGTAGAAAAAAAATGCATCCCCCCCCAGCTCCCCTACTTAATTTAACACCATACCTACGCAGAGGTTAGATGGCACCTTGGCTGCTAGAGATAAAGGACATAATGTATCATGACATCAAACGCAGGTGCTCTTCCAACATTTATAGTCAGCCTGAGATTCTGAGAATAAGAGTTAATTCCAGCGTATGGCACCTGGCAAGCGATAAAGCTATTTTAGGTTAACTCACCTGCACGACCGACTAAACCCTTACGAAGCAGGGGGGAGAGCATGGCTGTCATTTGCAATCTGCATTGGATCACTACGTGAAAAGTCATCTTCCCACTGACGAGAAAGCTCATATTAAGTGACAGTCCAGGTGATCTTACCCAGCGTTGTGAAAGAGCATAACTGTCCCTCAATCAATCAACGACGGACCTGAGCGCCTCATCCATAATGCACAGTACCTCTGGCACAGCTTCGTCCTCGATGCTCCGCTTCCAGCCTCGGCTCAGTATGCTATCAGAACCCCCTCTCCGTGCCTGTCAGTCAGCCTTGCTTTTGTAAGACCTGATGCAAGCACAGAGGCTTGGCTTTGCTGCAGCCAATTTAAACCTGCGCCTGAAAATGACTGATTGGTCCTGGAGAGGAATGGAGAGCCACTTACGCTTTAACATTTTTGGCATTACTGACTGGAGCTCTGCAAAACCGTCCTGTTACACAAGGCAAGGGAGGGGATATCTGGGGGCAAAAAGGAAGGGGGTGGGAGAGAAACCGCGGAGTCATGCCTGCTCCCTCGGGGGTATTGACCTGCCACATACATTCTTTCTGGTTTTATTCTGGGACTATGGATAAAACACGGTGACATCGGTCAATAAAAAAATCCTACAAAACTGCCCAAACCCAAGAACATTCAAGAGGTCTGCCCAAGGGGAAGCCCGCATGGGAACTGGGGAGCACATTGTATAATTAGACTGGAGCATAATTCATGGGGAGATCTGTGCGCCCACACCTGAGACTTTGTATTCAGACATGCAACATAAACTACAAACAGATTAATAAGGAGAAATAATTTAATGAGAGCAGCACAGAAGACAAAAAGGGCCCCGTCACTCACCTAAAAATGCGTTAATAGGAAGGTGCTCTAAATTTCAGGGGAAGAATCCACAGGAGAGGGAGGGGATGGGACTTGGTGCTGGACTGCTAGAAAAAGGATCATGTTCTTGTTTTCACATACACCTTTTATTTTAAGCTTCGCAAGCTAAACAGTTTCATGCTCCTCACTCTGGCAGGCTGTAATTACACCAGAAGAGTGTGAACGTCTCTAAAAGGAAAATCCAAGTGTCTGTTGCAGAGAAATCTTGTCTTTCATTGTCTCTGCACCAACAAACAGTCCAGCCTCCGACTAACAGTACAGCACTGCAAAGCCAATACAGGGGGACGACATTTAGCGTCAAATGCCATTTTGGTGATTACACAATATTCAGATAAGTAGAATGGAAGTCTGTAATTAGTCTGGACTGACTTCTAAAAATACTTCTATTTCCATGTATTTGTTCTAAGTCACGTAAAAGCTGACAAAAGCCCCAAAGACCAGGGTTACCGGAGAGGCCAGCCTTCTTCTGACAGACACCAGACACCACATGCTCTTGGTGCAAAAGCAGAAATACAATTTCTCTAAATGTCTGATCTTTAAATAGCAAAACTTTGACTCACCTCACAAAGCACAAAGGGCTGCGTGAAGTGAGACTCAATGTTTAGTTTCTTACCTCAGTTGTACCGTACAGCAAACTTTTTCAGATAATGTTGACCCAGAAAGTGCAGTCGTCCTGACTGCACTGAGCAAACATTGGCACCAACATGTTTGAATAAACGCCCACAGTACGAAACTACAAGTTCCTGACAATTACACCTCAGTGCTAATAAAATTTACACTAATCCAAACAAACATTAACAAGTATTCTTCATTTCACCCTCTTTGGGCTATATTAGTTAAAAAAACCCTTTGGTTTAGCAAGTTTGGGCCACCTTAGGCAAGTCTTTTCTAGGAAAATGAGCATGAAGCATTTCTCTTCCAACTCATATTTTTTTCCCCTTGATGGATGAAGGAATATATCAGGACTGATCTACACATGTAAAATTAATTATCTAGGTTTCATTGAATGGTTCTTGCACAAGAGCACAGTAATGCCACCTTTTGTTGCTCATAACTATTTCAGTTTTACATACAACAAATCTTTATTAAAAGGTGATCTTTGACAACTTGTCTTTTTACAGTCTGTTTCCCAGTCTTAGAAGGAAATGAAGTAAAGAAAACTGTCAAAATACAGGCTTGATAAGGAAGACAAGGCTGAAATGTTTGTATTGGATACTGGCTGATAGTCTACAAGTGCCCCTACAGACACTGTAATTTGTCTTGAGAAATACATGAAAATAGAAGAAATTCTACAAGGGACCTTTTCAAATTCACATGGGGAGGTAAACTTAATTTTTTTGCGCAGTGTTCAGAAATCAAGATGGTACTACAAAATGCTTTTCTCTAGCCAAGTAAACAAGTGTTAATCATAACTTCTATATATGCTATTTGGAAAATTTAAATTATATTTTTGCTACAGAACATACCTATGACAACTAAAAAGTAGTCAGTAAAGAAATGAAACCAGAGAAACCCAAAGAAACTATTTTTCCTCATCTGGATGTAATTTTTTCTTTCAGTATTTTTTTTTTTTTCACAGGAACACAAATTCATAGTTTGTACTCACCTTTCATGGGATAAAATCTGAAAATTTGGGTCTATGCTACTAGTATTATACCATGCAGTTCAAGGACTCATTGTCATGGAGAATTAATTACCCGTGAAACTTGAATTACTTTGGCAGGGCACTGCAAAGAAGGGCTACAGTGCCACTGCATGTGATGTGGCATAAAAACTAGGAGGACTTTATTTCTAGGTCTCTTAAGATAATATCTTTCACTGACTAAGAAGAAAAGCAAAAGGTAGAAGAGTATCTTTTGAAACTATTCATAGATTTTATATTCTTTTTGGCCAGGGAATGTTTAAGATTTTTCAGTGCATTGGCTGAAAGTGCTTAATTTGTAACACAACAAAAGACAGCCAGTTTTCAAAAAAGAACACTTTCCCTTTGTCCTGGTTTGAGGTAAAACAGAACCAATTTTCTTTTCAGTAATTTTACTTTTCAGCTAAGCCTCTTCTAACTAACTGAACTCTCTGAAATTAATGGCGTATTTTTCACTATGTTCATTTAAAGTGCCATTTTGTGTTTGCCAATAAAATTCTGTCCAGAATCATACACCTTGTTTTAGAAACAGGGCACTGAGTATCCACAGGTATACTCCATTATAAGCTTTAAAGATGTATGGACTTCTTCACAGAATTATAGAATGGTTTGGGTTGGAAGGCACCTTGAAGATCACCTAGTTCCAACCCCACTGCCATGGGCAGGGACACCTCGCACTAGACCAGGTTGCTCAAAGTCCCATCCAACCCAGCCTTGAACACTTCTTCAAATTTAATAGTCTACAAATGTGGCTTCCACATAACCTTGCATAGGGAATCTGGTTTACATGAACAGCTTGCTTTCTTGTTTGTAAATCTGAAATCAAATGTGGGCATAGTGAGTAAGGATACTGGACATATGTCCGTCCCCAATACCATGGGCTATGCAATGCCCCACATCAGTAATTCACAACAAAGTGATAACAAATGGCTGACAACTTTGTCTTCTCTGCACCACAGCATTGCTGTTTTCTTTTGAGCATGAATATTGAGGACATCACATTATCCAAAGTAATGGGTTAAGGCTCACTGTTCTAGTGGCCTTTCTTTAGAAATAAAAATAGGTCAACTCTGGCTAATAAAGGAAACAGAAATAATAATAATACTAGTAATAGTGTGGACTGTGATTGCGGAGCTTGAGAACCAGAATTCTGTTTTCTGTTCCCCTGATATTAGCAATAAATGTGCCCAGTGAGTTGAGAATGTAAGGTACCACGAAGATCCTAAATCAAGAAACTCCTAATGTGGTTGGAATTTTGTTGTTAAGTGTTTTGTTCCTCATTACTATCCAGTATCCTACTGATTATTTTTCTGTACTTCGATTTGCCTGACTCCAAAAGTTGACATAGTTTATACAATTATAGGGCACGTAGTGATAGGATGAGGGGAAATGGCTTTAAACTGGAAGAGGGCAGGTTTAGATTAAACATTAAGAAGAAATTTTTCACTTTGAGGGTTGTAAGGCACTGGAACAGGTTGCCCAGAGAAGTTGTTGAGGCCCCATCCCTGGAGGTGTTCAAGGCCAGGCTGGACGTGGCCTTGGGCAACCTGGTTAGTGGGAGGTGTCCCTGCCCATGGCAGGGGGGTTGGAACTCGATGATCTTCAAGGTCCCTTCCAACCTAAACCATTCTATGATTCTATGAATTAAGATACAGCCCACAAAAAACCATTTTGCTACTTAGGACATTTTTGAGATTTGCTGACAAGTGCTAGGATCTTGCACAAAAATACAGCAAAAGCATGGAAGAGAAGCAGAAAGCCTTGTCATTGCAAGTGATAAGTCGCCTCATTTCCTTTATGCAAAAGACCACCTTGGGTAATTTCTTCTTACATCTTTCTCTGTTAAATAAATGGATAAAGTCTCTCCAACAAACAACAGCTCAGATATCAATCACCACAAGAAAATGATCTTTCCTTCCGCACTCCAAGCAGAGAAGCATTATCTTCCCATGTATTTTACCTATGACCTGCTGACTTGACAGTTTTAGCTTTGATGAATGTTTTTCACAGGAATATGACCCCAGTGTCCTCCGTTTCCTTAAAATCAGACTCTCCATTAAAAAAGTAGAAAAGCAAAGGGCAACAAGAAGAATTCTCATCATTCATAAAAGGCAGAGTAGGGATTCTGCTGTTGACAGCATTTTGTAATTTCCAATATAACCTTGCAGGTTGGTCACTTTGGTGGGCACCTGATCAGCATAATTTCAAAAACCTGCCAGTCTCCTGTAGTGCTAGAAATCACTGTCATTGTCATCATGATAACTGGAGGTGTCTTCACCCGCCAGTGCCTCTACAAAGGTCAGATTCAGTGGTTTACGCCTAACATTTTCAGTTCTTTGCTTTAAAGGGAAATGTGTCCATTTAGCAACACTGCTGCACTCACGAACGTTTTGCGTACATGGAAACTCCAAGGTGAAAGGGGTTTTCTCAGCCACACGCACACAGCTTCTGTGAATCTTTGGTGTTTATGTCAAAGGGTAGATGGACCCTTCATAACCTCACATAGTCTGAATCATAGCAGAAGTGCAGTTAGAGACCCAACAAAATTAGCAATATCATGAGATTAGTAATTGCATGAAGATTGTGCAGTCAGATTGAAATTACGTAATAAAAGGTCAGGGAGGCGAGATGTTCGTCTGCACCAAAGCAACCTAGTGGTTCAGAAGTCCTAAATCTCTCTTTAAATCATATTGCCTTGGTGACTAGAGGGCTATAACACCCTCCAACAACAATAACAACTCTCAATTTCACTAATACAGTGAAGCACTTAAGTGGAAAAAGCTGTTGACAGATGACTGTTTTAAGTGTAGTAATGTTAATGCTCTTCTCACATCTTACACTTCTATCCTGTATTTAAAAGCCAAACACTGCAATCTTAGACACCAGGCACGACCGCCTAAATCTGCAGGTCAGTTTCCTGTGGGAATATTGAGCCTGCAGCCATGGGAAACACATTTACAGTACAGCAGAAGTCAGGAAAAAGCAAGACCTACCATCGCTTCTTAAAGGTTAATCCTCTAATCTTAGTTGTAAAGTATAGGATTTACAGTGAACACAAAGAATGTAGTTCCTATCTGAGTCTAATCTAATCATTATCTATTGGATTTCCAACACACTTTACTAATCAATCAGTTATCTGCTCACCTTCCAAAAGTAATCTGTGTATTATAATGATGTATCATCAGTGCCTCAGGGTAGATTAATTTAAAATAACTGTAATTTAAAGTAATTGCAGGCAGGGAGAATCATAACCTTACATTACGTTTTTGCATTGTAATTTTGCAAACAGTTACAGACAGGAAAGGAAAAAGCCTGCAGTGACTTGAAAGTATAATGCACACTTGCTAACCCACTTTTATAACTTTGTACAGGTTAAGGGATATTCTTAGTAGGTAAAAGTTTCCAGCACTTTATATGTCAGAGTAAAACAACAAACTCCAATAACATTTTAAAAATACCTAAGTGCAGGAGAAATTTTCTGTCTTTGAGAAGAAGAAAATGTCTTTGATTTTAATGCTGTTGATATAGTTGATTAAAACATTAAAGAAAACTAAAATTACTACTTTTATATTAACTGCAAATCTGTGAAAGTTTTAAAAGAAAATTCCCACATATTTTTCAGTAAGAGTGCCTGCTGCTGAGTTACAAACTTCTAATAATATACAGTTACTTACATTTATTTCTCACCATCTGATTTACTTTGTTTTAGAATTTCATATTTCAACACAGCCAAGAAGTGCACTTGTCATACAAAAGACCCTGGTATAATTGAGCCAGATGACGTGCCCCACAAGTAAAATCAGCCATTCATGAAAGCTGGTCACCAGAGGCCATTTCAAACAATGCACATTTCAAAGTAATCTAAAGTAATCCCTTTTCTCTACTGATTTGGTTTCCAGGCAGTCTTAAGCACATGTGTGCAGCAAACAGGAGGCTTATTAAAACCTGATGTTATATTGGAAGTTATAATGCCATTGCCTTGTGATTGAATTCCGTGTCTGTAGCCTTCAAAGAGAGGGAAAAAAAATCAATTAAATTTATATGCTTATTAAACATGAGTCTCATGATACGTGCAGTTTATTAGCACTTGCTAAATAATTAAGACTGAGGAAGATAATTAGATGTGCACTGGGCTCCAAACAAGCTTCTGATATCAGGGGTTTTTTTTATCTTTAAAGAAAGTGGCTTTCCAGCTAGCAGGTAATATAATTGCTAAAAGACTCCAAGTATTTTTCAAATATAAAGAGTAAACTCTGTGTATGAAGGAATTTCAGGTAATTTTGAAATTCCATTTTAAACCCACATATCTTTGCTATATCCCTGCTCACTTCAGCAGTGTGGGGCATTATGAAAACATACCCTACAATAACACACCAATGGTTCAGTGATCCAGTAAGCAGACTTGAGCTGGGAGATCATATCACAGAGGTGAACAACAGTGACACAGTTTGAACATTTCTCTAAGTTCCTATTTAACACCACTGTCTGTAGAAACTGTGCAAGAACATGGCTTTTCACATCTCCTTTAGATAAAGAACTCTCTCAATTTAAAAAGCTTCCTTCCTAGATATGTTTACTTCTCCTCAAAGGTCTGCAATTATCTTTGAATGAGGGATTTTTTATTTTTTATTTGGTAAACTGTTCATTTTCCTAAATAATGGACATGATTAGCTTGAATATGAATACAGCATCTTTAGCACTATGGATCTACACCTATAGGAGAGGTCAGAGAACATGCCCGTTTCCTCATGGCAATGTACACACCTCGATTATCACAGGCAGAGATTAAGGTAGGTTGTGCCACCATGTGGATGGGTGGTCTTGGGTGGAAGCTGAGCCTAATGCACGGCTGCCCTGGCCACTCTCCTCGCTGACCGCGCAGGGGAAGCAGCAGGAGCTTGTGGCCACCAGAGTCGTCTATGTAAGGGCTGAAGTGTGAAGAATTGGCAGTATGAATCTATATAAGTGTACGTATGTGAACAGATAGAGCACCTGTACTCCTAGGGGAGGATCTCAGATGTACTTTTAGCTATAACACAGAAGGATCGACTAAGAAACACCACAGGAATTTAGAAAGGTGCCATCCCCTGGCTTACCAGGAGGGTCAGGCAGTTCCTTTAAGCGCTTTTGAAAAGCTTATTCTATTATACTATAGTGCAGAAAGTGAACTTATTCATAGCATCAGTACTTTGTGTGTTTACATGCACAGTGGGTGTGCTTGTGTGCATGTAGATCTACTCCAGACTGCATATGGTGTCTGTTGACTTTCACTTCCAGGTCTGGAGATCAAGCCTAATAATTTCGTTGTGCTTTTTTGGTTTTGTTTGCGTTTGTTTGTTTGTTTGGTGCTTTTTTTTATTTGTTTGGGTTTTGTTGCTTTTTTTTTTGAGTAGTCCCTCTATACTCAAATGAGTTTTATTCTCAATACATTCAAACTGAATTTAATAGAACTTCTAAAATAGACTCAATGGATCGAGTCCTGAGTACCATTTTTTAACCTTACTAGTTTGCTTCTTTTTGTCAAGGAGCTTTTCTGGTCCTGGCATGGTATAAATTTTACCTTCACTGATGTACATGTAAAAGCTCCTTGACAGAGCAAGAAATGTGTTTTTAAATAAGTTCCTCCCTGACAAACCTGTACTATAGACAAACCAGCCTACTAATAATAGTAAACAGGCAGTCAGACCAAACAAAACAATCTGTTACAAAAAACAGATGCTTCATATCCTTTTCCATAAAGACTAGTCGGTGAGGAAGTTGCATTGACTTGAGGCACCGACAAGAAGCACATCAC
The DNA here is from genome assembly GCF_000708025.1 of Charadrius vociferus. NCBI lineage: Eukaryota > Metazoa > Chordata > Aves > Charadriiformes > Charadriidae > Charadrius > Charadrius vociferus. The sequence continues at coordinate 360,457 of NW_009648594.1, forward strand.
CCCTGCTGTCTATCTTACTTTTAATTGTCTTTGTAATCAAGAAGCCCCTGGTGTTCCCCAAGCTGTGTTACCTGGGGCTGGGAGGGGGGGCACAAGGTACAGCCCCAGCCCAGGAACGTGGGGAACTTTTGTCTGCTATCACAGTAATCCTTCCAGTCCCTTCGCCTCCTGTCACCTTGCTGTCCCACAGTCCCCACTCAAGCACACACCAGCGTAAGCTTGAGGGGGATTCCCGGAGTGCCCTGTGGCTCACCCACCATGGGGGAACTCAGGAAGTCATCTCCACTTGGCCACGTCCCACCAGGTGAAAAAAGTTTTGCAGAGGAATGGCAGCAAATATGAGCAAGGAATACAACTGATGGATTTTACTGCCAAATCAGGTCTCCAAGTTCTTACCTGGACCTTGACACATGTGTTCTGCTGCGCAAAATAAATATATCTGCTGGGTTCAATGGGACTGTTCAGCTCCTTAAAACAACCTCCTGCAGGCTCAGCCCTGGTGCAAGGATGCTTTAAGATCTTTGCTGAATATTTCAAAAGAGACTAACCATTGGTGGCACATGAGGAAAGGCCAAAAAGTACGGAGCACCTGGGTAATGAATTTCATCTGAAAATTAGTATTCCTATTGAGAAAGCCCCAAATTAGAGTCACACTTCCCTGTTCAAGTACAGAATATACCATATACAGCTTATCTGTCCAAGGAATGCCAATTCTCTCAGCCTGAGTTCTGGAAATCTGTTCTCAAAGAGCTGTTTGAAAATAATCTTCAGTCTGAGATCTAAGAGACTCAGGAATGACTTGTTGAAATAATTCTCTGAATAACTTTATCTCAGAAAACATTTTGAAAGGGTAGCACATATAAATGCACCTTCATTTTCCACCTGAAAATGCCTGTGGAAAAGCTTTCTTCATCTTTCAAGTGCACATACAGGTATTTTCAATTTCACAGTCCTGGCTTCAGTAGATGAGAGAGCAGTTTTAAAGCATGGAAGCTGGGGCTGAATACAATCAAGCACACATATTTTTATTTCCAATGCACTTCCTATTAAGCGAAGTTCCTATTTAGCGAGAAGAGACATGATTTTATATCATCTTTATAAATGATATATATGCATCTTGTATCTTTATAGACAGTTAATTTTAAGCCTGCTCATGAGCCAAGATTGTACTAAGATGCCTGACACAGCGCAGGAGAATTGTTTTCTCCAGCAGTGATGGAGCAGGCAGCCAACCTTATGTCCCAGCACCTGACTGTGCATTATGCACAGAGAAGGAAGACAGGAATGGAAATTGATAATCACTAGATAGAAGCTTCTGAATAATACAGAATGGATGGGGAATGGGAAGCACTGTAGGAAATCACTCCCAGATAAGGGAGAAAAGATAGAAAGGCAAAGGACAGAACTGTAGTGCTTTTCTTCCTTTTGCATAGGAAGGAATTTGAAAGGCATCCCAGTTTACAGTGATTATTGTGGGGAAACCATCAATGTTTGCTTTACTGCATGTTTTTTTTCCTAAATGTAGATGAGATGTTCTTATATGAAAGGTGTCTCGTAAACTGCGTCAATGACCCAATTCAGGAATGCTTAGACCAACATATAGAGAATCCACTTCTTTGTCCTCAGCAGGCTCCGCTGAGAGGTCAGACCAGGCTGCTCAGGGCTTTACCAAGTCAGGCCTTGAAAACCCCCAAGGATGGACACTGCCCAAATACTCTGGGGCCCTGTTCCACTGCCTGACTGTCGTGAGGGTGAAATTTGTTTTTCTTTATTATCCAGCCCTAACCTCCTTTATTTCAATTTATGTCCATGGGCTCTTGTCCTCCTGCCACGCATGACTATCAAGAATGGGGCTCCGTCTTCCCAGTGACCTTCCCGTAAGCACTGGGGGGGCTGCTGTTAGATGCCCCAAAGCTGTCTCTGCTCCACACTGAACAGCCCAGCTCCCACTGCCTCTTCACACAGGACAAGGGCTCCAAGCCTAACCATCTTCATGGGCCTCTGCTGAAATCACTCCTGTTTATTGGTGTCTTTCTCGTATTTGGGACCCAGAACTGTTAGATGCTAACAAATGCTGAGTCAAACACATTTTAATATTGGTTTAAAAATGTATTGTTATTGTTTAAAGAGGGAGAAGTGAGCTGCACTAAGTCAAACAAAATTTCACAGCATTTCACTTGTAAAGTGAATGAATCAGTGAAGATTTTCAAATCTTGTGTTGACAGAAGACAAGTTTTTTTTCTATTTCTGAACTTTTTGTGTTATTCTCAGGACCAGAAATGAGTAGTGCCATTAAAAACGCTGGTTTTGCTATAGTTACAGGCTGCCCAACGTCCTTTGAACTGAGAAGTCCTCCAGTTATTTCAGTGGTGATTGCTTCAGCAGAAATGAAAACTGATTGAGACATCATTTTGGGTTTGGGATTTTTTGTTAATAAAACAGAGTGACTAAAGCAGTCAGGATTTGGAAAAGAAGTACAACTTTATACATAAGGAAAGAGAGACTTGAAATCCCCTCTGTCCCAGGCCCCATGTAAATGTAAAGAGCACAGCTGGAATGAAACAAATGATCTGACTGGTTTCTGATGAGCTGGGTGGTGTAAATGTTTCACACTAACCACACTGCACACTCATAATATAGGAGCTAATTCATCTGCCATGAATACATTCCTGTGTATGTTGTCCTTTAACATAAACAAGCAAAAATGAGTAATTTATCAGGAGTTAAACGAATATTTTCCAGAGGGACCCCTTCTGTCCCGTATGGCTGATTTTAAAGCCTAAATGCAGGCATCTTAAATGCTACATCCTCTGTCTCGCTGTGTGAAACAGTTATTGCCTTAAAATATGGAATTTCAAATTTTTAGCGCTGTCAACAAGTTCCAATTGTTCCTGAAAATATCATTTAGGCTGCTTATTAGTTTCTTAGAAACACAGGGCTGCAGACAGTGAATAAAGATAATTTCCCAAAGCTTCTACTTACAATGCCATTGCATTTGCAAATTGTGTTTATTTCTAGATTTAATTTAAGAAATTTTAATGGAAGGTTTATAATCACAATAAGTTTTATAGGAAAAGACTCCTGGAAAAAAAAGGTTAATCATAACCAGAATTGCATATATTAAATTTTACAAATCCTTTTTATTTCTTAATATCTTAAAATCTATCAAAAAACATATTATTCTTGAAGGTATCATTACGATCTATTAACATCACAATGATTAATGCATTTCCCAGATTTTTTCTACAGTAGGAATGAAGTTATTAGCTTGCATTTCCCCCCGCAGATTCTTCCCCACAGTAAGGGTTACTCGTGTAGGCAGCTCTGATCATAAGCTCTTAGCAATAGATACTCTGAGACTGAGGGTCACAGGTTTCTTAGACTAACACAGCCTCCAGACAGCTTACCTCCAAAACTAGAAGTGCCTTCCATGGCTTACAATGAAGAGCAAACAACACTTCTTGGACAGAAGATTCAGAAAAACTGTACAAGAAAGTTGTGGCATAATCCCCCCTGTTTTCTGCCCAGACACTTTCCTTTGTGGCAGAAGAATTCCACACTGAACGTCAATATAGAAAACCTTCCAGACAAAGTGCTCTGTATTCATGTGTAGCATCCTGACACGTATCTGGAAACTGTAACTTGCACCTAAAGAAAAGCATGAACACTGTTCGGAAAAACCACTTACTCTGGTGGTGGCGTTAAACACAGAGGCAGTGCCATAGACTTCCAAGCTACAGAAAGGAGGATACCCTGAAGATACAACATTTTCCTATCTCTGATATTTTATTCAATTTTATGATGTGCTTTTATAAAATTCCTAGCTCTCCTTAGCATCTCCTTTAAAAGCAGAGTGCTTTCAAGCAGATGACATACCCTAAGTCCCCTCCCCAGACCTGCAGGATGGGGATGACAGCACCCATATAGCACATAGCATAATCCACCACTCGGTCACCTGCTCAGGTTACCCCACCTTCTTGTTTTTCCACTTTACTGAAAGCTTCGAGAAACTTACCTCTTCCCTAGCTAGTAAAGTATCTTTAGACTATAGACATGTTAAAATTTGGACAAAAATATCCCAAACATTTCAGGGTATAAAGAGAGAGAAAGGATCTGAAATGAAAAATGCATTATGCTGAAGTATCGTATGGCACTGGATTATGTTTCCATTAACTCCTACATTTGAAACCCTGTTGACCCCTGGTCAGAGGCATGTGTCTTTACATTGCAACGATTTGTAAGACTCTTCCACATTTCTTTCCATGATTTTCTTTCCCAAAACTAGGCCTTTATTACAATACTGAGCTGCATATTCAGCTTTTCACAGAATAGAGCTGGGGAAGAGAGGCAGTGAATGAGGTTGGCATGTGTTTCCTATGTTCGTTAACGTAATTTTTGTGCATCTGCAAACAAAATCCTACCATGTTTCAAGTAACACCTCTAACCACATTTTCAGGGCAGAGCATGGGCCCTATGGGCCGTGGCCAGAAATAGCTGAGCAGGGTCTGGCAGCCCGTCCTGTCCCATCCCCGACCAGGAGCAGGACAGCGGCGCGGGTACAGGGGCAGCCCCAGCCCTGGGCACTGGGGACCTCCCTGGGGATAGGGACACGGCCATGACATGCATGGGCTTAACAGCATCAGTTGTAAATGACTGAAAAATTTTCCATTCAGCTGAATGAGAATTAAACCCCATTACCTGTAACTGCAGAAAAGTTGCCCTGAAAGTTGCAATGGACAAGTACAGTTCCCTAGGAAATTGTTACGGATAAATCCACAGACTTGGTTATTCTGTGGTGAAAGGTGTAAACAACAACAACCAAACAAAAATTGCGATACAGTAGAGTGGAGCATGCCACAAATCATCACCTTTACTAGTACCTTAAAGAGGGGTGTATTTATTATAAATTATCCTATCTGCTACGGTTTAACATCAAGTTCAGCAGTTTATACAAAATATGTATCAACTGTTAACAGTCAGATGATACAGGTTTTAGCTTACAGGTGAGGACACAGCGGGAAGGCAATTTTAGGAAGCAAATAACCGTAACCAAATAGCAAAGACCTTTTGCTAATACGTTTTCTTTTTAGCGTGAAATTGCTTAAAACCAAGGCAGCTGATTGACTAGTGTGAATCATATGCATCTCCTAGACAGTATGATGAATGTCACACGTTAGCAGCTAATACCTGCCTAAGGCTTATGGATGAAAATCTGCTCCTTATGCCATATGTTACGGAAATATCCTGTTGAATAAGACTTTTGGACAAATTTTTGATGTGTCATTCTTTGTTTGTAAACTATATGTTGGATATAACATTTTCAGTATTTTTGCATGTTTTCTTACATAACATCTTTCATTTAAATGCCTTGATTCACTGAACAAAGAATTAGCTAACTGATTATCACTGGTATCAGCGAAATAACATTGAAACTAAAACAGGGAAGGATCAGCTTGACTACTCAGTTTGGGCTAAGCTTTTTGCTTACAGCCAGACTTGAGGCTCAGATGGAAAACCTTAACTTTTCAATCTGAAAATAAATTTCAATACAATGTCACGTTGTGGAAAGAAAAAAGAAAAAACACTGGAAGGCTTTTGTTTTCATTTCAGTGTGAAATGAGAAAATCTGAATTCATGAAAGCTATACTGTCGTCCTCTGGCCAGCTCTACCTTTAATGAAAGACATAGTGCAGATCATACATCCCTACGATATTAAATGACAACAGTTGTAAATACAAGGCCTCCCTTTTAAAACCTGATGATATTACTACTGAGTATGTTATGCCAAAAGGGCTTTCCAAAACTAACACCATTCTGTAATTTATTATGGATGATGACATATCAAGCTAGACCGGACCATGAACTTGGATCGTTAATGATCATCCAGGTAAGCCTCCTTGAAGATGTATTCCTGCCTTGTTTCCATTCATCAACCTTGCATTCAAGCTAAGACTGTCTTACACTTAATTCATCTCTTTACTTGTAAGCTGATCACACACTATTCAGAAATTATTAAGAGAAATGATACGCTGACAATGGCATATTTGGGTCGATGTTCAAAGTAAAACCATGGTTTCACTTACTGCTCTATACTGCAGGAATATAAGACAGACTGTATTTCTTCAGTAATGCATGGTGCATTTGTCTTAGGAGCTAAGTAAGGGAACTAGAAAAGATTTACTAATATTTACTTATTTACTAATACAAAACTTTCAGACAGGCTCATGTTACAGTCTTCACCTGTGTTATGGTTCTCTGCTATATATAAATATGCAACTGTCAGACATTCTACATTCAAATGCTCCTCAACACCGTGCCTTTTCTCTCTTTGAAGACAGACGGCATTTGAATTGCATAATCTGTGGGGCATCGAGACTTTGGTAATGACAATATCAGTGGGAACTAAAATATGACATATTACTTGCTGCTGTTGCTGTGATTATCATGGCAGATGCATCACCAGTTAACAGGGCATGTCATCTATTGCAGCAAGTGCAGCACATCTGGAACAACTTGAAGTTAGCACAGTGGTGCCAGTAGAGGAACTTGCTGATCCCGTGGTCAGGCTGTGGTTATTATCCTGATACGTGCTCTCAGAGAAAAAAAGTCCTCACAACATGATTGTGCCTCCAGGAATGACACTTGCTGGCATTTGAACAGTAGTCACCACCTGTTGATATTTTGGTTCATCACTGGCACAGACACAGGTAAGATGTTCTCTTCTATCCACCATTACTAGAATTGTTTTTGAATCTATCTAACAATATCAACTGACCTCTGAACCTCATTTTTGCTCAAGCACCTTTGCCCTGCCCTAGCAGTGGGAAAGGAGCTTAAAATGACTGTGGCATACAGGCAAGGTTCCTTACCAGACGGGAAGCCATATTGCAGATGGGAGGAACCAGGAATTACTATTCTAGTGAAAATGTTTGTTGAGTATTGTTTTCCCAAGTCTTTTCTAGACATGTAAAATGCTGAAACTTCAGTAAAAGGAAGCTTTTATGGTCTAACATCAAAGTTTTCTCTACTTCCACAGCCAACTATTACTGCTGTTGTCAGCTGTGCTGACAATAAAGTATCTCCCAGTCACTTTTGGGAATTATTCCGTATCTTGCAATGACCAGTGGTTATGAATAACATACTATTCGTATTAACTGGCCTTCTAGGAAAGGATGTTGACAGTTGAAGATGGGATATGGCCATTAATAAGCATTAGCCTTCTTTATTTACAAATGTTTCCTGAATTCTGCAATTTCTCTCTGGTGCTCGGTGTTTATGCATTCAGTGAATATTTCCTGCCTTTTCCCTTCCTCCAAGAAAATCACATAATGTAAGCACATCAAAGCTGTTGGCTGTAAGGAATTCACAAATTATGACCCTGTGGAGGGTCTCTCAGTCTATGAATACTACTGATAAGGCAACAAGTATGAGTTTCCTCAATATGTAATTGCTTACTCTTCATCTCAGCAGGTTTTTCTTTACTTAATCATCACCAAAATAACCCATGTAAATCACAAAATAGTCTTAGCTGTTTGATCATTCCCTTTCTTTGTGTTGGCCCTTTGATATTTAACCTCCCATTTCAGTCAGCTTTACAAGGATGTTTTCCAGAGAAACAGTACGTCTCATTTGATGATATATTAATCACTTGAAGAGAACATGTATGTTGCTAGGTTGGCAGTAAGTGCATGCATGTGAAAGCAGGCCCAGTCTTGGGCCACAGTGAGTTCCTTCTGCAACAGACCAAGAGCACTTCATCTTTATTGACCTAGGGAGCAGGTCAGATATGATGGCTGCTATAACAAAGACATTTCTTGAATACAAAAATGCCTTTGCAGTCACACCAGCTAATCAGTCTGAAAATCTCAATTTTATTTGGCTTTAAAATATTTCAAGATAACAGCACAATACGGCTGACATGCTAGAAGAAAAGCTAATACTTAATCTTTTCCAAGCCATGACAGACATGCAAATCAACATCTGACTGGAGATGGTAAGCCTTTTGGCAAACTCTAAGTATCTTTTCACCTATTAACTAAAGCAACAACTAACTCCAGAAGAAAGTATCTTCACAAGGTAAATAAAACACTTGTGTCTCTGTTACAAAAAATTAAACAAACAACAACCCGCAAAACTCTTTGCAGTAAGCAATGGGCTATGTTGTCCCTGTTTTGATCTACAAACATTTTTCTTTTCACCCAGCTTGGGGGAGAGCTAGCGAGCTGCATGCTAACTATAGCGCATTTAACAGTTATTTTCTATGATCAAGCAGATGGTGGTGAACTATGCGCAAGAGGATGCTGACAAGTAGTAACTTAGGATCCACCTTGATTCAGGAAAAGGGTAGAAATTTTCTTGTCGATCACAACAAAAGAAGGATAATACTTTCACCTTTTTCCTGGCCTGTGGCACCTTACCCAGCCTGACCTGAAGAATAAAACTTCTAAGGCCACCATAATGGAAAATTAATACCTTTACATGTGTTAATACCTTTACACATATTAATACCTTTACATGTATGTGTTGCATTGGAGGTATAAACAACACTTAAAATAACATTTAAAATTAAATTTTATAATACAGTTTCAAAAGAAGGAAAACCTAACAGAATAAATTCTCTTTTCAACAAAGAATAAGCTCTTACCCATTGAGATACACAACACTCTGTAAAACTGCTCAGAGATTAAAGTATGTAAGTTACGTGGCAAATATTATAGGGATCTTAGTTTCCATCCTGCTACACGGGATGAAAAGGAGCGTTTAACTGCTTGGCTCCTGCTGGTTTTGAATGAAAATCCAATGCTTCATTAATATTTATCCCTTTTTCTTCTATCCCTACTACACATGCTCTCTTTTGGAGTTTCAGGAAAACCAGCAATTATCACATCAAAGGTCATCAGTCCACCAGGGAAACTTCAATCCTTAACTGGTGGAGAATTGCTGCAGCTTTTGCAAACATCTCAGATCAGGCGAGCAAGTATTTTCCCTCCTCCCTTCCCTCCTGTGACTCTTGTTTGTTTTATTTAATCAGCTTAGAAGAACTCCTTAGTTTTCCTGTGATGCCATACACTATCCTAGACATCAAAAAGATTTTTATACTGCTGTTATGTTTATACAGACGGAATAAAAGAATAACAATGATTTAACCATGCTGCACAATGGGTCCAGTCTGAAACAGTCTGAAGGACTCTGCTTAAATTTTGTACAAGATATTTTTGTTAAGCTCCATTCTGAAGTTACTGGCAACACTCTTGCTTACTTCAAGCATTAAAGAAAGAAGGTGATCCATGCAGATGAAAATGACAGAGATGTTCAAGTTACTGAACAGCAGAAATAAGGAGAACTACTGAAAAAAAGAAGAGACTCTACTCCTGCCAAGAGAAAGCATTAAATAAAAAAGGTATGAGTCAAAACCCCAAGATAAATCAAGAATATTGATAATGATATTTTAAAAAATAATAAATGCTGTGTTCGTGTTACTTGTCTTTTGGCTTCATGGCCTCTATGATTGGGCATTTTGAAAGTTTTTTTGGCAATCCTAAGTCCTAAAGAACATATATTTTTTCTTCCAAATGAGAGATAAATTTTCCTAGAATCATATGGTGCCATGAGATCATGAGATGTCTGATAAAGCAGTGAGAGTTGGCAATGCTAAAAATGTGTTTTCTTCAGGGCTGAGGAAGAGAGTTCTAATGACATGCAATGGGAAGTTCATCACACTCATCTGTGTTTCCAGCATCACTGGAGAATGGATGACCAAACTTCATTAATTCTGAGTATTACTTTTTTGGCTCTTGTACCTTTGCACAATGAATTTATTTAGGCATGTAGGAATCTTGATGCTAATCAAAACATGACTTCAGTGTCATGTAGCCTGCTAGCTTGGACAGGTTACCTCCACTAAAACAAGGTATCATTCAGTGCTTAAAAAAAATCATTAAAATAAATTAACAAATTTGGCAGAACTGTCAGGGAATACTGCTTCACTTTGTCTGACGTATCATTTCTTTCTGGCTGCTATTTCTGGCTCTGATCCTTTGCACAACTCCTGTGGCCAAGTCCCATTAAATAAGGATCTTTCCTACTCCATGTGTGAAGCTGTGCAGGGAATTTGCCTTCACAATATTGTAAGGCAAAACGAAATAATTTTATCCAACTTACTGCTTTAATATAATTAGTTAGTTGATTTGATTTAATCATTTAATCCATGATCCCCAGTGCCTCCTTTAAAGACAGAGAGTAAGAGGGAACGAACACTCCTATATACAGAGCCAAGCCAGCTATATGTTTCTGAAGCACGGTTTTCATTTTGATAGAATTACAAGTTTGTAATTCTATGTTTCTCTTCTTTACAATAACCTAATCTCACATTTGTAAGAGTGGGGGCCCATCTAAGAAGCCACAGAACCATACAAAGCTGAAATTTCAGCCCTTCTCCCCAGCTCTGCAGCCCTCCTTACCATCACATGAGCTGGTGTGTCCCTCCTGCATGAAAGACTTCCCTCACCATGCACTACACGTGTAACCAATTTGGTGAGGATCCTGTTCTTGTCCTCATTTTGATACGGGGAGAAGGGGAGAAAAGGGAGAAAGGCAAAAGGGTTGTTTCTTCTCCCAGACAACAGAAAGTCCTGCTGTCTTCTTACTGTGCTGGCAAGGTTGGGATCACTGGTATCGCTGCTACAGCTTTGCATCATGTAACGGCCTTAAGTTCCTTGGACAACTTGCTAGTGCAGGGCCTCCTATACAGTTAATTTTTTTAAGGTAAATATAATAATGTGTTTTTACTGTACTTTCATATTACTGCACCTACTCCTTGGTTGTTCAAGAGTTCGCCATGGTTGGCCTAGCAAAGTAAACTCAAGAATTAACTAGGAGCATTTTTGGATAGAAATTGACTTTGTCAAAAAGCGACTTGGAAATCTTAAACAATTGGTTTCTTCACATAGCTGAAGTGACTGAACATTTGAGCTTGTCTTCAGAACGTGAATATTCTCACAGCAAAATACAGCGCGCTGAGGAATTTTGCCTATGGCTATAGTATGAATGAACTAAATCATCCCCTGAAAAAGAGACTTTTTTTCGATCTTCAACTGAGCCTGTAAGACACAGGAACTGGTATAGTATAGCAAACAAGCTGCCATCCAAGCAGTAAAATTTTACTGTTTTGTTTTATGATTACTACATTTGACCACACTGATATTATCAGCTTCTTAATTCCCAGTAACTGCTCTGGTTTTAGCCCTGCTAGTTTTGTTACAATTCAGTTAAATTTGACAAGCACAGCAGAAAGCAACCACAAAAGCAGCTGAAAGAGTTTCACTCAGGTGCACTGAAAGTCCACTCAGGTGAGCTGAAAGGAGCCCCTGGGTAGGGAAGCATTGGAAGCAGCAAAAGGACATGCCAGAGGTCTGCCACGTGAAAGCCAAGTACACTGAACTGCCCTTAAATTAGATCCTATAAATAACAGCGGAGACCGCAAACGCTTTTTTAAAGCTTTCTGTAATAAAAACAATGACACCGTTCCTCTTGAATAAAACCCCACTATCAACATCAAAACCTTTGTCCCATCAACACTCAGCTACAGCACTACAGCATGTGTGGCTATGAGTTAGAAACGCACTAAGGTTGTCAGGCTGCTGCAGAACATCCTACTCTAGGAGAGTTATAGGACAGAAACGATGCACTAACAAAAGCTGTTCTGGTTAGCTGTTTCTGGACTACGCGATAAGCACCGATTTTCATCTGCAAAGAAATGGTTCAGAGCATTGTACCCAACAGATCACCTCTTTTCCTGAATTACAGTTCTGCAGTGGGGACACCTTGAAGACAGATAAGTTTACCGACTGGATGCACTTAAAGTTTCTAAAGCTTTAAGAAAAGACACAAGTTTATGAAACAGAAAATAGTCAGTGTGCTTGTGGCACAGGGAATTCTGCAGTCTGGACTTTCTTAGTTTTTTACTTCTTTTACTTTTCTTAGTTACAGGCAGAGGAAATTCAATTGAAGAATACAGTATCTGGATTACACCACTGGAAGGGCAGAGGTTGTAAAAAAATACATTGGTTTTTGCATTTTAATGATGAATAGTATGTCTATAGACTAGCATAATCACAGTGAAATAAAAAAAAAAATGCCCCCAAAGCTTAATGTGAGGTACAGTATTCTTACTTATTGCCTGCAGGCACTGCATATTGCAAGACTGCTGCTTAATCAAGGCCATGATTAACTGATGATTAATTAGCTTAACTTATACTCTCATCAAATTCACTACTTTGATAAGTAATTTCTTAAATGACTTAGCTCATGTAGACAAACATGGGCAATTATTGACATAGTTCAAATAATTCAACACTTCTAGCAGAAAGGCTCAAAGAAACACAAGCAAACTGAAGTCTTACCAAATGTCCTTAATGAAGTTTTCTCTGGGGTCACAGGCAACAGATTTTTCTGGCTCCACAGAGCTTTCAGAATCTGTTCCACATGGCATGTCTTTGGTCCTTGTTTTGATAAGAAAAGATTAAGGGACTTGCCCAGGCAAATAGCAAGACATGGTTGGAACTACCTGTATTTATGGCAGTTCCCGATGGCATCTAACAGGCAATACCGACAGTCGTTTCCTTCACAGTTTAGGCAGTTTCTTGGTTTTGCCACTGTTTACATTAAATGTCGAGGAAGTTTGGGTCAGAATCTCATCTACAGTTATAATCTAGAAATACTTGCTGTATGTGATTGTTACCATCTGGGTCAACAGGGTTATATGCTGACAAATATCAGTCACAAATTGATCAGACTGTATTCCAGTGATAAACAAAACCATCCCAATATAACTCTTATTTACCTTTCAAATTGTGAGGCTGGTTTAATTCATATTTTCAGAAAGATCCTGCTGATAAGTTGCTATAGAAATTAAAAATATTTGCAGCCCATAGAAACCTTTGCTTCAGCACCATTAAGATTTTTTTCGCATTATGTTTTCCCTAATTATGTTTCAGTGTTGTCCATGGAGCTCAGTTTTCCATTGTCTAACAGCACGTTTGAGGTTTCTTGATTACACAAGCCAACATTATAGTTTCAGAACCTCCACTACTTGATATAGGACTTCTGAAAAGAAAAGTAAAAATAAAGAAATTATTATACATTCATAAAGAAGCTGTGGGAATATCCTAAAATTTTGTTGTCCAGAATTCTCCGCTTTTTTGTAAGGCAAAAATCAAGGGCAGCTAAGAATAACTTCATTTGGAAATGCCTCCATCATGTTTAGAAACAGCATGCTTCAACTGCAGCAATTTTCACAGCTATCATAAGCCATTAGATTTTAATAAATTTGAGGCTAGGCTTTCAAGATTACTCTAGAACATATGTGTCTCATTGTTATGTGAAGAAAATACATGTGTATGAATGTTAAAAGTTTGGAGAAAATGAAAGAATCAGTGCTGGAATACTGTTTCATGCCATCAGCTTTCAAGAGCTGCCCAGGTCATAGTGCAAGTATCAGTGTAGGACTGATGCATTAGGGTCTCCTGGTGTGAAGTACAGTTTAGAGATGAATGCACATTGTTAAAATCATTCTCTTCTTGACAACTTAAAAACATCTATCCTAGTAAACCTAAGTAAGCACTAAACCCCCCTAAATCTACAGATATCCAGAGTCGATTACAGAACACGGGTCTGCGCAACTCCTCCTGGCACTTCAGACGGACAGTTAAAATTTCAAAAAAACAGAACAAACTGTCTGAAATCTTGTAGCACTGTACCTCCACTAATAAACTGCAAGCTCATCTTCTAGAGAAATGGACCGCTGTGCAGAAGCGACTGCTTCACTCCCCTCACCCCTTGTCACCTGCCAGCCTCAGGGTTGTCACCAATACCAGCTCCACTATGGCAGAGCAGCATCGAGCCCACATTAATAAAGCACAGCTGGATACAGGTTGACACCATCAAGAGCCTCTGTGTTTCCCAGGGAACTGGCTTACCATGCAGCCAGATAAGATTCAGATGGGCTTGTTAATTCCAGCTCTGTGTAATGCAAAAGCAGCTGCACTGATTATGGAGTTGAGATGCTCCTGGAAGCAGTGTAGCCACATTCACGTGGCTCTGAGCTTCAGCTAATATCTGTGGCATGGATAATCTGCAACACATGGATAATTGAGTGCTGACTGTATCCTGCTTCTGAATGGGTGCACAACCAACATATCTAGTGAGGCAGTGCTGAGACAGAAGAATTTAAGAGCTCTGAGCCTAAAAGAAATTAAAACCTTCTTTATTTCTAGGCTGTCAGCAACTTGTTTTGCACAGGAAAACAAGACTGAATCTTATTATTTAAAGGAAGGAATTTTATTACTTATAGTCAGATTCACCTTCACGCACAGGATCAAGAACAAAAATCTATGAATCACTTCAGGTCTGTTTTGACAACTTGTCAGTGCTTCTTAAGTCTTAGGCTGAGCCTCTCTCAAGGCATGAACGTGCCCCTGAGGACTCCACCCTGCTTAGTGCTAAACAACTTCTGAAGGTGATGAGTGCTCTTACTTTATGGTACTAAGCATTATTTGGAATTATTTGGACTCTACAGGACTAGCTCTCTAACTTCGGGTTTCAATATGTTCATTGGAAATAAATAAGTGTATTTGACTTATGTAAATGCTTAAAGGGAGTTAGCACTACTAAATGCTTACAGAGCACCCTGAGTATCTTAATCATGAGAAAGATACTCTAGAGTTACTTGCCTCATGAATGTATATACTCCTTTTGTAATAGGTTACTGCACATAAAGTAAGTTAACCATACACTGGATTTTAATTACCCGAGGGACACATAACAGAATAGGTTGGAATTTATTCATGTTAAAATTACAGCAGTTTTAATCCAATCACTCTTTACTTACATCTGCATCTACTTAAATAATTACACTGGGTGGGATTCACCCCCAACTTGTACACACCTAGATTTGATTCTCAAAATGTCAGTGTCACTACGAGGTAGGTGTCTAAGCTTCCACGACAGTCTGAGGGCAATCTAGTCTGTACAGCCAGGGGAACCTAGAAACTATTTGGCTGTCCAGATGCAGCTCTCCAAGCCCCACTGGCTGCACTGACTCAAAGGCTATTGCCTCTAATGGGAGACCAGATATTCACACACTAATACCTACAACTAGGTCTCTGAATCCCACCCAGTAGATCAGGTAATTGGTGTCATTTCTGAGCTATTGCCTAACTCCTTTTACTGAAAATATATTGAAAAGCACAAATTTGAAAGAGTTTTAGGATGTAATCAACCTAGTGCACATATATGGACTAAAATCTCCCTGGAGATGCTCCTTTGAGTTGTACTTAAAGGTGCAACTACTGTACAACTACAAAAGGTACAGAGAAAGAGGAAGAGGATGAAAGAGTCGCAATGGGGAGGGGTTCTCAAATTTTCATGATTTCCCAGCTTGTGTCTGGGGAGTCAACAATCACCATAACAAAACAAGGCTAGGGATTTTGTGTCTTTGTCTAATTCTAACTACAGGCACACATACACACGTTTATGTATTATTTTCCTTTCTTATACATGCATTTAAAACTCAGTACACGTATTTCCTCATAAGAAAAAAGTATATTATTGTCCTATAATCTTCAGTTGGGAGGAAAAAATTAAAATTGTGTTCAGAAGCATCAGTTGTATTAAAAATTGTGTTCAGAATTAAAAATTGTGTTCAGAAGCATCAGTTGTAATCCTGAATTTTAACAATATAAGCCAATATAATACTGTTGCCTTTGGAAGAGTGACAATGACATAAGACTTTGCTTGCAACACTGAAAATATTCACTTACTGCTTCTCCTTATGCTTTTAAGGAAGCTATACCTGAATACACAGTGCTACTGTGAGGGAAAGCCTGGCACAATTTTGCCCAGCCTGGCACAATTTTGCCCTCTAATACTTTTTTACTTTCTTCTGAAGCCCAATATATCATTATACTTGACAGTGCCCTGTTCTTCCTCTGCTCAGCTATGCTAAGCAAGCTAAGGAAGCTGTCCAGATCCCAAATTTTGCTGTGAAGAACTTGGGGGCAAACTATATTGCATTTTCATATCGTATTTAGTCTCATATGCAATCTGCCTTTTTCACATCTTCCACAGCTTTCTACAAAGATAAAAAGGCAACTGGGAAGAGAATAGAAAGGAAAAGATTCAGGGAAGTGTTTAAAATTAAGGATACTTTGATAAGGAAAAATGCAATGAGAGGAAAGGGAGAAGGGAGGCAGTGAAACAAATGACACAGATGTGAGAAAGGCATATCCATGCACAAAGTCTGTGCTGATTAAGCTAATCAGGTTCAGTTAAACCTTTGTATGGACACCTCTGGGAACTGTGGCACATATGTGAACAAATGAACAATCCCTAACAATATTTGGGTCACTATAGCATGAACCAATGTGCTTTTCAGCAAGCATACAACAAATCCCGCCAGTGCCCTTTCAGAGAAACTTAGGAGCTTAACTTCAGAAAAGCAATTAAAATAGTCCATACCTATCATGCTGCTCAGCTTAAGATACCCAAAGTTCCTTGGAGACCTAATACTAGGCTTCTGGGTCTGCTCAGTTGTCACCCTGTCTTTGTTGCACTAATTGCCTAAAATCCTGCCTCTTAGCTAAAGCTGTTTGGGAGATGCAAAACAGGCATAGGTCTCCAGAGGAGCCCAATTTGTGAGGCACACGTCGGCTGTGGAAAATTCACAGGATGTTGGGGATCCACCAGGAAACTGGGAGTCTGAGATTCAAACCCTCCTCCTCCTGATGAAGTCAGGAGCTCCAGCTCCAGTCCCAGGACAACTCCTCGGTCACCAGGCAGTGGTGACAAAAGGCTCAGTCTGCCTCTCCTGGGAGAGCTGTTCCAGGCAAGATCCATACAATGGGGAGGAGGAGGGCTCAGTTCTGCAGGTTAGATCACTTGATGTGGGAACAGTGTTGGCATTCTTGAGACCTTTCTGCTCTTTATCAAATGACAATTTTGGGATAATGTGTAAACAGTCTAAGAGCAAGTACTGGGACTGAGGACATGATTTCAGGCTCCAAGTATCTGCTTCCCAGAGAGCTTGACTGTAGCCCTGACCTAGGTCTCTGCATTTGTGTGAGAGACAGATGTCTAGGGACTCCGTTCCTTTGCCACCCCTTATAAGCTGGTTCCATTTCCCCTTGCTCAGATCCCAGTCTAGGAGAAAAATCTCTACCACAAATATAGCAGGTGTCTGATAATACTTAGCAAATTGTGTTCCCAGAGCATCATAACATTAACTCCCTTTGTTGCCTTTTGCCTTAGAGAACAAAACTTCTTTCTGAGCACTTTTTTGCCACTAGAATGTGCAGGAGGAGCCATGTATAGTCCGTGAATGTTTGGGAAATGTCAAGCTCCTACCTGAGCCGCTTAATGCATTTTCTGATTACCTGTTCAAGATGACTCACAACATCATGTAAATCTTGGTATTGTCACACAACTTGCTAATGTCACTCAACAACCCCGGAAGGAGCCAGAAACTTTAGCTCTGCTCCTGACTTTCAGCTATTTGATCAGGCTTCCTTCCTTAGGACCAGTGCTTGCAAAGTTTCACAGAGTCCTTTGTTTTTTACAACTGCTGTCGTAAAGCTAGTTTGACCTACCATACCTAAATATATTAAAACAAAAAATGTGCTTAAAAACCCCCAATAAATCTATAAAATAGTCTTTCCGTTTCTTTTTATGATCAAGAAGAAATTTGCTACCTAGGTAAAATCAGCTTCAAAATTGTTTGCCATTTAGCTAAAGGCATAAAAATTCCTTTGGGAGGTCTGAACTAAATGAAGCTATAGATTTCAGAGCTGGAGGTTTAATAATTCCCTCTGCTATATGCTCAAATGCACAGACCCTTCTTGGGCAGAGGCTACAGTTTGCCAGATTCATTGAATGAATGCTAAAAAGACCCTGATCCACTCAAACACAGAAACAACTTGTCATTACTTGCACTGTCGATACCTGAAAACATGTGACCTTTGCTGCTGGCAAAGTAACATCTTATAGCCCAGAGGTACATTAAATGAGCTTAACGTAGAATCAGTTTGACACTAACATTAATCTGGGGCATGTGGACTTAGGAGAATCACAAATCTTCTTTTATAGCTTGAAGCAGGTCAAACATCTCCCTTTATAGAAACAACATTTGAGTTCATACAGCTAAAGAAAATACCCACTATTTAAAATAAACATGTCTAAGACATATACAAAATACTTTAATTAAGTAGCTACTTATTTAATTAGGTATCCTGCTTAATTTTTCTCTGCAGTTTTAGCAGCACATATTATTCTACTCCTCACTAAACTCTTGTTTAGTTTGCTAACACCAATAAAATTCCATATCCCTGAAATGGCTGCATTTCAATGATGGATGAAATGATCCCTCTTATTTACTTCATATAGTGAAGTAACAGCGCTACTTGAAAATCTATTTCTTTATTATTAAACCTTATAGAGAAGACATGTCTCCAAAAAGAAAGAAAAAGTCAGTGAAACATAAGAGCTGGGAATCTTTTATATTGTTATTTAGATAGAAGGCACACACACTTCAAGTTTGTATTTTAAAACTCTGATCTATGGAAGCATTTTGTTGCTATTCAATGTACTCATCAGGAATGCACGTAGAAATGTCCTGCACTGAAAAGTCCCCTTGCAAAGTGACATCTTCCTATTCAGCAATCTTTGCTTAGCGAGTAACCAACTTCAGAACTATTTCAACAGCAAAAAAAGAGACAATATTAGTCTCTTTTTTTTAACCTCTTTATCTCTTTCTGGCCAATGTTAAAAATTTAAACAGGATTTTATGTCACCTTGTGTATTAGCTCAGTAGTTAATTGCATTGTGTTAGATGCAGTGGAGCAAGTCCTACAGAGGTAAATGGCTTGTTCAAATGTTATAATGTTGATAAGCTAATGAGTAACTGTATGTAGGGCGTCTAAAGTTTGTAGCCAGCAAATCTTCGCTAAAGGAAAATGTCTAATGTAGCCCATATACCTTTAGTACTAGTGATTTATAAGATGATAGAAGTTATGTTTGTAAAGTTGCTTTCTGGACAGCACAAACTGTATAATTTTAATACACTCACTGTAACCATCATGAATAGCAGAAGACATGGGAACCTCATGATCTTGGTCTTATGACAGAGCTGCATTTTAACAAAAATCACCAGAAATTTTTCAGAAGTCTTAAAACTTGGTTAGAATAGCTCTACATTTGAACTGTTCCTGGAATGAGACAGATCTGCACAGCTCTCTGTAGTCACCTTTTCCTCCAACAAACACCCATAAGCACCCCTGTGCCGTCTGTTCAGTTGATATCCTTCAAGTTAATAGTTAGACCTTTGTTGCTGTTGTATTTCAGTTATGCTTCACCTTCATCTCTGCATGACCTCCCTTTATTTTTATCCCAGCCTGTGATATGTGTGTGATGCAATATTCAGACTAGGAGAAAAACCAGCAGAAAATTTCGGTGCACCTGACAATCAGATCATGAATTCAGAAGATGGTATAAAAGCACTTGGTGGTGGCTATAAGGGAAACCATAGGAAAAAGACAAAAATTACAACCACCACCCCAAAATATTATTAAAATACTTCTCTTTTTTCACAAGATTAAAAATTCATCATGATGCAGCTGAGCACCTTGAGGTGTAAAGGCCATTCTCTATGTTTGTTCTGAGCATCACAGAATATAATCCTTCTAGAATATTAAGTGTAACCTAAGACTGAGGCCTTGCAAACACAGCTCACACTTCCATGGTATCATGGCCACTAGTTGGGATATTTGCAAATTTATCAAAATCACAACCTAAACTCAAAGTCCAAGTTTCCATGAAAAACTGTATTCTTTTGTTGTCTTATGGTATTCTGTCTGGTTTCAATAGTTATGCATAGTCTCATGCATAGTCTCATGCACAGTATACTTGATGGTTTAATTTGGTACTATTTAAACCATGAAAAGTTGCAGGGAAGGCCAACTACCTAAAAGAAAAAGTTAATGTGTGTATAAGAATCCAAAAATGCTGGTGCAGAATGTTTTTGTTTCAGTTACAATTACTGTGTCATCATATCTTTATTTGCTTTCAATTAGTTGCATGGTTGAACACCGTCACTCAGTCATGTCTCCAGCTATTTATAAATATAGAATTAATGGCTATAAAGACCTGTGTTGTTAATCAGTGGTTATATTTTATTGCCTTAGTCATCTTAATTTACCTCTCACAGGATTTCAAAATCCCGTAGAAGCTCTGGACCTGATCACCGAAGGGTCTGGGAATGCCTTCAGTGGGAACCGGCATGGCCTGCAGCTTCCAGGATCAGTTCCTAGAGATAAACGCGCCCACTGTGTGACACACAGCTGCTGAGCCATGAAGCCTGGGATTTCTCTGTGGCATTTATGAACATCCCATTACTGCATTATCCAAGCACTCCGTAATCTTAAATGTGTCTATTTCTGCAGCTCTCCTGTGAGATGGTGAAGCAATGTTTGCCCTGTGGCACTGACTGTAGCACTGTTGTACAAGAAGTCTTCACTGGAGCGAGGAGCTGAGACCAAATTCCTCTAAATACCAGGTTAACTAACTAATGAGTGCACCAGCTTTCTCCCTGCAGTGTAGCACCAAAGGAGCTGGGAAGGGGGCGATGACTTAGAGAATCTCTCGTGTACACACATCTCTCGTCTGTACACACTCCTATATATTAAGAATTGCAAAACTGGCTGGAAATCCATGCATTTTTCTTCCACATGAGGAATAAAATGTAAAACATGGTTGAACTTTTCCCCAGAAGTAATATCCTTGCTCTCAACATTTCTTTAGCTGAGAGCCTGCACTTCACTAGTACGTAATCTGGTTGCTTGTCAAGACCAAAACCTACCAGGCCTTCATGCGACACAGAAAATAGGCCATTTTCTTCTTCCTTCTGGGAACAGACTGAGAAGGTGGTACGGAAAATTATTACAACTTGAGGCAACAATGAGCAAAGAAATGTTGTCTTAGATCTGTTACTCTGCGAGGCAACAGCAAATGCTGGGAAGTTTTCCCATTAGTGTTTCTTGGCCCTGAGTCAGTAAGCTGCTTCACTGCTATGTCAATAGCAGATATACATATATAAACACATGTCCAAGTGCTTTTCTCACTGCAAGTAGATTTAAGCAGTTGCAGATATGTCATTTTTTTTTTCTAGATGACCAAAAAAGTCGTCTCTGAAGAAATGTTAATCTTATCCATATACTTCACTCAAAAAGCATTTACAGTTTTAACGTTACTGTGTCTCACCACTGATGTTGCATTAGGCAGTTCTGTTTGTTTGTATGGTTTTGCTTTAGCTGTTTTCTTTTCTCATTCTGGTCTTAATACATAAAGCCAGAAAAGAGTTCTCTTCCTAGTATTCTTTTTTCCATTCCCTAACTATACCATTACAATCTTAATGATGTTATAGGTCTACCTCTTAATAAAGATATTTTGCATTTTTGCAAGAAAAACAGTGAGATACGTCTGGATCAAGTTACTAGCAGTAGAAACGTGCGGCTGAAAAAAACCTCCATTCTTCTTAAACATCCTTCAGAATGGAAATCTTTGGAAAGGGTAGAGGAAATAATGACACATCATACAATTCTTTTACAAAACCTACTTTAAAAACATTCCTTACATGAAATACTAGAAGCATTTTTATCAGACTGTCAGTGTCTTATTTTGATGCCTTGCATAGCACCAATTCGCCACCAAGGCGTGGTAATACGACTGATACTGGAGAGGAAGGAAGTGACTTGGCTCTTACAGGAAAAAAACACCACCTAAATGTGGGAAAAGATTCATAAATACTTCCAGAGACTGGCATTTTGAAAGCTTGATCTAGAAATCTTTAGAGTACACTTATACAAAAGTTCCTGCCTTCAGTTTGCTGCAGGTTGGGGAAGGAAGGGTGTATTTGGATATATATATATATTTTTGGATGTATTTTTCTCCTGCCTGCCTCTCTTTTCCTGAGCGCACTTTCAGCATACTGCCCACCAAACTGCTGACCTCCTGGTCCTTACTAAGGCATGCAGCGCGGAGACACACGCCGGTAAGAAAACCAACGAAGCAGCCTAACCGGCAGTTGAGAACTCCTTGCACTAAGTAGCAGGAGGAAATGAAGGAGAAAAACCTCATGCTTCCTCTTTGGAGCTCTACTGGCGTGAACTAATTTAATAGGGATGAGCAGCCACAAAGGCAAACAAGTGCCTGTTGCTTTGCACAAGTGACGTGGTAGGTTATGATACTAAAAGTGAATGCCAGAATCTTCATTTTCACAGTTTGTAAAGGGAAAACTCCAAGATAACAGACTTCCTACTGTATTGACAGGCTGTAAAACACTCCCTCTAGATCTTAATCAACGGTGTATATAGAAAAACACAGAAAAGGTTTATGTGTGAGAGGGTGATGGAAAAGAAACCCAAATGGAAAGGGCACGCATTTACCAGCTCAGATCAGAAATGTGCTGTGGGCAAGAAAGTTAAAAAATAGAGAGGAAAGGAAGGGACAAAGTTGTGTCTCCTTGCAACATCTCATTTTATCAGCTGTATCTATTGTAGTTAAAAGCCATTTACCCTACTGCATTTAGAGAGAAACACCCTTATCTTTTGGCTAATAATCCCCTCTACGTAATCCTCTTTTCCAAACGGAGAAACTTGATGGCATGAGAGGAAAAAAGAGATGAGAATGAATTGGTTTTGTTTCCAAAAGTGGAATATACTAATGAGATAGAGCTAAGGTCACTGATGGCAGAGAGGACTGACTTGGCAGGGATGCAGAAGCAAAAAATATAGCACATGCTTCTTAGCAGACAATCTTTGTGTGGGTGCATGTCAGAACGTGCATGCGTATGCAACGCAGAGATGTAGCTCTGTGTTAGAGGATTTTTCCCATGGGACTTCCCTATTTTTGGTAGGTATTTCCTTGTGACCTTTTAGCAGGAGAGAAAGAAAAAGCCTCTAGACAAGGAGATGAAAACACTTGACAAGATCCTGGCTAGAGAAAGGCTGCCTGATTACAGATTCAATATGACTTGGCTGCATCCTGTGTAGAAAACTAATAACAATGAAACATCACAGCACAGAAAGAGGAACCCTACAAAAACATTGTAGTTCTGCTGTATGCCTTCTAGCAGGATGCTCAACAATACCTTCTGCTGATAGACTAGTCACTGTGCCCTCATTGTGCACACAGTAAAATGAAGGGTGATGTAGTGAACTGTAAAATACCATTTCTTGCATTTGCTGTGTGTCTCTCTTGCTCAGCTTCCCAGCCTCTCCTAACAACCTACCCCCCGTTGGGATTTTTCCAAGTTATTCTGTGAGACCTATCTGACCGTCTACCCAGGTTTCTTGCTTGGAGACATCACTGGTCAGCCCAGTACTCTTGTCTTATCAATCCCTCATGCAGATTCACTCTCCTAAGCCCTGTAACCTGGGGTGAAATGCCGTAACGCAAACCTCTCTGGTTCTTGTTTCAAGATCATGCTCATTTCAGATGAAGTGAAATGGGTTTTTCAAGTTCTTACACTTCCCACAAATAAACTGGGATCCAAAAGCCTGTTTGGAACTGGGACTGGGTTACGTGTGCAGTAGTGAAACCACATTTCTAAAAAACCTGACCCCAAGGGTTAAGTTGTGTTCAACTTAATTAACTGAAGTTGGCTTTTGGAATGTCAGCGGATAATGTGCCAGGAAAGTCTTTGCACTGAGAGTGTCATTAATAGATTATATACATAAGAGGCATGATTTTTAAGCTTCAGGTCAAAAAGCTGCCTTTTCATTTTTCTTGGAACTTTTCAACTATTTTATCCATGGTGCAAGTGATAACACTTTATTTCATAATAAATATTCTGAAGGAATTTCAAATACTGACAAATATGAATTACATTTATGCATACTTCACAGTTATAGTTTCACTGTATGTGATACCATGACCCAAGTATGTTTATAAATTTTTCTTGAGAAATCTCTCTATAGCAGCACATGATGTAGTCAATGAAGAGTGAACCTCTAAAGTTTCAGGTTAGATAAACAATGTCCAAGGTTGGTTTTTTTTTTTTTAAAAAAAAATAACCTTTGGCTCTGCAAAAATTGCTTGGAAGTCTTTCAATATGAAGTCCTTTATAAGGTTATTTGTGCTTCCTGCCTTTGGTAGACTGGGAATATCACCAAAATGATCACTTGACATTTCATTCAATAGAACTGGAAGGCACTGCAAATAATAATTCAATTCATTCTCTTCAACAAAACCAAGATCACTCATCTAAATCATGTT
Source organism: Charadrius vociferus (assembly GCF_000708025.1). Lineage (NCBI taxonomy): Eukaryota > Metazoa > Chordata > Aves > Charadriiformes > Charadriidae > Charadrius > Charadrius vociferus. The sequence goes on from NW_009648594.1 coordinate 384,778, forward strand.
ATTTCATAACTTCCACTTCTATGGAAATCTAAGGCATGCATTTTCTTAGCCCTACTCTAGTTAACCTCTTTAAGAGCAACCTAGGAAAAATATAGATAAACTGATAGATAAACCTAGGAAAAATTTAGATAAAGTTGGGAGAGAACATCAAGATGGAACTGGACATAATGACCGGATCAATGATATAGGACAGCCTGGATATCCTCACGTGCTATATGCTAGCAAACAATATGTCCTTTATATAGGACCAATACACAGCCACACATCTGGAGGGAAAATAAAGCAGATCGCATAATCTTATATTCATTCTAATTGTTACGAAATGTTATCTGAAGATCTGGTAATTTAAATATTCTGTAATTAAAATAAACTATGAGCTAACATGTCAAATAGTAACTGGTTCCAAACAAAATTCTATACAAAGACTCGCACGTGAAATAAGCTTGATGTACACCAGCTGTCTTTCATCGCTAGTAATGTCCTAATTTCAAATCCAAATTTACCTCTGCCACGCATATACCTGCTATTAAATCACATACATTTGCAAATTGTTTAACCAGAAATATTTTATGTAAATGAGGTGACAGAAAATAGTACAGATGAGGGAAAACTGAATCTCAGAACATTTCGTGCTTCCTGCTCTGTGCTCTGCCATGAGGCATTATATTTTTATTTGTTAAGTTGAGATGTATGATTTGATACTCAGCCTAGTGCCATAATTCCCACATCACAAGGTCACCACACAACTTGCTGTGACCTCCTAATTCCACCTAAAAGTCAGCCAGGCCTTCAAAGCACATAACTAGTGCAGATCTTTTGGAATTGCTTTGGCAGAGTCACATAAGACAGCTTGCCTAGTGCTTTTCTTTACCATGAGCAGCTGCGTACAGTGAGATTAGCTTCAAGTTTTCATAATCATCATGTTCACATAAACAAGGGAAAATTCCAAACCATTACTTTTTGCTTAATGTATATCTTTCCCTGCAGGAAAAGTACACTTTTATCTTGACGTAACTCAAGCCGTATAAAACATTCCTTTCCATAGGCTCAAGAAAGGCATACATTTTGTTCACAGGATATTATTCAACAACCACAAAGCATACAATTTCTGGATGTCTTAAAAAATAGAAAGTTAATAGTAGCAAGCTTTGGATTGAGAAGCTATCTTTGTAATCATTTACTGGCTCACTAAAATGTTAAGGGTCCTTGGGTTAGTCTTGAGCCTTTAAAGTTTGGCAGAATAGAACCTCCAGAAGATTTACTACAGCTTAATTATTGACCTGACATAATACTTAGGTTATGTAGCCCATGATGATGGCTTGTTTGGTTTAATTAATTACTGAATAAGCATTTTATTTTTGTACCTTTGAAGATTTCCTGCAGTTAATGTGCCTTGGTTAATTTTCATAGCATTGGACAGAAGTCTGTATGTCTTGCTCAGTGAATTTATTATAGGCAAAACCTGCAAAAAGGGGAAAACACATTAATACTTATAGCTGCTAGGAATCACACATTTTAGTTGCAACACAAGCGCTGTTCATACTGGATTTAGAATTTGTTTGCAAAACTAAACTTATTCATTCCTATTTACTTTGCTGAATCACCCTGCAGATCCGAGTTTATCCATGTCTAATTACCTTGCTTACAAGTCAGCAAGGTGCCATAGTAAAAATAATTAAAACATTAGAGAGCATACATTTATTAAGATCCTGACTTCCTTGTGTTTTGTTCATTATTAAAGTACCTATCAATGTGTACCTGCTTTTTCAGTGCCCTAATACAACCAAGAAAACTTATGGCAGATGTTTTTCTACATAAGAAAGAGAAAAAAAAAGAAAAAAAAAAAAGAAAGCAGAATTATTTAATCATTTCTACTATTCTGAAATAACTGTACAGAAATTATAAGCTATATTTTATTTACCTGTCAAAATCAAATGAAAGTGCCTTCCCTTTCTATTCCCTGTGGGAAAGCTCTATCAAATTTAATAGAACTGTATCTCTTCAGGTTAAGCATAGCCTTACTGTTTGGCTAACAATTTTTTTACATCTCCAGCCTCAGATTCTAATGGATCATTCAAATAGCTAGATGCCCACCAGTAAGTTCTGTGAATTGGCAGGATATTTTCCCAGTATATTTGTAATATTTTAACAGGTTTTTCAGTTTTGGAGATACTTGTCTCGGATTTCATAATTTTTCATTCATTTATTTGTTCTTTTCTAAAATGAATGAATATTAAAATAATGTATAAATTAGCACAAATGAGTACATTGTGTCTTTAGGCAACTGAAATGTAACTACTGGTATCTACCATATTAATCTAAATTCCTCACTCGTCTTCTTCCTTTGACAAGAACCAATCAGTTCATATCTACTTTCTCCTCTTCTGACCTGAGCAACTACTAAGACGCAGGATCTCATAGGTGATTCCAGTCAGGAGAAAGTTTCACTGATGGAAAAAGAGCTCTGTTTCATTTATTTTCATGACCACAGGAAATAATCTGTTGGCATGAGCTGTAGTTTCACATTCCCTTAACCTCAACTAGTCACAAGCTTCTAACAGAAGAGACATCACCTTCCCCTCCCGTCCTGGCAGCACGTCTCTCCAGCATGTGCCAGCACGCAGGCTCCTGGGGTTGAAGGGAGCCAGGTGAAAGAACTAATCTGACCAAGTATTAATCCTGCCAGCCAAAAGCATTCCAGCAAACCAGCAAGTGGATTCATTTTCAGATGGGTCAGCTCTGTCATCTGGCTCCCTGTGTTGTCGCACGGCTGCCATTGCTGTCACAAGGAAGGAGCAGAACTGGGGGCCACCACCCCAGCAGTCAGCACGAACATCATGAAACACTTGCCTTGACACAGGGGCACTAAAACCACCAGACCTAAGCCAGCCCATCCATCGAAAAGACCTCTCTCTAGGCTTTAGTTTCTCCTGTTGTGAAGTCTCTTTCTCTGTCAGTCTGTCTGCTCCTCTTCTGCAGGATCTCCTTCCATCTGGCGCACTGCCCTTCTGGAAGGGCTAGCCAAAGTCTGGCTGCCTAATGCTTGTGCACTCTTGAACGGCTCTGGGGTTTGACTTTGGTTTTGGAACAAGCATGCTTTACTGTTTCTCAGAGCAGTTTTATAAGGGCAGTGTCAAGGAAGTCTATCTGTTTTGAGGATAACGAACGCAGTTAGATTCTTCGTTTGAGAACTTCTGAAAGGTCAAACCCAACCTTATTAGGAAAACTCTGGTGACTTGCACAGACACCAGCAATGGGAACAATGAACACATATGGGGAGCATTATTTCATGCACAGCTGGGTACCTGGGGCCAAAAAAGAATAAAAAAGAAATCCCAGAAAAAACTGAGGCATTTATAGCTTCCAGGGAATGGAGTGTGAAGGAAAAAAAAAGAAAAGAAAGAATGAACCCACCCTTCAACAAACTCAAAATGGAGATAGTGTAAATCAAGGAAACTGAAATACATACACCCCTAATATGCTGCTATAAAATGAATTGTAACCTTCGCTTCTCTAATGCAGGACAGATTAATACAGCGGCATATACAGTGCCTGGCAGTGGACTCATTGTCTCAGTTTTTCAGAAAGAACGGTGAATTTTAAATTACCTGCTTTTAGGCGGCCAAGGCTGTGAAGGTCTGGATAAGTTTAAATAAAAAGCTGCCAGTGTTTGGGAACTTAACAAATTACCTCATAGTTATTATTATGCTATACATAAGTACTTGCAATATTACAGTCCTCTAAATCTTACCTTTTTCTTCTGCAGGAAAGAAATACTGTCATTATGTTTTGACTCTTCCTCAGTTCAGTCTTTTTTTTCTGTAATAAATAAACCAATAGAAAGTTATAACAATTTCTAAGCAATAAATTTAACAATATTAAAAAAAACCCCAACAAACAAATCACTTGTATTTATCTATACGTTATTTCTAGGAATATATCCCAGCACAATAAGAAAGATATTGCATAAAGTAACGGGTTTTTGAGCTGTCCCATAGGCCTCACTGGGACCATTGCCTCTAATTTCAGCAGGGAATGGTTACAGCAAAGTACATTATTACTGCAGTTCCCTTCATTTATCAACAATTCTCTGTCTTCTTTAATTCTTTTCCTGAGAAGGTTATACTGATAGTGCACAGTATCTACAGAGGGCAGCAGCTCTCTAAAGCTGCTTTTGCAGGTGCAAAGCAGAAATCCAGCAAGACTTATTTAAATTCCAGCCAGTAAGTTCAGTTAAGCCTGTTTCCTAATAAATCAGGAACCAAACCAATGTGCTGTTAGGTTTTCAAGTTGGTAGTGGCTGTGAAAACCAATAGGTCCTCTGGGATTTCACCTTGAAAATTTAAGCCCGGAATCTAGATTGAACTCTTTTACTGTAAAAGAAAAATACACAGGTATGAAATAATTGGAGATGTGAAAAATAATGTTATTATTGTATTACCTAATATGGGGGTTTGGCTCTCTTTCTTTGAGAGATTGGTCTCTCCAGCTTTTAATAATGTATTTTTTGTTGTTTGCTTTCCAATTTTTTAGCAGCGCTGTAATAGCTAGGATAATCAGACTGAACAGTTTCTTTGTGATTCTCGCTAGCTACCAGTGAACATTTGTGCTCACCATTAATGTCATATAAAGTTATGGGCAACTAATGAAGACTTGTCTTTCTCTGTGGATACCCTCAGCACTCTTGGGTATGCATAATGCTTGGGCCAAGAGGCCGGGAATTAAAAAAAGCACTCTCACAATCAATCACACTCAACACAACTTATCTGTCCCAATAGCCACATAAGCCCTCCTTTGACCACATCATATGAGCCAGCAACGCCCTGCTGACCTTCTGGGTGCAATAACTCCTAGGTGACCAGTGCTCGGGATGGGTGAGTGCACCAGGCCCCTTCCCACAGGAGCTGGTTGAATGCACAGTAGTGCTACAGCAATTTTTTCCCCCAGAAAAGCCTGTGATATAATGAAAGGCTAAGAAGTCACAGCTAACGTGTTTTTTCCACTTACTGTATTAGCTAGACCAACTCTCAAGCACATGATGCAATGAAAGATTAACCACCAGCCGCAGTACGAGAGGATGTGAAGGAGGGATAGGCATGCAAACACTCGAAGACGATTAGTCATATTATTCCCTCAATTTTGAAACATAAATGAAGTCTTACTATGTTTTATTACAGTTACATGTTGCAGTTACGTGAAGGGGTGGGCTCTGATGCACAAGGCCAGATTTTTAGCCTCA
>NW_009648594.1:390089-408076 GCF_000708025.1 Charadrius vociferus
TTAAAGTGCTATAAAAAGGAGTATTTTTTCCTATTATTATTGTAGTTATGGGAAACAAATTGGGCAAAGAACTTTTGGAAGGAAAGTGTTTTCTAATGGCCAAGAATGTAATAGCAAAGAAAATAAAGAAAACAAATTATCAACATGAAAATAAGATAATGAAAAAACAATGGTTAGAACAGCAAATGAAACCCAGGGAAGATGCTTAAAACTCAATCCTCACATCATTCCTGTTCATAATCAACAAGCTGACTGCATGTGGACAACAAAAACTCTTTTTTTCCCCCTTCTTAAATATTTCCTTCTTTCCTTGTGAGAGTTCCACAATTCTTTTATCTTTTCTTTCTTGCCCATCACTGCACTTAAGATGCTAGTTTCAAGTACACGCGATAAGATGAAATCAAGCATGACCCAATAGCACCAGCTGGAGTGAAACATTTGCTTTAGGAACCTCTTTATCTACACATACAAAAGAGTAAAAATATTGGATGATGAAGCAGAGTGATGATGAAATAAGCCATTGCATGATATACAGAAGAATGAGTCCAACGGCACTGGAATCACCAGGAATATTCCCATTTACTTTAGTGGGCATTGAACTAGTCCATTACACAGCAGAAAAATACAGATGAAGATTGTAGTTACCATTGTCAAGGCTTCCAGATCGCTGTTTTCCACATTCATGAGCATATGAAAATACAATACTTTCCCGTAGGTGTACAAACGAGTTCATTATGACTTAAGAGAGGCTGTTATGTCATAATTTTGTTCTATGGAAAAAGGACTCATTGTTCTCTTTACATGCTGCCGTGTTTAAAGAAATTGCAGGAGCATTTTCAATTTTCTTTTTTCTTTCATTTTTCTTCTTCAGGTTTCTGTGCTCCATTTACTGCCTAAATCCTGAATACAGCCTTAGTCAGGAACCTTGCCACAACACATTTCCAACCTGTGGTACAGATGGAGACTTAATAGCGTCCCACGATGAGAAAGGCTTACAGCATGCTGTAATGCAAGATTAGTATTTACTGTTCTGCCTTTGAACAGCAGGTGTTTAGATACTGCTGGATGGCGTAGTTTGGGAATTTTGGAGACTGTAGGTGTATGTGTGACAGTGAGATAAATCCTTCCTGTGTAACACAGATAACTAATAAAACATAGGAGGATTTACTGTGTGCAGGACTTTTTCCATACCTGGGACATATTGGTGATAAAGAATTTTCCGAATCGTTCCAGAAGTGGTAATACATGACTGTTACCATGTCCTGGGGCTGCAATGATCTTATTTAAGTTCACAAAAGAAACACAGCCACAAAGCCTCCAAGGAAGACCTGAGGGACTGTGGGGAGTGTTGCATGTGACTCACTCCATCTCTGAGTCAGTCCTGAATTTACGTACTCAGTTTCCTGCCAGAAGGCAGGTCTTTCAGAAAACTGGAAAATACTAGACTCACATCTTTCTACAGACTCAGCCAGAGACATGTTCATTGCTTCCTCAGACCAACACTGTATAAAGAATGTCCTTATGCAGCAGCTTTCCATTTCACCCAGAAACAATTTATTTCAGTGGAGAACTCAGTGATTTCTGTGTGCATGTAGTGCTTTTGCGTTTCCAGGGTTTAAATAATCTATACACAAGTTACAAGTGCAAGATGATTGAAGCTGTAACTCACTGAAAACAGAATGACCTGGAAAACATTTTGGTGGCTGACTTCACAAATGCCAATAAATGGACAAGAGAATCCAATTCCAGTTATCCAATACTTTTTTGCTGGACCATCTATAGCAATGATTGCAGAGCAGTCTGAGCAACCACAATTTATGTAAGTGTTCGATTCTCCTCTGGCCTTGTATTTCTCACTGCCTTCAGTAGGCACTGTGAGAAGTATTTCTGAATAAGGATATATCCTAATATTTCTCAGAACTGCAGCTCCATTATTGACACATAAGGGAGCTTCGGCATACACAATGCTCTCCCACTGCCTGGCACTGTTATCATGCTGTCTAGCCTTGCTCATAATAGATTCAGAAGACAGAGTAGTAAGAAGGCACCAAATACCAGCAACTTATGAACGTTACTGACTTCACCACTCGTTCAACGCTATTGCCATAACAATGGAAACATCTATCATTTAAAAAAACAATGGATCAGCCTATGCAGTTCAATACAATATCTATTTCTATTTGCAAAGCAGTGATAGTTAAAACTGATCTCATATGCCTCTAGATATTCATAACTCAGTGGGATTATCATGGTAGACGAATTTCTAACAGGTTTCTATCTCTTATTGCTAAAGATTCTTTGCTGAAAGCACTTCCATCATCAATAGACTGGACACGCAAGGGGCAATTCAGCACCAGTCATAAAATGACCTCTGCACCCCATTTCTGCGTGAAACAGTGCAGAGGAAAACTTCTTGGTGTCACATTTTTGAAGTGTGAAATACTGCTTTTAACATTCATGAGCAAAACACTTAAATTAAATAAATTTAATCTATATACATATTTTTTTCCTGAGACAACAGACTCTGCTCATTTAATTTTTCATCATGATTTTGGTGGATATGACTAAAAACCTACCTTAGTATTCATTCTCCATTTGGAAAAATGTGTTAGGTTAATGCATGTATCTATTTTGCTACACTGTAAAAATACACTGGCTGTAGGATTTAAATCTGCTTCCAAGTGTTTAGCTAACTAGCTAGTGACAAAACTGGACACAACTCTTACACTGCAAAAGAACAAAGGGCAAATTCTGCTTTCTAAATTTGAAGTAGAAAGCCAAACTAAAAATGTGACCGTTATGTGAAGTAAAAATACGATAAAGCCAAATATAAAGGCTATAGAAATATAAAGGCAATACAAATATAATAAAGAGTTTAAAATAATAGAAAAGATTTAATTAAGTTCTGACACAGCAAAACACTTCACATTTAACTTGCAATTTTTCCTACTTTAATTTAATCAAAGGGTTTGATTTGATAAGTCTACAAATACTGAATACAAGTATATGTTTGGGGGATATTCCCTTTATCATTATTCCAATCAGATTAATTGGTGAGGAAAGTGGAAGCAAATATGACTGATCTTCAAAACACCAAAAAAGTGGCAGAACCTTCCTGAAATTAGACTGAACCTGACAGGCACTTATTCCTCAAAACTGACTTCTTTATGAACTGTTATAACTCCTCCAGGTGTACGGTATTCTTGTGTTTCTACTGTGTAATTTTGGGAGAAGAAAATAAATAATTTGCATTTAAAAGGATATCTATCTCAGTTTAGGTATGTGGGAGACTCTGACATCCCCAAAACAGACTTAAAATTTTAACTGTTACTCAAAATACATGAAGGGGGAGGTGGAGCAGGAAATTTCTTAGATGTGACTTGATGAGGGTTAATGAGCCCCCAATTACGTGTGTGCTTTCTTAGTTGATAAAATATCAGCATCTCCCTTTGCCTTACTGTTCTGTCAGATCTGTTTTTTCAGCAGCCAAATACAGCCTTTTGTTTAGTGAGAAACACAAACTACAGACACGGTTGCTTCAGACAGAAAAATAACTCAGGGGTTTAATAAAGCAGACTTTTCCTATATTTCAGCACTTAAAATAACAAAGTCACTGTGACTTGAAACCTGACTACTCCTTATCGCCCTCTGAACATAAAGAAAAATGTCACTATAACCAATGAATCAAAAAGCAAGATGACCTTAATTTAAATATTTAAGGAGCAATTTAGGAAAGTGAAACATGTGAAGGCAAGGGAAGAGGGAAGGAAGAGTACTTGCTGGAAACTTTGCCTCTCTGAGAATGCACATGTTTACTTGAAAAAGACAGAAAGAAAAATAAATATGAGTGATAAAACTTGTGTTATCTTGTTAATGTCATTGCTTTTTAATTTTTTTAATTTTTTTTTTTTTTTTGAGAAATGAGGAACCATTCCATAAACACAACTGAACTCTGCCTTCTGTTAGGTGTTGCGGCACAATTGAAGTTTGAACTCATTTGAGCAGTTCTGTTGTGCTTTTGATTCCTCCTACCTTCTTTTTTTTCTTCCAGCGGATTGAAATGGGACCAAATAGCAGCATGACAGTGAATGGAAAAGATAATTCTCGCACGACATTCTTCTCAGTGCTTTGAGGAAAACATACATACAAACACATTTGCTCATGTTTGATTCAAGATGTGAAAAAAAAAGAAAAGACAAATCTATGGGAATTTTTTCTGCAATTGGAAACACACTTAAAAACTTTATGTATTTGTTTTGTTTAGAGTAATTAAGACTTCTGCTTTATGTTACCACAATAGACAGTAAACATTTGCAATATATTTACTGAGGTTAAGGGAATTATGGGATGAATTTGTATCTATTACACCACTATCCTTAAGCAACACTGCTGTAGTAATCAGTTGGAATATATTTTTATCAGTCAAAAAGATGATTTGTCAGTCTAACCAGAGACATTTTGCATCCTCAGTACAGTACATAATACAGAATGTTAGTAAATTTTGTTTCTCAGGAAAAAAGTCTTCTTTTGTTGAGATCTTATATTACCATATTGGCATAACTGGATTAAAGATGGAGGCAAAAGATTGTCTGGGTGCCATAGTTTGCACTGCTTCTCTTATACCTGTGTAATTTGTTGTGCTAACGGAAGTCCTTATCATGAAATGAAAAATGGGCAATTCCTGAAGCCGAAAAGAGTGAAAACTAAGTAAAAAATTCTAACACTAGGGATACAGGGATTTACTTCTGTTGTTGTGCCTCCCACGCGCACACACACACAGAACAAACATCCACTTCCCTTATTAAAACATGATGGTGAAACTAGCTCTTACTAACACAATTTTTTTCCATGTCCTACTCACAAAATCTAAATTAGATTAGAGTTAAGCTTCAGCTACATTAAGTCTCCTCTTCCAAGGAAATTTTTTTAAACATGTATCTTAAACATGTTTCTCAGCAATATGAAGGACTATGAAAGCTCTTAGTCATAAGAGCTATTTTAGATCTTAAAATCTTGGGTTTACTTTTGTTCATTCAGCTTTTGTATTGTACATTGTTAACTTTTCCTGAAGCGTAAAAGCCAGAAAATCGGCAGTCTTTCCTTCATATCACAGTATACGGGATAGCACACTATCAAGACACCAGTAAAACTCAAGGCCCTGATGCATAATTTTGGAAAATCGTGCTCAGTTAGATTAAGAAGTTAGTTCTTCCAGCTGTCCCATTTTCTGTGCCCCCATCTCTGGCCAAGGAAACTGACCCTCTAACAGAGGCAGCAGAATGTGAGGTCTGTCCTGACCAGAGAGCTCCCCAGTGCTTCTTGGTTATAGCCTGCCGTATTAACTACCATTTAAAAATGGCTACTTCAATTTACATGAACATGCAGAGCTATGGATTGGAGTAGTTGAGGAGATGCTATGCAGCACCGTCAGTTTTATTTGCAATGAGACCTCTAATCTCCAGGAGATTAACAGAGCAACAGCTGGGAGAACTGTTTCTGAAATCACTCCGAGGCATCAGAGATCATGGATCAGTGCAGAATAAACATCCTTGTTGAGGCTCCAAGCTGCAAGTGAGGAGTCTAAGACTGCATTTCAGACTCACTACCCTGATAAGCAAAGAGTAAACCTAACTAACTAGGAAGAAGGAAACCTCTGCCTTGTCAGAGCTTGGGTGTCTAAATTATTCTGCTCGGTAATAGACGACTCATTCTTTTGAGGAGGTTCTAGGAGGTGCTCAACAATTATATGGTCAAAGCTTTTGTGGTTGAAAGAGCATTGCCAAAGAAATTAGAAACATCCTCCAGATGAGAATGGTCAATCACACCTCTGTTCTATGGGAGTACCTTTACCATACAGCTGTAAAGCTGGTGGAGATCCATTGTTACATTTATTTGAGGAATGCTAAGCCAGTTTCTATGAACCTATACAAGTGAGTTTGCACTGATTTAAAAAGTCAATAAATGCCATTGTAGACATGCCATTATTTTCAGAGACTTTTACAGGTTTGTGGTGATGACCGCTATCACATATTGGTTACTTATGAGAAGCTACAAGATGATGGATAGTGAAGAAGGGTGGATAAAAACTGAATCAGACCACACTTGCTAGCAACTCAATTCAGTGAAAAGGGCAAAAAAAGCAGGATAGTAACCAGGTTTTAAAAAGTATTTGAGTATTTTCAATGCTAAAATTTATAAACAAGTATCCGAAACAAGTCTTTCCCTTTACCACAACCCTATAAAAATCCATGGATGTTTCTTTCTCTTTATTTCCTCACACTGTGAAACTCTGACAAAGATAGCTCACATGGGGACTGAGCTTCAGCAAATATTCATTACATGCTAAATACTCAAGAACTGGCTGAATAGTGCAGGTGGTCACATCCCTTGCATAATGTATGAGTCAACAGTTGATCTCCTCTCTTACATGCTCAACAACCATCTCACTGAAAAAGTGATTCAGATATTTTGCCCCAAAATTATGTTTCCTAGAATACTACCAGAGGTTGGTAGAAGTGACACGTTCCCAATAAAATGCTTGGTATTGTATGAATTCAGTGCCATTCACAAAGTTCTTAAGGTCAGACAGCAAGGAGATTTTTAAGGGGGCGGGTGTGAACAAACTCAGGTAGAAATCAGACAGACTCTCTGGGAACAGAGACCAGAATAGTCACTAAACTAGGGTAGCTTTGGACTTTGTATGTTTTAAGTTTATACATTTCAGCTCTGTTGGTTAACTCCTTATCTAGCAACAGACAGAATTTTAAAATAACTTTATAAGGACAATACAAGCATCAACAAGATATGCATGTTGTACTAAAATTAGATTTTTTAATTAGCAGTTCTAAAGTTAGAGAGACATGTAAGAACCACACTTATAGGAGGAACTTTAAGCAACATGAAGGTGAGTGAAGGCAGCATTGCCACTGCTGCTAAAAAGCAGCAAGAAACTCAGAGGAAACAATATTACTGATGATAAGAGATGCAAAATTTTAAAGGCAGTTTCAGGGCTCCAGACTGTGGGCTTCAGTTGTTTGAAATGGATCTATTTCAGGAGTCACAAAGTTCTCTTAAAGTCCTCTCAAACTTCTGAAAAAGGCAATAAAAATCCACAACGGAAAATACAGGCTAAACTAAAAATAAAAATTTTGCATGGTTTCAGCTTGTATGTTTTAAATAGTAGTCTTCAACATTCTGTTTAGTTGGGCTTTACAGAAACCCATTGAATTTGAAAGACATTCTTTGAAGGAGATCTTAAAGATGTCTATTGTGACAGACCTGGCCAAAAACAGGAAGAAGATCATCCCATGTGAATATATTTTGGAGAAATATTTTTCCTGCACCTCCCTGTGACTGGAAGAGCTATTTAAAGGTGAGTTAAGAAAAACTGCATATATCAGAAACAAATTATAAGCTGGAATGGAGGATTGCTTTAGTATACTGTTTTTTATAAATATCCAGTTTATCATAGAATCATAGAATGGTGTAGGTTGGAAAGGACCTTGAAGATCATCAAGTTCCAACCCCCCTGCCATGGGCAGGGACACCTCCCGCTAGACCAGGTTGCCCAAGGCCACGTCCAGCCTGGCCTTGAACACCTCCAGGGATAGATAGATAAACACCTCCACGCCCATATAGAGATGGAAAACATGGCAACATTTCTAGGATTTTGAAGAAGCAATGCACTCAGTATTCATAAATTGTAAATGTAGCAATTCTTTACATTTGTTCTTAATGCCAATAAGGAAGATGCTTGGGAGGAACCTATTAACCAAACTGAGACTTGCTCCTGAGATTTCTTAATCTCTAGCAAGAGGACTGGCAAAATCATCACTAGCAAAACAGAGCTGGAGGCATGAGAGAGGAAGGATTAACACTTCATCATTGCCAGAAGCTATTCATTTCTCTCAGAAAATCCAGTGTAACGATTTTGATTTGGGAAAGATGAATGTCCGTAGCAGGGAAAGTAAACATGAACTGTGGAAGGTCTTTCTGGTTAAGCTGGAAAGGCTGCAGACAAGGTATTTCCCACTTATCCTTCATCAAGGAAAAGGTCAAAAAAGGCAATGTGTTTAAGCCGGGCACAGGACGGAACAGAACAAAACTTCCTATGAAAAAGATTAAGTTCACATTCTTTTGGCTTTCATTACAACTATTCCACATCACTCCACACTTTCATTTAAAGCAGTTTCCTGACAGCATTGAACATGAGATCTTAAAGTAGCAAAATCAAAAGATAAAAGTGTAAATGGAAAACAGTTCATGCGCTGTATACAAAATGGGGAAAAATATGATGGATACATGAATTATGAAACAGCAAAAAATAATACCTTTAGCCTTTGCAAATTATATAACGCATGGTGCCCAAGGTAAGCTTCCATCCTGTGTACTTCTATGTACACTCACTTTAAGCTGAACAGTTCCCAGGGAATATGTGTCTTTAACAAAGTAGAAGATTTTTGTTTTACATGAGGCTTCTAAGGAAGAAAGAATTTTCTTCTAGCACTACAAAAAATTAAGACCAAAGCTAAGGTCTCCAGGTATGACATTTCCAAACTTCTGAGAAAACAGATTAGCTCTCTGACACTACCACCTCCCCGTGTCCATTAGAGCCACTATAAGTATTGGACAATAGAATATCATACAGTGTAAATTTCCTAGACATATTTGCTTGTGCAATATGGCTCTCAGGATTTCTCCTGGAAGAAAAGATAAGTATACCTTTGAGCAGACTGATATGTGGATGGTTCAATGGATCTGTGCAAGAAGCACAATGAAATGTCACTGGGAAAGGGAGAGAAGGTATTTTCTTTCCATCCTCCACTCACCAAATCTGGTCTATATTCCTTTGGAAGATCTGTCAGCCATGATTCAGACTCCTACTCTGTCTCATTTAGAATTCCCTGTTCACTCAGACTCATTTGTTATGTCTCTATCTGCAGTGTTGGAATGGCAGCTTATTGCCCACCTAAATTTTCATCCTCCATTGTTCATATTAAGTGTAGATGTCACTGATTCATGATGAAGCAGGGCAAAGAACTTCTTCAAACAATGAGAATGGCCCACGCAGAGCTTTGAAGATAAGGGCTGAGACAGGGACTCCTCATTTCACACTGGCTGTGACTCAGGACTGTGTCTGGAAGAAAGCGGTGAGGCATTCTTGGATACCTGCTCTTCCCTGTATTAGGCTTTCACCCAAACTATCTGCAATGCTTTTTCTTGTTTGACAGTAAGGTATGACTTTAAAAAACCCGATTAATACATGCATTACTGAGATCAATTCCAATCTCAAAAGCCCAGTATACTCTTCTATTGCAGGCAGGGGAAAAGCAGAAGTTCTAACAGCTATAGGTATTTGGGTACTAAAAAGCCCAGTGAATAGTTCAAATAGTTACCAGATTCAACACACTGATGCTCCACATGTCTGTGTTTCTCTTCCACTGTCACAGTGGCACTGGTGTCACAGTTCAGTATACAGCTGTATCAGTGGAGCAAATGTAGAATGGCTGAATGACTGTTGCTCATTATCTGAATCCCTCTCTGACTGAAGGGCAAATATTCTTGTGGTAAAGTAAAAAGTTGTTCTGCATTGGATTTTGCACTGGAGCTCCTGAGGTGTGTGCATGCACTCCATTAGTGGTCTCCAACAGAGGAGTGAAGCAGACAGGTCACTGCAATAGCATCAGTCATCCCCACTGGAGTTGCTGATGCTCATGTCAATGACCTCAGTAAACAGCGCAAAGTATGCAGAAAACAGCTTTATTCGAAGCATCCTTGAACCAATACCCAAAGGGAGACCAACAGAGAATCAGCACTGTGGTAGGTATACTCCTGAGTATGACTGCAGAGCTCGCTCACCACAGAGCGTTTAAGCTCCTCAGCACATGATTCTCTCCAATAATTCCGCAGGTTTCTGACAATGATCAAGGATTCTTACATGGCACACAAAAGGAGCAATAAATAAAGCAGGCATGGTCTTCTCACACTGCTCATGCTGTCCAGCTGCAAGAAAGAGCAGTGAATTCTCCATGCTTACATACAAGGTAAACAGGGTTCCTCAAAGCAGACAAGGTCAGTGTATGGTTGCACAACGTCACTTGTCCAAGCCTGCATGGACCTCAGTTCTAGCTAGCCATGCCCATCCTTTACCTGGCTTTTCCAGCCCATGCTGGTGATTGTTCTCCACTCTAAAGGATGCACAGGATTTGATAGCCTCCTTTTTTATATCAAAGGTGCCCATGGTATCCGAGACCAAAACAAGTACCTGTAAAACAGACCTGTTTCTTGAGATATGGTTATACTGCATCTCAAACATTTCACAAGTTGCTGAGGTGCAAAAATGTGCAAAATTTGTGGAGAAGAAGAGTTTGCAGAGCAATTTAGTGAACGGGAAAATTGGACATGAGCTGCATAAGATGGAAAAGACCTAAAAAAGGGACATACCTGTTTCAACACATCTTTGTCACTACTCAACTTTCTATGTTGAACTATATTTTTTTTTTTTTTGAGAAGCCTGGTGGACCCTGACTGCATCCCTCAAAGTCTCTTCATTTTACCATTCCTCACTTCAGAAGATCCATGCTTTAGAGGAATTCTCCATACGAAGCAGAAGGAAACCAGAAAACTAACTCAGTGGCACTTTTGCGCTCAGGAGTTGCAGAGCAGCAGAGCACAGGAAGCCTTCTTCTGTGAGCCTATATACCAGCAATGGACTGAAGTTTCCAGTGAGGTAAGAAATGCCAACCCTCTACTGATATAGAGATAAAAGAAACTACTCAAATGTCTTGCAGATAAGCTTGGGTTAACTTCAGAACATTTTTATTGGTCTAACTATGGTAATGGTCTCCCTAAATCCTACACAATGGTGGCCAAGCAGATAGTGTTACAGTCTTGGTTCATAAATTGGATCTAGATGTAAAATAGATCACAACAAGGTAAACTCACATGTGCTTTACTTGGGATGTATTCAGGAACACAGGTATTACAGCTCTTCTCTTCAATAAAATGGTGGGGAATCACACAAAGGGAATCTTTGCTAAAAATTACTACAAAGGTTGGATTAATGCAGACTTCTTTGTTGCTGACAAGTTACCAAAACCCAAATATTATTCTAAAATTGACTAGTGTTAGCTTTTTTGCAGACCTTGGAAAAAGGGATAGTTAAAAGGTATCCTGCGCTGATTATTTACAGCAGGTTCAGTTTATTATTGCACTTGTTCTCGAATTTGTGACTGGTGTGCCCTGAGGCAGCCAAGTCAGTGGAAGATAATCCTCAAAGGATTTAACATAGCTAAATCCAGAAACATGGGTACTGAATTTTTTACAACTCTGTCTTTCCTCGATTCTTTATCCAACATCATATCCCTGGAAGATCATCCATTATTCCTCACTAGACCTGTAGTGCTTGCAGGCACCAACAACATCGCTGATCCTCCCAAGCTTTATCTGCCCCATAGGCCTTCAAGACATTCCTTCACGTAACAAAAATGGGTGATTTTTAAAACATTTTCCTGGAACTTACATAACTTAGAAAGAAAAGGTTGTGCAGTTTTCTTGTTGGCATAACCCAGCACGGAAATGGATAACACTTTGGATGAGTACAGTGTTCCCTTTCTACAGTCAGTGCCTCAATTACACTTAATCTGAGCATCCTAGTCTCTTCAAGTGAATCGCAGCGCCTGCTGTTCAAAGGAAAGACCTGCTTTATGCTTTCTTCTGTAGAAAGGATAGGAGACACCTTAAAGAGCTGTGTAGGAATTACATCACAGCCGTTCAAATATAGATGGTGTTTATCCATGGCATTGCTCATCTGTGGGCCAACCAAGAAATTCAAGATGATATCAAGCGCCTCCAGCTTAAGCTCCTTAGCAGTCCTTGTAAAGCAAGCGAGAAAGCTCCATCCCTCCACGTGCAAGTGAAAGCGGCAAGTGCCTTTGAAGTTTTCGAAGAGGAAATCCCGCCTGCCGAACCGCAGTGCCTGGATGCCTTCAGAGGAACTCTTTTCATTGATCAGGGAGAGAACATGCCTTTAGGTAGCTGCTGTGTAAGTATTTAAGACTCAGATGCCTTGGCTATGCAGACTGGATCAGAATCTCATCCACCTTTTAAAGGCAGCAGCTCAGCAGGCACCTGTGTTTCTTTCCTCTTTCCTACCCACACTTACTAGCTTCTACCCAAAGCCCATTTGTTGATTTGAAAAGTCAGAAACAGTAAGCGGGACCTTTCTGCATTCTAAGTGACACTGCACCAATCCTCTCTATAAAAATGGATACACTTTCATTAAAAACGTGCTCATTTAGCATTCTGCTCATGGCAACACTGGCACAGTCGCACATGTCTATTATCACACTTTCTCCTGTAGACACTCACAGTGCCCTGGTTCGCAGGTGAGGTGTCACCAGGTAGCTGAGCGATCTTACAGCCCACATCCTCCTATAAGGGGTAGCCGTGTTTTTCCCCCTCACACTAAGGCACCAGCTCCAACTGCTTCCCTCGCACCACGTGGAGCTTCTGTCCACTTGGTGAGCTGAACCAACTGACTAGGTGGGCAGCCAACGCAGCTTCCCGCTGCTCCAGTGAGCTCATTCAGCACGCCAGGAGGTGAGCCAAGAGCCAAAGTTGGCACGAAGGAAGAGATGGGAACACGCTGCTGGAGGCAGAGGATGGGAGGATCAAGGATGGGTTTCTCCAGGGCAGCAAGCTATTCTGCTGGCTGAGCGGAGTCAAGGAGCCTCACCCTCCATTGCAGTAAAACCTCTTAACCAAAATGGGAGTTATCAGACAAATGATCAGGAATTTTGGGGCAAGCTGATTACAGTAAACCTCAGGAAAAAAAAAAAAAAAAGTTGGGTTTTTTTAATTGCCAGGCATAACATACACAAACCCACCTTATTCACAAAGTCTGCATGCATTTACATAGTGAGATTTGGGATTTCCGTTAGTTCCCTTCATGTTTCTGGAGCTGCATGCAAGCCAGCTTCCTCAGCAACCAGGAGGATTAGGTTTAAAAAAAAACAGAAAGGAGAGATCTGAACTTCTCACGTTATATCTTGCCTCTAACACTTGAAACTTTACGAAGAAGGCTAAATATCACGAGACTACTGATAAAAGTCAGGAGAGTTGGCAGGTCTGCAGACATTTATGGGCTTGGTAACACATTTTTCTCTTTTTAAGTGAAAACAGACAAAACAGTGCACATGCTAGAATAACGAACATCTTGGCACATTGCAATTACAATACTGGAACAGAGCACTATGCTGGTTTTATGGATGCTTTTGAGAGAAAACAATCCCTATGTTCAGCTCCCTGTTACATTTATTCTGCAAAATTCTAGTGCCAAAGGCTTCCCCATCTTCTCTGTGGGCTTTCCAAGCAGAGTTCACCTCCTGTGAAGCACCACAAAAATGCAGCTGCCATGGAGCAGCTCCTCTTCTTGCTGAGATGGGTTAGTCACATCATAGAGAAATGGCAACATGCAATGCCATAATTAAACTCAGACAGCATCAGGAGAGATTTTTTTTTTTTAAAAAAACAACCTTAAAATTATTGACTATAAATGTTTTGCTTCCATTTAGAAACTCCATGGAATATTCTGTAGATATTATAGCATTGATCTACAAAACCGTCTGAATTTCCATAGCACAGTACCACATCTAGAAATCTTCAGGAATATAATGGTGGTATCATCACATTAGCCTGTGAAAAAGAGTATTTTTTGTTTGGAGTTCTAGCAACATTATCAACTTTGTAGGGAACTATAAAAACTGCAGTGTAGAATTATAGTCAATTGTAAGTCAATTTTTGCTATAAAATAAATCGAAACAAAATTGATAAAATCTTGGGTGAAAAGGTCAACTATTACAAAAATGTTTCACTGTAACCAAATCATCAGTGATGGTTAAAGCTGGGAAGGCTCAGAGCTCCAGGGTTAACAGAGCACACACAGAAACAAAGGCTTACCAAACCTTTTAAGCAGCTTCTGAAAGTGGGAATTAAAGTTCTGGGAAATCACTGATACCAAATCTGCTGTGTGCAATGCATAAACCAGAAAGATGAAATGAGTATTAGTTTCCTCAGAAAATAAGTGTCTTAAGGCACCAAAAATTTAAAAGGAATTACTCTCACCAATTAACAATAACTTTTAAGCATGAGCAAGCAATACTAAAGCAAAGACCTGGCAGGGGCTCTCAAAAGGAGTCTACTGACGTAACTGAACTACGCTAAAATAATTCAGCTAAAAAGCGTGTGGTTTGGCAATTCATATATTTCGGGGTTGCATTCTGAGGTGACACTGGTGAAGGCCTTAAGTCTTTCCACTTTAGTGTCCTCCACAAGCACGTGGCAGTGTTGAACGTGTCCTCCTTGGTATGAACAGCAGTAGAGTCACTGCGCTCTGATCATATGGAAGTGGTGAATTAATGTTGGAGCAAGACAAGTGAAAGACAAAGAAAAAGAGGGAGGCCGGGGGAGGAGGGGAATATTATGTTGCTGGTCCAGCTGGGAAGGCAGTGATGATCCAAGATTTGTTAAAGGGAGAAGCAGGCTGACTGTCTGCCACTACTGGGGCACAGCAAAGGGGATTGTATCACCTCCCACTCCCTCCTCCTGCTGCTTTCCATACGTGTAACTGCTTAGGGACAAGATTTGCAGGTAATTGCAGTGCAGGGATAGCCACAACTCAATGGATTATTCACTATGTATATACAGCCCCCCTGCTCCACCTGTAGCCCCCTTATAACAGCTCTACCTGTCATGGAGGTGTTAGGAAAATCTAGCATGAGAAAGGCAACTACTGGGTGACACGTGTGTCACGTAGCTCTCTTGTGAGCTGTGCTATTCAGTGCCTTCTAATTTAATATACTCAAAATTTCCTAAGACCGCAGTTAAAATTTAAACGGGCATTCTGAAAACTCACTCTTGATCCCATTATCAGTGTCGTGGATGGGATTACAATGAGGGTGGTAATGGTGGAAATTTTTAGGAGAGATCTAGTATCAACAGCAGGAGTGGCCACTAATTGGATTCTTTCTGTGTCACAGCAGAGTTGTCACGGGACCCTCGTTCTCTGTTGAACACTGCAGCTCTCAAGGCACTCAGAAAGGAGCTTTCTCAATTGTTATCGCATCAGTCTGCCTTCCCACTCAAACACAAATCCCCCAAAGCCCTTTCTAAAGCTAAGGAAATCATGGAACCCATGACTCCCATGACATCTGCGACAAGTGTCCAGCCTCGCCTGGGTAAGAATGAGCCCTGCCGTCACACAAAGCTCAAACTCCTGATCCTGCATGAACAAACATATAACACCGAGTGCAGTATGTAAGTTAAACAAAGCTAGATAATAAACTGCAAACTGTCAAAATAGTCTGCAATAAAGCGATATAGTCAGAACAGAATTTGCAAATCTTTCAAAATATTTTTTTCCATAGCTGTCTAACTTCCACTGAGTGTGGGTTTTATAATGGTTTCCACATTTGGGAACTCTGTCCCCAACATCACAACATTTTTAATAAACTGTTTTTATCAGTTGCTGACTGGAATGAGAGCTGTTACAATAATTTTCACACTGATACTTGCCATCTCTAGGATACTTCTGGATTCCTACACGCATTTTTTTCCCTAATGACCTCTCATTTAGCCTACTTTTTGAAGATGTATTTACATGCCATTTGGAAATTCACCAAGGATTTTTTTTTTTTCCGATGTGAAATTACACCAATCGTAATTAATTTTTTTTCCTCTGAAACAGAGACAAAAATCAATGAAAGGCCAAGGACACATGCCAAGCAGCAGAAATTCAAGTTGCGTATTATGATGGACAAGCTCACCCACCTCGATTATAAAGTGCTAAGAAGAGGAAGCCCCTGACGAGCAATAAACAGACACATAATTAAGACAATTCAGGGCAGAACACATTCTGGCTGAAAAACATTTTCTTGGGCTCTGCCTCACTGCTTGGAGCAGCGAGGAAAAAAAAAGGTGACACTTTGAAAACAACTCTATGGAGACAATCAGTATACCACCTAGTCTCCACTATCTGGGGGAAAAAGAAGAAACGCACCAGCTTTTGTGCAGCAGAGATTCCCTCACATCACAAACACAGTTGATAGTACAGACACGCCTGGTATGTTCAGCATTCCATATCAAGCAAAGATGAATTAGCCGCAGCAAAAATGTGTTGCAGCTTTCATGCAGCAGTTTATGGATCTTTTTGTACCTCTGGAATTTTTTACCTTGAGCATATCGTGGATCTACTGAGGTTGTACTGGTCTCAGATCTTTTCCTCAGATTATTTTTATCTCACTGTGAGGAACATCTTTGTGAGTTCTGAACACTTTTACAGCTGCTAGGATGCTAATGGGAACTTCATGTGTGTACCCAGTACAAGTGCTCTCAGGGAAAAAAAAGCCAATGTCAAAGGAAGGTATGTAGAAGTCACCATAAATATGTCTTTGAATGTTTACCATCTGGAACAGTAGATTACATTTTGACAAGAAGCTGGACTGCCCCGTGGGCATTGTCTTTTAAACAGCCCCATCATTATAAAGGAAGGAAAACCATGATTTGCTGTTCCTAGTTTCTCAGCGAGATTTGCTGGCAGTGCTAGAGAAACTTTTTTTTTTTTCCCCTAGTAAAACAATAACAAGCTGGGCATGTGTAGTTGGCTATGCACTTTCTTGGAAAATATGTGTTCTTATAGATCATCAGATCTGATGATACCCACAGAGAGGGATGCGTCTCAGTTAGGTTGTGGCAGCAGCAGGCTGTGCAAATCACAGTGCTGCACCTTAGCTTTGCTGGAAGGCTAAACCTCTGTGCACCATAGCTGGCTTATTTGGCTTCTCACAGGACATGCTGGGAAGACTGAAGAGGAGAAATCTCATATACAAGGTTTTAACATAGAGTCATAGTGAGGGTATCCTTTGGTTTTGTTTTTCATTTTTAAGCTTGTAAAAGTTTCCATCACTTTTTACAATGAGAAAGAGCAAACTGAGATAAAAATCAAACCGGTCAAATTTACTCGCACATGTCCTGGTAGGGACATATTAGGGATTTAGCTAATTCTGTTTCAAATTGCTGTGGGTCACTTTTGAGGACACATTCTTACTGAAGAGTATGTTTGAAAATACAAGCTGAGAACAACCTGTAAAGAGGCCAAAGAGCCTGCTCCAAAAAAAAAAAAAAAAGTTAACAAAAAAAGTTGGTTTGAGGCAAAAATATATGTGCAACCTGAAACATGGTTTTATGGGCATCGTTACACAGTTGAATGCCAAAATCACAAAGCACCAGCTATAAATCCCCTTGCTTAGCCTACTAAACAGATCTTATTTCAGAACACATTATATACAGTATTATTTATAGAATATCTCACCTGTAAATGGTGAGGACAGTGTTAGATTTCTTTCACAAGTAGAAGGCCAATAATTCATAAGCACCACAGGTATGTGAGACTTAGTGTGAAGATCTGTCATAGTGCGAAAGAAACAAATCATTTTGTTACTCTGCACAGGAAGACAATATATATATGCAGTAAATCTTTTATTAAAAAGAAAAAAGGGTAATAACCCATCTTCTAGTTTCTCCATCTAGATCACTTAAAGTAAAACAATGAGAACATCTTAATTCTCTGATAAGCTAACATATTGTAATTAGTGATAACATTTCTGACTTCTTGGTTAATCTGCCGGGCTTCCCCTGCTCCAAATATCAATGAACTTAATAGTCGAAATAAATGAAAATGATAGCAAAGTACTTCCATAACTAACTTCTAATTACATTTCTGCCCCTCTTCCTTCCTAAACATAAATTTTCGCTCACTTTTAATTAACACTTCAGCTCGCTAGTTTAGAATCTATAAATACAGCGAGACTTTAATGATCCATTATAGTGATGCTACTTAGTTTTCAATGACTTGTAAAACTTTCACAAACAGATCTGCAAATGAATTACATCCATCTGCTCTGCTGCAGCTGCAAGAGCAGCTTTGCATT
>NW_009648594.1:408101-409736 GCF_000708025.1 Charadrius vociferus
TCCCGATTTTCTCTTAACTTAAGCCCATGTGTAAGCCAAACCACCTCGGTACCGAGCATCAGAAGCCCAGCCAGGTCTCTATAAAGGAGTCTTCAAACTTTATAGACATCTCAAATGCACTTTCAAAACGCTCTGGTTTGCCTCCCAGCTGAGCCCCAGACAGGCTGCACGCTGCTCAAGCATCCTCCTCAAAACCTGGGAAATACTCTGCCGCGATTCCTTCCCCGCCAGTCCCTCCACCCCCCCACACACACGCCGCCACCACGCAGTTTCCACGACCCCGTCGAGAGACACGGAGGCGTTTACACCCGCAGCCACAGCCACGCACGTTGCGCGGCCGCGGGAGGTCCGCGCACAGCACGTGTGCGCGGGAGAGGGGAGCGGCGCCCGCGGGAGACGGCGAGAGGAGTCACCCGCCGGGGTTAAGATACGCCGCTCCAGAAGAGATTTGCTAATCTACACCTTCAAAAGCGTGACCTTAGCTGCGTTAAGAGTGTTAGCTCGATGAAGACAGCCAAGCATCAGGCTGCGCTCGCTGTTATCTGTCAGCCGTACAATAGCAGCATTGATAAGGCAGCAGCAACTGGCTTTGACAAGTGTGCTGCGCTAGCATTCCTCCCGAAAACCGTGAAGGAAAAAGAAAGAGAGAGAAGCATGAGGTGCCTTTTACTTTACCTGAACAGAGTGTGGGGCTTTATTTTTCCCTCTGAGCTGCTGGAAGCGCTTCCTCTCTCTTCTCCCCCAAAGCTAGGTAGTTCTTCTTTTGCTTGCAGCTCACACTTGGGGAAGACCACACAGCTCCAGCAAGGCTGCCTCTCTCCCCTAATCCCCACTCGAGTGTGATGACACACACTAACCCCAACCATCTGTTGAAACACGTCCTCAAGCACTCGGCACAGTGGTGTGTCAAGACGGGCTGCCCAATCCAATCGCTGGGGCTGGGTGGCTCTTAAGGAGCTGGAGGCAGAGACAAGGGCAGAAACTATAGGGCTGAGAACTCTTTAGCAAAGTAACCTGAGATTTTGAGAAAGGGCTGCTATTGAAAAAAAAAAAAAAAAAAAAGAGCAGAAGGGGGAGGGACTAGGGGGAAGGTAGAAGGAGTGGATTAGTCTGGTGGCCAGTTGTGTTACTTCTCACAACTCCGTGTATTCCCAAGGGACCACTGGGACCCCCTCGCTGTGGGATGCACAGAAGCACAAGAGCAACACTAAAATCTTTTTATGGCGGGTCTATTGAGGGCAATCTGCTCTGAGAGACGCTTTTCTAAAAGAGATAAAAGATGCAGTTCGAGATCCAGATAAAGTGCTAATGTGGGAGTCGTTGGCGCCGCAATGTGACATTTGCATCCCGAACTCCCAACTCCTCACCGTGCCGCGATTCCCTCGTGGCTGCCTCCAGCCTTCCTGGGGGAACGGCGGAGGGAGGCAGAAGGAAAACCGGGAGTGGGGGGTGGCGAGGCGGGTAGGAGAGGGGACACTCAAAGGGCAAATATTCCTTCTACTACCCCACAGACAATCTGCCAGCCCTTCCCGCGACCCGGCGCTTCCCCGTGCTCGCTGTAGATGGCTCGGGCTCGGTTGTAGATGCCCGGGCTCCCCTGCGTGCCCAGACCCACGCACCGCCCGCGCCGTGGCT
>NW_009648594.1:409918-473827 GCF_000708025.1 Charadrius vociferus
GGGCTGGGGGCTCCGGGCTGTGCCTCGGCAGGTCGGGATTGTATCTAGTCTGTACCTCAGTTTCCCTCGGCCACAAAGCAAGAGTTACCCCACCTTCCTCCCTCTCAGGGACACTGCCAGGAAAAATACGCTAATTTACAGAAGATGTCCGGGAAGGATAGATAAGGGACACAGAAAAGCTGCTAAGTGCCAAAGAAACAGTTGCCTCCTCTCCCCTCCCTGTAACTGGATAGGGTGGAAGAGAGACTTAAAATCTCAAGAGTTTTTACCTCATTACCAAGTGCCTGACTTGACACTTGCATTAAATCTACATTTCACATTATGACAGATGTTGTGTTTTCTTTGAACTGAAAGGGAGGAACGTCGTTTTGGCATTAGAAGTTACTCTGAAAGTGTTAACATCCAACTTGAAGAAAGGTTTGCAGTTGTGAAAAGACACAATCTACCCAGCTATATGAAAGCCATATGAGAGTCTTGAAATGGTGATTTGGCTTACTTGTTCTTTAATACCTTACACAAGGCTATTTCTGAATCACTAGTGGCAAAGTGAATACTTAATAAAAAGCGAGATTAAAGAGCTGTGATTTGTGCCCAGTTAGCTGTTATCAGAGCTGACCTGGAGAAGAAAGGAAAAAGAAGAAACTGTAGTCACAACTGCATTTGCTCAAATTCTTCCTAAAAGTGATTATACGGTGTCTGTTTCAGCCTATTAAACTGCAACTGCTTTCACAGATGTTGGGTATTCACTAAAACACTACTCCCTAACTGCTAACTCCAGATAAATAAACAACTAAACAATATTTTCGTCAATAATATGTGGTGAAGTAGGGATGCAACTACTCTCCCTGGGGTATCATAAGATTCTTAAATTGCCAATTACATCTTCAGGGCAAGGGTTTGGCTTGATTTTGTTTTATTCTAGCAGGCTGTGGTCTGCAAACTGGCTGGATAACCTTACGCACTCGGAAAGCCCTGGAGACATTATTCAACTCATTTTCATTCTCTTTAGCTGTACTTCTTACCAGTGTTGTATTAGTAACTCTGCATTAAAAATGTATAGTGATCAGAGCTGTGGAATATCAAATAGCCCCCCAAATTGTGCTGTATCATCCTGTGTACTGACTCACTGCCTAAAATGCAGCTCAGCTCACGACTGCTCTATTTCATGTTGGTGAGATGAGGGTTAAACTCAATAGGGTTTAACCTCTAGATACTTCTAACCAACACGAACAGCAGTTATGTGCAGTACTATTATTTTGTGTTGCATACTTACATGATGTTGTGTATTATATCTGCGTATAAATATACATGAACAAGATACTGAGCATTCATATGCTGTACAGGCCCAGTTCTGTTATTTTTTATGCCTGCGTAAGTCAAGGATGCCTCTGCTGATGCCTGTCAAGTCACAATAGTGTAAAATTGACATGGTTAAAAGGACCCCTAATTGCGTGTTTTGTACACAGAGACACATGCACGCACACACTTATCTTCAAAGACTCTTTAACAACTTGAAATACAAACTTTCATCTCCAAAACCAATGTTAGCAATAGCCCTCAAACATTGCACGTGATCATGTTTTCACATAAAAGCTACTGCTGATGTTGCGGGATAATTTAACCACTACTCTGATGACTACAGCCAGATTTAGTTTGCTGTGACAGTTTATAACAGACTTTTCCACTGTTTCTCTTCTATCCAGACTGCCATCTGCAAAGAGTTTGGGTTTTAAAGGCTGAAATGAAAGCTGCACTGGAAGAGCTGTACCTGAAATACTGTTAAAATAATGTATCATAAAAAAGGTTCTCAAGTTGACTCTCAAACCCATGAACTCCTGCTAAGGTCAGACTGACCCACTAGGATAAGACTTATAACAAAGTGAATAATACCTTACACAGGTAACTCGGGGCAATCCTGATATGCAAGATTAATTGTAGGTAATTGTGATAGCAAGAAAAAGTCATATGTTCTCACAATTAACATGTACCTTACTTATTAGCTCCAATTAGTTTCCATGGTAGCCAGCAGCATCTTTAAGGCAGGGCACTCAGCTTCGCTCAGCATTGCCTGGGCTAAAATCATCACCCTTCCTCCAGCACCGATGGCCTTGGCAGTTTTGTGTGTCTGTGTGAACATATGTACACATTCATACACGTGCACTTATGCTCAAGAACCTCATGTAATTCTCAACTCTGGCATTTTCAGCTTTCAAAAACAATTAAAGGCGATTTTTCATGGTTCCTGCAGCAATCTCTGTCTATCTCCGCTGCCAATATGAATGGAATCTGTTCTTTTATTTCCTTTAATCATTGTAAGTCTACCATGGATTCAATTAGTTTTGACAAGTTTATATAGGAACAGGAGAGGTTCTAGAACATGGCTATAAATCCACAGACAAGTCCACAGTCAAATTCTAGCCTAAAATGTACACGTGCAGAGGCTTATGTTGAGCTTGGGTGATAGATTGATGAGATATAATAAAAAGGCCTCTGAAATCCTGAGTGGCAAAACAAAGCTAAATAAAGAATTACCAACAAATGTTTCTCTCTAAAGGTCCCAGCAAATGGCAGGTTCAAAGAAGCACAGAAGGATACGGTTCTTCATATGGAGCACAGTGCAGACTTGGAACCCCTTGCTGTGGGATGAAGTGGAGGGAAAAAATTACATGTATTCAAGTGTTTGGGCAAGTTCATGGAAAAAAAAAATCTGCTCAAAGCAATCAAATGCAAATACAGAACTTCTGGTACAGGGAAGGCCTGAACTGCCTGGAGAGGATCCTGGACAAGTATCATTCTGTGCTTGTCCTACTCTTCCATGTTACTCCAAGCATCCACTATTTTCCACTGTTGGAGGGTGCCCAGCCTAGTATACCCATGATTTAGTGTGGTACAGCTGTTCTTGCTTTCTTAAAGAATTTAGCCATTGGTAGTTTTGGGGCCTCATCATGGCTACTATAAGAGAGATTAATTCCTTTTAAGAACGTCAGCCAAGATTTTTAAAGGTTGGCTCATAAATCCATACTCAGGAACCTCAGTAAAAATGGTCTGATCAAAAGTATTGAGTATACAGCAGCTGCTACTGAAGTGAGCAGTTAATTTTATTTTTCTCCATTTCTAGGCATTCCAAAGTCAGACATGGGCTCATGTAAAATTTGGGTGCTAAATCCCAAGCTCTATTCTGTGCAAAACTCTGCTGAGCTGCTTCCTAACCTGCTGTCACTTAAATTCCACAGATGTGTGGTCTTTTAAAAGCATTCCCCTGGCACCTCTGTGCATTCCCCCATGTTGAAAGCCCATGCCCAAGGCCAAGCAAGATTCAGGAGTTAGGCATTCCTTCACTTCAGTCCTCTAAATTGCTTCATTGGGCTCTCAGGGTGCACCTAACAAACTTGGAGAGCTTTGAATGGCATAGTTAAAGATCAGCTCTTTCTTATAAAACCTGGCCAGAAGAAGAAATAATAGATAATTTGTAGGACATGCAACCAAATACCCACTGGAGTAGCTTTCTCCTCACTGTGCCTGTTCTAACCCATTCATTTGAACATAATATTCCAACAATAATTATTCTGTGTAAAAATATGATAAGGTCAATGTGCAAAAAATACTGAAAGATTCAGTGAGTTACATACTGTGCAAGCACCGGAAAATGCAGGATTCTGTATCTTAGAAGACTGGATGCTAGTTCAGGTGTCCCAGAACAACTTCCATATTTTCTGGGGCAATGTATATGGGAATATACATGTACTCTTGCAGTATGAATCCATGCATATGCTAGGTACAAAAGGACTGCTTTAGAAATACATTAAGAGTGCACTTCCAGACTCACGATTACCTGCCTGCACATAGCTGTTGTGGGATGGAAGGATCTAGCCGCCTTCAGTTTTTAAAGGAAGCTCTCCTCCATCTTCCCTGCAATGGAATCGGATGGTATGGAAGTTATACCCAACTACAACTTAGCTCAGGTCTCCAATTCTAAAAATAGTTCCCCTGAGGGGTAACTAGAACAGAGGATAGAGTACAGGTGAGACAGCCAAAAGTTCATAATTGACTCAATTCATCACAGAGCTTTACCATTTGTCAGATTGTTGTCATCACTATTGCTTGCCCCCAGAAGAAGATTAATAGTTGCAGTGATCGTCAGTCCCAAATTAGTGTTGCTTCAGTTACATCCCCTCCCAAAATACTCATTCTTCTCAGTTACTGTTTTTTTTTTTCCTTACATCCCCTCCCAAAATACTCGTTCTTCTCAGTTACTGTTTTTTTTTTTCCTAAGGTAGCTCCCTCTTATTAGTGGCTGCATAGTGATTCAGTAGCAAGCAAGGCCATTGCAATAATGAAAAAAAGATGTGTTTCATATCCTAGCAGGAGAGCTGGTTAGATTTGTCATAGCTAAACTTTTAAAAAAATATCCCAAAATAAAAACGAAGAAGAAAAACACCCCAAAAATGAAAACCCTGCATATTTGTCATGTCATGCTTAGGGAAAAAGAAAACAAAGCCAGCAAAAGTTTTTCCAAGCTAGAGCCTAATATGACGATTTAATGCACTGAGAAGCTGTGGTTCTTCCCTTCTCAGCTGCCAGTTCGCCAAGAGTTCCAACTCCAGCACAGTAAACAAGTGATCAGTGAGTCTGGGAAGAGCTCAACACACCAGACAGTTGGAAAACAGAGGCAAATAGAGGCAGGAAAATCAACAGACTTAACCAGTCAGCACAAGGTAGGTGATCCCATGTTCGGCAGCAGGGAAAGTGCTAAGGGGAGAGTATATATGGAGTCTATAAGGCTTTAAAGTGTGAGAACTCAGCGAGCAATGTGCTCTCAGAACTTGTGCTGACTTCACATTTTTGGACAGAGTTCAATTTCATTACTGAAAAAATTTGAGGTAAACCATCCAATACTTAACAACAATTGAAAAAATGCCAGCAATTTAGAAGCCAGAGTGTCTCATAGCTTTTAATGTTAATTATTAGTAAACTGATGACCAACGGTCATCTTTAAGTCCCACCGCCTTACACAGTTCTCATTCTGATTTTTGCCTTTACTCAAAACATCCAGCCTGAAAAAATTGCAGTGACAAAGAATAAAGAATTTGAAGGACTCCTGGTTAAAGTCACCAAAATCAGTACAACTTTCATTACGAAGGTTCAATCTTACCATGTCCCTCTTTGAGTGTGCCTCTAATATTGCACATAGTCAAGGTACCACTTGCCTAAAAAAACAACTATGTTCACGATGCTGCTCTGGACAGAGCGTGGGAATACACACAGTTTAACATACAGATTCATTTTTTCCTAGCAAGTCAAGGAAGCAACAGCCCCTGTAGCCCTTTTATTTTTATAACAACAAAGCATCAGCAAATCCCATAACACTTTAGGAAAATATTTCATTTAACCCCTTTGTGATCTCATCTCAGATATAATGATGAGAATATTTGGGAGCAGAAAGACCAGACACATTGCAGGGCCAGCTATACCTCTGTATAGCAATTTTTATCTGGTAGCAGGGACCTTTCAGCCTCACTTCTGCTGTTCTCACTGAGAAAACAGGTCAACGTGCTTAGGTTGCCTCTTATATGTAATTAACTTCAGAGTTGCACCTGCTAAAACAATTAACCTTAAGGAAATTGGCACCTAGCATAAGCACTCACCAGTAAACAGGTAGGCTAATGCAGCCCTAGTAGCTGTCAGACTCACTCAAGGCCTTCTTGACCATAAGTCTTGAAGTAGTCAGTCATAACACCTAAGGGAAGCACATACTAAAGTCATACTATAGCCCCAAGTCACCAAAAGAATGATAAGGCAGTATTCATTGCATGGGAGAATTCATTTGCAGGTGACAAGTTTCCCTAGTGTTGTCTTGGGTGCCACTAGTACCTTCTCCTACACATGGGAATGACTTAAATGCCAATATCCATCCCTAAAAAAGTATGTGTAGACATGTGTAGATAATATTGACATGTAGATTTAAATATATATGCATATCTAAAATATATGTATGTATAGGATTATATGTTTATAATTCTACATCTAAATTCTTGTTGCTGGGCTTAAATTAAGGATATCATAGATTGAAAAACAAATACAAACATAATAAAACAATATGTTTATAAACACGATCTTTAGATAACAATTTAAGTGTAGACAGCTACTTTAAGAAAAGAAAAAAATAAAGTTAATATGCTGATCCCACTGACCGAAACCACTTGTCATTCCCTTTCTAGGTGCCAAAAGCCAAGAATGTCCTCACTCTACTGCCAAAACCTCTCAATCGCCTTGTGAAAACATCTATAGCTCACCTCTTGTGTTAGTAAAAAAACATCATTGTAGAGAAAACAGAAAAAGTGAAGGCAGAGTAAAAACTGAAACATAATATGAAAAAAGCCAAGAGGGAACTGTTAACATGGGATGAAGAGTTGCTGGAAGACATCATGATTACTTTGCAGGTTAGAACAATCCCTCTGGATGTATAAAAAGTCCCAAGAACAGGTGCAAGTCCTGTATTGATGTTGATGGGTGTCTTCAGTGGTAGAGAGATGCCATTTCTTTCCAAGCAGAGCTAGTTTAGGCAGGCGTGAGTGATGCTATCTGAGGGACCTACCGAGCAGCAGATTGTTCAGCTGCATTGGCTAGATGTAATTGTGTTTTCCCAAGGATGAAGAAAGGATAGGCAAAATTCAGTGTTGTAGTAGTGGCAGAAAGATTTGGGGGAGAAAGGACAGAAAAAGTCATGGTACTTTGGAGAACAAGAAGGTATGAGTCAAATATCAGGAAACCAAAAGAAGTTGAAGGCATTCAAGCTGGGTAGCAAGGAGTTGGAAGGTCTTCAAAGAAGGGGAAAGGTTTTGGAGGGATTAGCAAAAGGTTTTAGCGGAATAGTTGCAGGAAAGGGGTGCTAACAGGGTTTGATGAATTTCAGGGAGATTTTCACAAAAGACTGAAAAAAGAGTCTGAAAAAAGACATCGGACTGCAGAGCCTGCCAGCTGTAGCATTTCTGAAATGGTGTGGGTAAGAAAAGAGATTCCTGACCCTTCTGACAGTCTGCTCCTCTCTGCACTTTCTGTTAAATTCTTGTGGCACAGGAGGATCTTGTTCCTCACCCGCATAGCTTCCCCCTTTCTCGGTATCCACAGCTCTTCCCTACTGCCATTTAACACAGCAGTGACACTCCCTTTCTCTACTTAGGCAGTCCCTTGGCAATTCCCAGATTGTGACCACTAAAGGGAAATGGACACAGAAGAGACACAGGGAGGGACTGAAAGGGACAAAATGGAAGTCTGGCTGGAAAAGCCTGTGCTGCTCCTGATGCCACCATGGGCCTAAGTAGCCCTTCAGTCCTCCTCTCCTCTCCTCTCCTCTCCTCTCCTCTCCTCTCCTCTCCTCTCCTCTCCTCCCAACCAAAACAAAACCTACTACAGCAACAAAGGGAAACTCCCAACAGATAGTTCCATCTGCTGTCCTTAGGCTGACACTTACCCAAAACCTCCTCTTATGGCACATGTAATTATTATTTACTCTCAGTGGTAATTTAGGACACTGAATCTCTTCCAAGCTTGTGTCAGTGAAATTGAATTTTAAAAGGACTGGAGCAGGAAGTTGTAATATTTGCCTGGCTGGTTTATTTTGTTTTTATTTGAATTCCACATTTGGTTGAAGGGAGGGAAAATGTTTTTCCTCTTCGTTCATTCTGGTATCGATCAGTGGTAAGGTAGAACCTGGTTAGTTAGGCTAGTAAAAAAGGCAGAGCCATTCTTATTTCTGTACGGTCCTAGAGAATTCGGAATACTTTTTATAATTGGCTTATTCTCCTCCCAAGGCTGTACACATGGTTCTAAAAAAAGGACAGAAATGCCATTTTGCAATTAGTTTCGCAATTTGTTTTCATTCCACTCTTTAATAAATTCAAAGCCTTTCTAACATTTTCTTCAAACTGAATGCTATCAGAAAGTCACTTCTACACTGAAAAATCAGAATTTGTGAAAGAATTGTAGTAAGGGCTGTGGTCTGACATGCAGTCTGACAACACGCGGCTCCACAGAGGCAGCTGGGAGCTGCATTCCAGCTGCAGATGATGCCGCTTCGGAGGGCAGGTTCACATCCAGCAAAAACCACTGGAAGTAAAAATCCATCCTTTTCCCTTGCTGTGCCCTTCCTGGTTCTTGTTACTGCTGACTCCTTTACATAAACATTAGCTGACCACTTTCTTTTTTTTTTTTAAATGGCTAAATTTCAGTCAGGTTTAATCAGACCATAAAGCTATGAAAATGCTAGTGCTGACACAAGAAAACGCATAGACATGTACCGCCAAGGGAGAGAAAGAAGAAAATATGTCTCCTTTCAGAGACAGTCTTATATTAAATGGGCTTAAGCTGATCTTAAAATCAAATTTTGGAACTCACACAAACTCCAGGCTAGTCAGACTGGAGAAGCTTTACAACCCTCATCTACTGCAGGATGGCACTAGGGAAAGAAAGTGCTCTACTAATGGGCAATTGTCCTGCTACAGGAGATGAGACCTGTCCCCCAGATGCTGAATTCCTCAAGAGGCAATCATCAGAAAACAAGCTCTATTTTTAGGCACTATCCCAGGTGCTATTTAAATCAGTCTCATCGACAATAAAGAAGCTTTCAGTGGAGTTGAGTTTGATTTCCTCATAGGGATAGACTTAGACTGAGGTTAGTGTCTCTGCCATATTCGTTTGAGAGATATGAGGAGGCTGACCTTTCCTGTCAGGAAGATAGCCTGACATGGGAACTCCATAAATAGCCTTGGCTAGTGCTGGAGATGTATTCTGCCAAAGAGTGCCCTTTTGAAGTTTTCTCCTTTGGGTCTCAAGAAGGCCAAGATGGTATTTTCCAGATAAATGCATATAGAGGTTTTTAAACCTGCTGTAAGAGTTTTTAAACCTGCCTACACCCACCATGTGCTACCATGACTTTGCTTCGTAGGTGGTAAAATGGTCTACCTGAACTTTCTGAGAAGAAAAAGAAATTACATTATATATATATGTAAATATATACACATCATCTTTTATTGCATTTAAGATTTTCCCTTTTAGTTGAGACTCTCTGAGCAAAAGAAAAAAGCTTTTGACCTGTAGTCTTTCCAGAAGAGCTGACAGCATGAACTAAGCTTCATGCTTTTCCAGCCTGGCCCTGCAGTGGGACCAAGCAGACAGATCATTTCACTGAAATGAATCACACTTACCCTTGTACAAAATACCCTTTCATGCAAATGAACCCACAGCTAAATTTTAAGACAGCAGTACCTGAATCATACGTAGTAATGTGATAGTTGATCAACAGCTGTGTCACAGCACTACTAATAAAGACACGCTAATAAACCATGTGTTAGAGCGAACTGCAGATCTTGATCCCCGCCTGTCTCGTGATGATGTAAAAGTCCAACAAGTGAAAGTAGTGACTTGTTGACTATTTTGGAAGTAGTTTGAGCTAAAGATCTGATCTGCTCTTTTGTGATCTTTCTTTCACTTAAGAAAATCAAGGGAGCAGTATTTGATCACTGAATGACAGTAATAGTTGGCATATCATTGATCTCTTTTTTTAATCAATAAACCTTTCCACTTATGAGTTATTTATTAAAATAAAAATTGGTCATTTTTCTTGGGACAGCATAGTTTCCTGCAGATTTTTTCCCATTTGAGTGTTATTCCTGAAATTAGCACAAGCTAAGGCAGCTTGTGTTAACTCTTTCTTATGCTAAACAGCCCTTGTTAGTTTAACAGAACAAAAGCTTTGATTGTAAGTGCAAATATGTGTGAGAATCCAGAGTCAAAGCACATTGGTGGCTTTTTTCTGAATGACTTGCTTTGGTGCAAGTTTCCAAATAAAGATTTAATTGCACCCACTTGCATCAATTACAATATCAAAGCCCAGAAGTTATAAAAACAGAAGGTGCATACACAATGGCTATTTTACAGTCTGTTTTGAAAACAGATTAAACACAGTTATAATGATCATTTCTTCAAAAGAATTTAGAGATTATCAGAAACAGAACAGACTGTGGATTTTAATTGAAAGCTCAGTTCAGATTCATTGTATCCCTCCACCTCAGCCTGGTCTCCTTTACAGCATTCAACAGAACAGTTAATATGTGGTTTTAACAGGGGGAGATTTGAAACCAGGAGATAAATATGGTTGCGGTACCCAGTTCTTAATATCGCAGTGCCTGTGGTACCTTTGGGTGATCTCATTTCCTGCACTTACCCTTTGACGTAGTAACACTTAGCACCTGTACGTATAACTTAGCAATTCATTCTAACAACCCAGACACTCGGATTTGAAAATAACTATCTGTACATTTCCAAGGAGAAATCTGACTCCCGTACACTTGAAAGCCTTTCGCAACTCTGAAATTTCAATATCTCTCTCAAGAGAATTAAAAAAAAAAAAATGCAAAAAGAACAGAGCACCTTTTTACAGTTTGAATATTCCATTCAGCTGCTTAGAAACTCTCTGCTGGCGTGGGACCCTACTCCTGGGGCACCCCGGTTTTATGAATGCAGAAGACATCCCGCTGTATCCATATAACACTTGCATCGAATTTGCCTTTGCAAAGAATCTGTCCCAACGTTTTAGGAGAGTGAAAAAACCTTTTGGAAAAACTGCTGCCTCCTAAATTTACTTGGCTTTTTGCTCTCCTAAATCTTAAAGCTGAATTTTAACAGTGGTTTAAATCATTGCAAATTTCTCTGAGGGGATTAAGCATTTTAATCATACTGACATGAAAAATATCCGGTCATATATCCATTGCATAATCAAAAATAAAAATTAAAATCTCCTAAAAATATTAGCTAATTTTGAGTGTCAAGGACACCAGTTAAGGACATTGAAGGATTAGCAATCGCAGCCAAAGATAGCCAGGGGGCCAGTTCAAACACATTACAAAACCTTTCTAGAAAGTAGAAAACCGCTGGGGTTTTACACCAGGTCATATTTCCCTGCAGCTCTGTCACTGTCTTTCTGTACATTGCAAGCAGTCTCGGTAAAAAATTTAGGAATCACCTACATCTCATGCAAGTTCAAGTGCCGGCCTGACAGGAACTGTGATGGACGTCCTCTCTGCGGTCCCTGCGGAGCCGCTTCACATCCTCTGCTGGGCTGAGCCGGCAGCTCTGGCACACAGCGGCAGATCTCATGCAAGTTCAAGTGCCGGCCTGACAGGAACTGTGATGGACGTCCTCTCTGCGGTCCCTGCGGAGCCGCTTCACATCCTCTGCTGGGCTGAGCCGGCAGCTCCGGCACACAGCGGCAGCTCCGGCTGCATGCGGAGAGATCAGCTCACTGCAAACACTACTGCAGGAGAGACAGGCAGAAAAACCTCTTGTGTGCATAGGATTGGGACCGTGACATATTTTGTTCATGATAGACATATCCCTGGCGACTAGCAGCAGCTCTTGGGTTTCAGGCAAAAAGAAATATCTCCCTATATACTCCTAATTCACCCACCATCACAAAGCGGAAGCACACGAGGTGCCCTGGGTGACAAGGGCCACGATGACACCTAGCAATTTCCCTTAACTTTAGTGCGTGGCAGGGAAGCTAAAAGGGTCTCAGACGTAGGGTGGTGTGAGGAACGGGCTGCCTGTCACACTGGTGTCCCTCCCTCAGGGTCAATGAGTGTGGGCCAGGCAAGCACCTTATGTCTAGCATTACCACTGAGATCACAACTTCTAATCATTTCCCTCCCCTTCCATACTCTCCCCAAAGCATCTCACTATTGTTTTCCTTGTTTTAGATGCATAAGCTTCAGCCTTGAAATAATAAACAGAAATCAGGAGGATGATACACTAGTTTAGAGAGGAGATGATTTAGTAACTCAGAAACCTTTGAACAAAAAAGCAGAATTTCTGTGAAATTGTCTATTTGTTTTAATTACCTGGTATTCTGGGGCCAAGATGTTTTGAAGTCAAATGACTGCAATGAGCCTTTAAAATCTATATTTGGATAGATAAACAAATAGCGCTGAGCATTGCTGTCACCTCCACCTTGTAAGGCATGAGCAAATGGCTTCCAGGAGATGTGCAGCCACTCACTCAGGCCTAACTCAGTTGCTCTGGTGAGCCACCAGTGTAAATGAAAACTGGGGACAAGAAGTAGCTCTGGGAAAGACCCTGGCATAGAAGAGCTACATAGTTTATGCCTGCACATTTCCAGAAAGAGCAGTGAAAACTGACCGTAAACCGTCCCGTCCCGTGCCGCCCCCCCCCGCCAAGTGATGCTCGATTTCTTCTTTAAAACATAGACCTAATGAAACTTTAAGGAAAAGTATCTGAATTAATAAAGGCTGTTGGCAGAAGAGGGAGAACGTTTTGGGGCTGCAGCAGAAAAGAAATGAGCATAGAGACATTTTGCTAACAAAACAGTGCAGCTAACCTCAGGGGTAGCAGAGTGAGGTGCAGTTTTCTTATTTCACACATTTAGGGACAAGCGCAGCAGGACAACGCTGGTGCACGGCCAGGAGATTTACTCTGAATTCACATCAGCCCCACACAGCAGAATTAGCATCGCAGTCTCTGGGGAACAGATCCCTTTTGGTCAAAGTATTTTACAGATAGGTTGCCAGGAACCGAAATCCAGTGGAAACAGCAGTTCCCAAACTAGGACTAACCCTCTAGGAAAGAAGGGGGGGGTACGAGAGGTACTGGCAGGGCTGCAAGTTGAGATGAGAGGCTGTAATCCTGAATGCTGGATGCTGGATGAGTTAGGGAGGAAAGAGAGGAGAGAAAGGTCACGAACGATAGAGTTCACTTGGGAGAGGGGCACGGGAAAAATAGTTTGGTAAATGCTGCGGCAGAAGCCTTTTTTTTTTTTTTTTTCAAATCCCTTCTTTTCCATTGTTGCTTGCTTGAACAAAAGCAGCCCATGCAAAGACAAAGGCTTAAAACTAAAAGGCCTGACACATATTTCCTCATCTCAGTATCAAATATCTCCTGCGATATTTGCAATTCTTATACCATAAATAGAAATGCTCAAATGCAGAGCTCATTTCCTGGTTTCTCAGAAAATGACATCCTCTTCCTACTTGCCAGTTTCCCACATCTCTCCGTGCTGAGCGCTGGTGGCCTGCCTTTCCCCACCATTGTCGTGGTTGTTCTCTTTTCCAGCAGCCACAGCCTCACATTCGGTAACCTTTGCCCTTCCATTCGACCGGAGCCAAAATGCCACCTTTAGAAAACTAACGTACCAGAGAAAATGGAAGCATGAAGCTGGGCAACCCAACATGCTGTTATCTTACCCTGTTTGTCACTGAGGTCTATTTTCTGGAATTCACCTGTGGGTTTTAAATTCAGGAAAAATTTTCTAAAGGAACCAGAGCATCTGAAGACTCGGGATCTCCTTACCAGCACAGCTCCCTTTAAAACTGAAGCTGTGGTAATTGGTAAATGGTAAATTTGAGGCAGAACAAATATTTACTGAGAAAGAAGGGTACTTTACCTGCGGGCTTCTTTGAAGTCTTCTTGTCATTACTAGAAATTTCAGTGAATTATCTTGCCATCCCCCAAATGAGCTTTCTGCTGACACAAGAGAGCTTCACCTTCTTTTTGATCCTACAAGTGAAGCCATGTGGAAATGATTGAGAGTGACGTCACGAGTTCGGCATTATGATTTAAATTTGGGATCAAGCAGGAGGAGGGGAAAAAAATTACACGCATCCATGATTACTGTGTTTGGGTCATTCAGATGCAGGCGTAAAAAAATAAGGTCTTGTCTCACTGAATATGAAAAGTAGTATGGGATCTTTTAATAGGAACTATTACTTGCCCGCATATATATATATCCCAAACTTTGGTTTATTCCCCAGTCTTTCATTGTTCATGTGACTTTTTGGTCATTGTTATCAGTACCAGAGGTAACTGTGTTTTGGTGACGCTGAATGTAAATGTTTTAGACCTTTCAAAACAACAAGCATGTGTTTTCATAAGCTCCAGGCCCCTTCTGGCCTCTCAAGTTGAGCACCCAGAGCATGAAACACCCCAAACCACGAAGTTTAAAACACTCACCCACGATTATTACTAATGATAGTAAAATTCAGGTAAGTGTCTGGAAAGTCACCTTTTTAAAAAGGACATTTACATACAGAGAAGGTTGAACAAGTAAATCAAGAGTCAGAAAAAACAGCATGCAGGGAGAAACTTAAGGAACTGTGTCTGCTTATTTCATAACAAAGAAGACTGAGAGGGGACTGGTGGATTTTTGGTCAGGAAACCCCCAGGAAAAAAGCTCCTCAGTCCTGTAGCAGTGCTGGAGGATGCCGCTGGAGGTGAACTGGTAAGTTGCTACATACATGTTTTCTAAGCCAAAGTAATTCACCATGGGAACTCACTACCAAGAAAATACCATCTCCTCATGTCACAAAGAACACAAGTGGCCCCTTTTGGGAGCCTTGCTTTAGCCAGTCTCAAATTCTGCTTTATTCTGTGCGTTTTACTGCACTCAGTTCAGAGGAAGCTGGAAAGACTGTTAGTTCACTTCAAATTGTATAAATCTAGAAAGGCCTTGGGGAATTCTTTTTTTTTTTTTTTTTTTTAAACCAGAGGTCATTGGAACGGGAAGCAGCGTTTTCCTATAACAGTTTTATGGCAATGTGAGCAGTGAGGGTTGAGGACAGAACAGGGCCTGTGGTAGGGTATGAGAGGACATCCAGAGGCA
Organism: Charadrius vociferus; assembly: GCF_000708025.1. NCBI lineage: Eukaryota > Metazoa > Chordata > Aves > Charadriiformes > Charadriidae > Charadrius > Charadrius vociferus. The sequence continues at coordinate 424,587 of NW_009648594.1, forward strand.
TTACAGCAGGCACAAAGTTGACCTGGTATTTACACAGAGAATTCTATTCTTTGAGCTTTCAAGCAAGATAGTAGATACATATGTTTTCTTAAATAGAGGTAGATATCTTTTGCCACCAACGAATAATGTTCATCTCTAACCTCTGATTCAACACTAAGCTCATACTAAAAGTCTATAAATATTTCTCTGTATGTGAATACCTAGATTCATGTACAGTCTCTGACTTGTAGTATTCATTAAATCTCCCTTGCACCACACACACGCCCCCAACAAATAAATGAATGAGACAAGAACTTTCAGCCCCAAGCCTCATTTCAATGTTTAAGCTTTTCCTTGCTCCTCCAGGGATAATCATGTCAATGTCTTAATAAGGCAAGGACAGCCTTTTCCATGCCTGAAAACACGTGCTCAAACTCAGGAAATCGTGCATGAAGTGGGATAGTAGTCGTATGTTTTCTCAAAGGGAAAAAGTGGAGTAGTTCTCTATGGTGTAGCACAAGCCTGAGTTCACAGTTAACTTTACAAAAGTTCAAGCAAACAGAAAAACCACATCAGGCAAAAAGACAAATACATCACAAAATAATTGTATGACTTTGGAGGTACCTGTTGTACTAATTCACAGTTGATAATGTTGCTACTGTGGAAAAGCTTCCTCAGAGTTTTCTGCTATAGAGCACAAGATCTTGCCAACTCTAAAGGTGATTTATAGTTAAGATCCTGGTTCAACCATCTGACTGCAAGTGTTTACTGTCTTCCCCAAGTAGACCTTTGGCTTGACCATTAAAGAAGAACCTAATCTGAAATGCCATCTTTATGAAAGCAGTGCTTCCAAATGGAGACATTTGGGAAGAGTAACACAATAAACACCAGTTTTCAAAAACAGAGACATATGTTATGTATGGTATATGAAAAATAATGTGGATATTTACATTAGTCTCACATTCTAGTAAATATAAAATTGCAAGCAAATTTATTTGCAGAAAAATTTCATGATTTACAGAAGGAAGATGAGGTTAATAATGATTATAATATTTAGATGATTATCCATATCACCAGTTTTATTTATTTGCTAATTGAATTGGTTCTTTTTATAAATTGCTCTCCATGGTGTAAAATGGCAAAGAGCCATTGTTTACCATGGAGGTGAATATCTGTCCTCGTATTGTAAGCATGGCTTTTATATGGCGTTAAATATAATTTGCTGAATGAAATTCACTTGAAACTCAGAGTTACTGTCTAAACAAAGACCTGTAGGGGAATCTCTCTAGGAGTTACTGCCTTGAAGGAGAGAAGAAAATGCCTCCTCCACCAAGGAACTCCCCGGGCGAAGGCCAAGAACTGGCAGCACAGGCAGCGGCCTTGGGCGGCAGCCTGCAGGGAGAAACTACAGCGGGTCCACGCTTCGTCTGCCCAGCTCACAGTCCCATGTAGGAGGGAAGATTCACTTTCCTCATGGTCTTGGGCTAATACGTTGAATCACTTTCACCATGTGCTTGGCATAATATGCTGGATTAGGACTAATTCCTCATTCATTATTCCAACAACCTTAGATCCAAATAGCAAATGTGGGAAGAGGCTATTTCCAACAGAGAGGGAGAGTAGGTAGCTACAGGCAGTCATAGGGTAGCATTTTAGCAGACTGCAGCTAAATCGATGCCACTGAAGGCATTACAAATTCTAGCAATATCCAGCTTCCCAGCAAGACATTTGTGATGGTGGATCACAGCTGGGGAGAACACACTGCACATCTCCCCTTTCCAAGCACCTCTTGGTACTCTTAGTTTGAGGGATGAAAACCTGTCAGTCTTCAGGGCCAAAAACTGGCCAAAGGATGAGGTCCCTTATTGTTCTTTGCTAAGCAAATGGAAACACTTGCCTTGCTGGAGTTGCAGTAACTTTTCAGTGAGCACTTCTGTACAGCTTCCAGTCAACACAGAGTATATATTGTGTTGGGCTGAAGTTGCTTCTGTGTAGTTGCATCTGCACAACATGAGGTTTTCCTGGAAGTCTAAGTCGAGGGCCATCTACGCATTGCTTCTAAATCTCCACAATGGCACCCAAGTTTCCTTCCTTGCCACCAGTTTTCTTCCACATCTACCCTGGTTTTCCTAAGTTTCCCAGACCATATGGCTTTGATGGACCCACCCAGTCATAAATCCCACCAGTCCCCAGGCTCTAGCCCCTGAACATAGCTGTTGTAGCAGTTTAATTTGAGCCATATACTTTCTGGGACAGCAATTCCATACTTATTTAAAGCAATCCAGTGAAAAGGAACTCTCTGAACTTAGACACTGACTTCAATGAGGATTTTGTCTGCGTATGCACAGCAGAACTGAGCTATTAACTGCTGATAAAGGACTGGGTCTTTGAAATATGTTTTGTACTTTGATGTTTTTTTAAGAAGGAAGTTAAAAGAAGTTAAAAGAACATTTAGATTCAATGATCAAGTATTCAAAGACCTTAGAAGTTCTCAAATTAAGGTGTCATTTAATAAGGTATGGGTCACATACAAATTTAAGACTATAGTCGGGGATATGCAAGAGAATCCTGAAGTTTCTCAGATTATCATCTTTCTGACTGAAGCCATTGGCCTGAGATTTTGCATGGTTTCAGCTGCTTTGGTAACAGCTACCTGTTTTTTTGCCCATTTTTTGAAAAAAAAAAAAAAAAGGAGAATTGAAAAACTGACAATTGACAATGTTCCCCAACAGAAGTCTCTAGGAGATTTGCATTCCCAGCTTTTTGAATAAAATGAAGTAGGATGTCATGCCCCTTGTAGACCAGCTACTAAGGGATAGAGAAGAGAAATATGCCCTGATGGTTATTTTTTTCCTAGTGAGGGATGGAATGTTCACAGCTATTCCATTTTTACAATCACTCTTCTATTTCTAAGATATCCCAGTCTCCTTTGACTCCTATAAATGTCATTCATCTACATGCATGTTTTGCATGTTTATTCCTGCCTCTTTCAAAATCCGCAGCTTTCTATATTAGTTAGGTTGTTTCTTCCTCCTTCTCCTGTTTTATGGCAAACAATATGTTAAATTAATACACAATCTTTTTTCCAGTCTAGTAAATAGCAACTAATGTCAGGGGAGACCTGTACCTCTCTCTTGCAGCTCTGGGAAAGCACGTGATCGATCCGGCTGACATACCAGAACTGTATGAGGATGGAGCATGTTCAGTGCACTGGATTTTTTTGCGACTCTGCAATTTTCAAATATATATACTTCAGCTAGTTGTAGATAGATTTTCAAAAGGATGTCAAGGAATAATACATTTTTATTCTGTGTTGCCAAGTTTTTAGTCTCTTATTGGGAATATTCTATTTTGTATAAATAATTAAACATCCAAGCCAAAGCAAGACTGGTTTTATAACCTCAATGGTTCTCACATTTCTGTGGTCTATTGTTCATATCCCTGTTTCAAATTGGACAGCATAGCAATTTTTAATCTGGTGTTCTAGATTTCAGGTAAATGATGTAACCAGCAGGCTTTTCTCACGTTTCCAGGAAAACAATTCCAAGAGATCATTTGTTTGTTCTATTGTCAACCAAGAAAATTTTCATTTCTTGGCCACACATAGCCTTGACAAGTGTGTTTTCTATAAGTACAACTGGTACAGACTAATATTAGTAGGAATAACTTGAAATAATTCTTATCATCTTACTAGAAGAAAAAAACAGTCTTTACTCCTTAAATGTCTGAAGATCTAAATTAAAATCCTTGTTTCACCAATACTTGCATATCTGGGGCTTTAATCTGCTTCTGTTAAGTATTTTTTTTAGATTTTTTTGCACTGCTGCACACATCAAGCTTCAAGTTCATTATAGAAGATCAGTATGCTATATCATAAGACAACAAAACACTATACTACAGCCATCTGTGTGTGTTTCATGATAAACAGGAGGAGGTTTTTAACCAAGACTTTTGTAATTCAAAGGAAATTTTCAGCTGGAATCACAATTAATCTCTTGATGGTCTGCTGATGACATATAGAATAACAGAGGATGACCAGACTCTCTACTCTTTTGGACATGCATAGATGACATCTGGGATGCTCTGCTAGTCACCCCATTTTTCTACCTGCATTTAGCCTCCTGTGCGAGAGGGAAATCAAGAGCAATGATCACCTGAGAAATGACTGCACTATGTGTGGTGTCACCATCACCATGCACTTTGGGGACAGTCTGACTGAGCTCTTACAACCTCTGGGTTTGTCAGATGACATCAAGCATGGAAAGACGCAGGCATTTGCAAGACGAACCTACTGGTTCTGCTTAACTTATTTGGAGTGAAACTCTCTAAACGTTGGGGAAGGGAGGAAGGAGATAAAAGGATAGGGAGAAAATGAATGTTATACCTCCCATATCAGTTCTACCATTTGTTTCATAAAAAGATGTTAAAGCACAAGTCACCTAATTTTACAATTTTTGTACCACATATTCTTTGTGGAAAACACTGTGAAACCTAGAAGCTTTTGGGAATAATATAGCATAATCTGTAGAAAAGTGTGTGTGTTTATGTTGTGTTTTGTAACTGACCACTAATTCCCTAAATTAGTTTGTAGTTAACTCTCTCTTTGTGTAAGTGTGTAATGGGCTGCAGAGTCAAGTATTTTACTGACTTCAGTTTGTGATAAGTATGCTAGTCAAATGCTGTGGTGATGTGTATTAAAGGAGTTGCAAAGCAATGATTGAGTTATGCCGTCTTCCCAACGGAGAGCTAATAAAAAACTTTATACCTTACAAACCATCATAACTCTGTATATGCCACATGAAATAAGGTATTAAAATGTTTTAGAGAGCTTTAAAAATTTTATTGGTACTTTTTTTGGGGTATTTCTCCACCTATAAAGCTGGACTTCCTTAATTAGTAAGGACCTAGGCTCAAGGAAAAAAAAAAAAAGACTGGGAAATATTGGAAGCTTTAACTTTTAAGTGCTCCAGCTACAGTAGGTTTTGGTGTCATACAGTTAACAAAGTATGCTTAGACCAACTGGTCATCCATCCTAGGCAGAACATTCGGACAGATTAGTCAGTACATTCATTCAGGGTTTCTGATTTAATTTCAAAGAGAGTTAAGTTCTTGGTTTGGAGGAATTATTTTATTCTTCCCAGGATCTTGTTGCTCATTAAAAGACCACTGCACGCAGAAGAGTCATTAGCTATTCTATACATCACAACAGTATCCAGTCAAAGCTTTTCTAGCTGCAGACGGATGGGTCAGCAACGCTCATGTCAGAAAACATTTCTCACAAAAGGAAGCAGTTGGACGTTCCAACTAATTTAAAACTCACCGAGGAGCATATGAATTCTATGTCCCAGAAAAATCAGGCAGTCATATTTTTTGCAAATGCTGGCTTCCCCTCTGGTAGTTTGTCTGATGGACACGTGCTTGAACAGAGCATTGGAGCCCTGCACACTTCCAAATGAGGCCTGGAGCCATAGATGTCTGTGATGATCTGCAGTTTAACCCTTTCTTGCAGTTGAATTCTTCTGCCTTGACTAATACCCAACTTGCAGTTTCTTAAGTTGTAGCAGGGACTTAGTTATGCTTACCCTAACGCACAAAATTTATGATCCTGGAGACCTCCATAAAACTGCTTCTGCTTTACAGGTACATGAGCAGAGCGAGGAGAGGGCAAACAGTGGTCCCAGTCCCCGCTGAGGGGCTGCTGCTGACTGGCGTGAGGCTGTTGAATAATAGGGAAAGCGTAGCTAGGGCCAATTCCCACTGCCATGCCCTAACCTCACTGGAACCTTGTTGTAGAAGCTTCTCTTGGCTCTGACCCCAAAAAACTGGGTCTTCGCTGTATTTTTTTCACGTATTGATGATACAATTTACATTTCTGTCCCATAATGAAGTTTTACCCCTATGAGTTTAAATAAATGTATCTTCTTCCTCTCTTCTAGCTAGCTGCCATGGTCTCAGGAACAGCTACTCAGTTTCCTCTTTCCTTCTGCTTCTAGGTTATTTTCTTCAGCTAAACCAGACAGGCAAAGTCAGGGGAATGGGAAAAGGGGCAGTGTACCCTCTCTGCTTCCCTCTGCAGGGAGCAGCAGGTGACTTCTCACAGCTGCCTCTGCACCTATTCCTCATCCATTTTTCGGGCTGAGGTGTTACAGAGACTCTGAAGTGTCACCCAGGTTTCCCAATAGTGTGCCATCCAAAAGGCATCCTGGCAAATGCTGAGGAAAATTTCTTGCTTAGGATACCACTGCAGTGCAAACTATCCCAGGAAAAGTTACTAGGACAGTGGGAGCAGGACTTTAAACAGGCTCATCAGAGGCTACATCTGCACTACAGCTGGAGGTTCGACTGCAGAATACCAAATAAGTTTAAAGTTGCTGGTGAGAGGGGGATGGTACTTACTGCAGCAATGAGACACCAGGACTTTGCCTATTTAGTTGCTCTCAACAATGCTTCACTGTTATCAGGACTTGAGATTAAATCTAGCTCTAATATGTGTACGTACCTCTGTTTGAAACATGGACAGTAAGTAAATGGCAAGACCTGAGAGCGGTTTAGCACTAGTCTACTGCTCTCTGCGTATCTCTGTAGGAAAAGGGAATCAGCAAATTTTCTGTGGAGATTACGGTGGAAGCTAGTCAGATTTTCCACCCGCTAGATCCACGGAGAAGGATCTTTAGCTTAATTTACCTGAAACTGTCAAATTTAACCCTTAAGATCCCACAGTATTTTGCATCTGCATGTAAGTCTTGCCTATAGCTAAAATTCAGAGCCTGTCAAGAAACACCACACTATCACTTTGTGCATAACCGGTGGTATAAGCAAAGCATTTTTAATAGTGACTGAAATACTGATATGTATTTTTAAGATTTGGTGACTAGGCCATAAGAATGTCAGACTTCACACTTCAGTTGCTGCTTATCCAATACACATTTGTGGGACGTAAATATGATTTGAACATCTGCATCACACTTGTGGACTGTCAGCTGGACACTTACACTTTTCTGTATGCAGTTCATAAGTTTTCTCCTGCAGCCTCTTCCAGGGACCATGTTAAGTCAGGAGGTGACAAGAACAATATGGTAGCATTAAAAAGATTTAGGAATGGCTGCCTTGGTCCATAGCATAGCAAGAAGAAGTGTACCATACAATTCTTTAAAAACAGAAACATCCCTCAAATAAACACCCACACCCTGTCTGCAGGAAGAATCAAAATTTCCTTTTGCTTTGTCCTAGATCCAAATTACTCATCTTTTTGACAAAAGAGATGTTATTATTAAAGTACAACCATTCCCAACACAGTTGCAGATTTTCTAAGTGGCTCTTTTTTCAGGTCAATGAAACTGGGCAGAGCGTTCTGTGGTGGTACTTCTCTACCTCCAGCGTACGTTCCAGCTGTGGTTTCACATGGTAAGCTGGCATCACCTCCTGCTTGTTCTCCTTTGCCTCACTGCTTACACTGCCTGTCCCTCTGCCTCTTTCCTTCCTCATCTCTTGCCTTCCTCCCACACTTGCCTTGTGGAGGAGTCTATTAGCGGAGAGATTTAACTCACCAAAACCAGAATAGAATTGCCCATGCTTTTGCTCCCTTTCCCATCAGCGTGGGGAGTTGAGCTGGCTCATGGAAGGGGGTGCCAAACTGAAGCAGTGGGAGAACATGGCAGGGGGCGGCAAGGAGGGAGATTTGCGAAGGGGGAGCAGGACCTTCCTCCTTGGTAGTAGAGAGAAGTTTTCACCTCACTTCATGCCTTCAGGTCTGTCTCTGTCAGATGCAGCAACCACAATGGAATCGTGTCGCTGCTGGATTTTACATACCTTATGCTCCAACTCATTAACCAAGACAAGATTTCAGTTTCAACAAGTAGCTGCTGACTATAGCTACTCTCTGAGTACCCAGGAGGCAACAAATTTTCCTTTTTTCAGTTTTCCCTCTAGAGTTATTAGGTATTTCACAGTGGGTCCATGAAGTAATAACAGTACCTAGACAAAACATCATAGATTTTTAAAAGCACACCTGAGAGCAATTATGTCAACCTTCCATTCTAAGCCTCCTCAATATGCCAAGCCTTTCTGGCTGCTTTGCTGTTAGCTGCCAGTATCACAGGCAGCTAACAGAATCATGGGCATCACATAGCATGTGATGAACTTACCATTACCGCCCATTTTTTACTCTGGAAATTTGAAATGACCACCATCACTGTTCAACATCATTTGGGCAGCCAGTGCATGGTAAACTTAGGTAATTAACTTAGTCTGTGGTAAAACAGCAAGTCTAAGCCTGCATCCTCTAAAATTTAACCGCACAAGTGCAGGGGGCAAAAGTGTAGATACCAGATTATGAGGCATATATTCATAAATTCCAAACCTAAACCTAAGCCATAGTTATCCATGCTCTTGCAAAAAATAAAACATGAATAATTATGCTTTTATTTTTAGCTTCCTTGGAAGCTATGAGGTACTTTGAGAAAGACAGTAGTGAACTAAAAGAAATAATGTTATTCCACTTAAAATACACCATATAGTGCCATAGATACTTACTGGGAGAAAATCCCAAATGGAGAAAAATTAATTTAGAAATCTTTCCTAGTGGGTTTTCTTAGAGGTGTGTAAAAGATTGCCACTTAACAACTCTCAGTTGTAAAAATATGGCAGGTTAAATTTTGATAGTCAGCTGCAGAGTGACTTCAGTCCTTTTTGGGTAGCTTGGCAGTCCATAAATAGGATGAATGCTTAGACACCCCGGGTATACTCCGATTCTGTCTAAAGGACCCATTTCATGCAAGATTGCCTTTCCTACGCTAGACAAACTTACTGTCTTTTCTCAGCTCAAAGTTCTGGTTTTCAAGGCCATTGGATATTTGGAGTTCCTGTTGACATCTCCAGCTTTTCAGCTCGTCACCACATCTTACTCCCATTGTGGGGCTGTCAGAATGGCTCTGACCCTCTGTCGAGTAACTCAGAGGAACCACAGGCTAAGTGGGTAGCACTGACAGATATGCATTGATGTGAATATCGCTGGCAAAGTTAAGAACTATTTTTGGCTTTTCATTTTTAATATCCACAAATCAGCAAGAGTGAACTGGAAAGCGAATAGCCTTCTCCAGTAACATTAAGAGGTTATAATCCTTAAAATGTTTTCTTTTTGGGAAATGTGAGTACAGACAGTTGGATGACTTGGCTCATAATACCCCATACATTAGCTCAAAGTTGAGAGCATCGGTAAAACCATTGTCCATTAAAACTAAGTGCTTTCTTGCTTTCTTTTGGCATCTGTCCTACAATAAAGTACCTTACCTTGAAATAATTTCCCTTTTACTCATGGGGATCACCACATTGGCTGGCAGGATGGAGTCACTCAGCAGGAGAGAAAGCGGTACTAAAGCCTATGGCCAGCTTAAGCATATTTGTATATTTGCATATTTAGACAGAGAAAGGAATGGAAAGCATTCCCCCGCCCCCCCTTTTCGTTGGCTGTCATTTTGAGCATGGCTAGAGGTAGGATGAGGTTAAAAGTTCAGGAAAGAGAGAGAACACGGAACAACATCCTATGCAGTCGCTGTAACTGCGACAAGGGGCTTAAAACCCTTCCCACGTATTGCCATATACAGTACTCACCGCAAGTAGTCACCTATACTGTCTGGCTGCGATTACAGTCTGTGTCTCAGCCAGGAGCGGAGTAGGACAGTCCCAAGTCCGGGCAGCCGACTGTGCTTTCAGCACGCTTTGCTGGATGGATGAGACCTGGCATTTCCAATTAGGGCACTCACACAATGCAGCGGCCAGGCTGTGGCATTGCCATGCAGCCCAGCTTCTTGGCGCAGGCTCCCTCCCGCAGCCCCGCTCTGCCGGCATGGCAGTGCCAAGGTAAGGATTGTGTGCTCCCTGCCCTATATTTGGGTGCCATAACCATCAGAAAATTTATATTTATTTTCTGTATGTGCTCTCCTCCTCACAGGGAAGTGCAGATGGGGATTTTTGTGCAGCACCATAACTGAAAGGATGAGGAAGGACTGCCGGTTTCTCCCAGGCTTGTGAGCTGCCATCAGAAAGAAGCACTTCATAATGGAAGGGGCAAGTAAGACTCCATCAGCCGACAGCAAGCATACGGCCCCAGGGAAACAGGGAGATGCCTGCCTGGAGAGGCGGCAGGTATTCAACAGTGCTTGTAGTGGAAAAGGGATCCGTTTTTATTGTCTTTGGGGTAGACTCATCCTTTATTCTGATATGGCCAGAGTAGATTTAATAACGTTCGTAAAAAAATGACAAATGATTCATGCAGCAAATTTTGTTTGTGGCTGAATGACATTGAAACACAGGATTAAACAGATTAGCTTGCCCTGGATTTGCTAGCCTTGAGTTTTCTAAGGTTAGAAATAAAAAAATTAGCATACATTGGCAACATGGCAGGCCAGAGCATAGACTCTGTGTATTCCTGAGTTTCACCATGCCTATTTCCAACAGCACAAACAATAACCCCAGAGACCCTTGCCTTTTATTTCTGCTTAATCTGTATGGGAGGGAATAATTTTTGATTGCAGTTGTTGTTGGGGATTTGTATAGTATTATAATTCACTGGCTGAATCTCGTTCTTGTCTCAAAACTTTCCACGGTTGTATGTAGCTACTGCCACGCAAAGCCTTCTTGCAGCTGTAAAGAAAACTGCTCTGGGCTCATGAATATCACCAGCTTTGTGGATGACTGCGAGGAGTCTCACATTCTAAAAATCTTAAAAATAATTTGATCAGTTTCTTCTCCAGCTCCCCACCTCCAACCTGCCACATTTTAGTGGGCATTTTATCTATTATACTCCTCTCCGACTTCTTTACCACAGTAGGGAATCTGCCAGCATTTTTTTTTGGTCAATATTATCGAGGTTTTTGTTCAGTGATAAGAGGAGATTTGCTGTACTGAAATAACAACAGAAAGCTTCTAACAGGTGCTGTGATAATTGTTCCTTCTAGCAAAGATCTAATTCATATGATAATCTGTCATCGTCTGGCATTTCATCCTAACTGATTTTTAATGCTATATTGATCTCAGCTTCCATAATTGGGCTCTTCAAATAGTTAATTTTCTTCCTCTCAGAGAAAGGGGAATTGCAGGTTTTGTTTCTTTTAGCCTCTTTTACTAACTGGTACATGGTGCCATGGAATTAAATTTTGTATAACTTTTTTTTTTGTAAGCAGAATCTACATTTCTGGAGCCTAAATAAAATATAGTCAACTTGCATTTGGTCTTGAAATCCTTATATAAGCCAAGATTTCTTACTTGAGACAAGAAATTATAACTAACACAATTCAATGGTCGTGATTTGCCTATCTTTAAAAAGCAATGATTTGATTACTTACACAGGGTGTCACTCCTCATAATACCTCATCCAGAAAAACAAAAAAAGATGAAGAATTGTCAATAAAAAAAAAAAAAAAAAAAAAGAAAAAGAGATGCTTGCAGGCTTTTGTGAGTATCTTTCTGAAGTGTTGTATTCTAACCTATATAAATCAGCAGCCACAGATACAGTAGCTAAGCTAACAAAGACATAGGGTGCTCTGTGACCCTCATCATCCCTGTGCATCTGAAAACAGAACTCAGAACTATAAGGTTACTGCGAATGTGGAAAATAGCAGGCAGTCAGCTCTTTCACCTGACTTAGCAAAATTTAAGGATAATCAAAAAGAAAAGCAAAAACATGGAACCAGTTCTTTGCACAGGGCTGGGAGAGAGGGGGGAATTTTAGGTCATCTAACAGCTAATGTAAACTACAGGGTGGATTCCTTCCAGAGCTAAGCTTGTGATTACATTAATCATACGCACTAGAGCTAATGCTATACATTACACTTGCAGGATTTCAATAGCGGGTTAGAGCTAGAAAGAAGGGAAACAGTCCCCAATATTGGGCACACCATTAATAGAAATAAAGAACAGGAAAATAATTGCTGAAACAGCTAGTCGGCTGAATACTGAGGAAATAGTGAGTGAGCAATTATCAGTTTATAATCGATGTGACCATTACCCTCTTTTGTAGTCTCTTTTTGAGCACATCTTTTGCACCTGGCACTTCAGGGAAACAGCAGCTGAAAGAGGACTCTGTAACATGTCCATAATAGACTGCTCCCCTGCCTTCAGGAGCAAGTGGCCGTTTCAATGGCTGCAGATGTTAATGTAAGAATGGACACTGCTAGGTACCATTCTCTAGTCGGAATGCCGGAGTCCTTGTAGTCAACAGCTTGAGCTCTTTAATTCGTGATAGAGTCTTTATGCTAAAAGGTGTCAAGGAAGCACTGATAGCTTCTGCTTCAGATGTTCTCAGCAGACTGTGTAAATGATGTGTTGGTTTAGAAGGCCACAGAGATGTCCTCTATTTACTTACAGTAAAGGCCTTCATTGTATTTTTCTGATGCCGTCTGCCTAACTCGGTATGCATGTCAGCTGCTTAGCTTACTGAATTCTGAACACAGGAAAAAAACCAACTATGTTATAACTGGTTCTCATTAAGCTGCTAAATGGAATACTAAAAGGTAGCTTAAAATCAGGTGCGTTTAATAAAGCTGTATTTGAATTGGCACACATACGGGTCCCATGTGTTTTTCAGTTTGCTAGTGTTGCAAGTTTATCATCTGTATTACCTATGCTTAAACGTTACTTCACTCCAATAAAAACAGGCATCATTTACAATTTCTATCAAACATTGCTAAGTAAGTCCACGACCAGATTCGTTAGCCAACCGTTTGAGGCAGCATAACACACCGTTGGATTTACTGTATCTTGGAAGGTGATTTATGCCTTTAGATTAGATATGGGTTTGGAGGATTAAAAAAAACCCACAACACCACAGGGGCATGAAGAGGGATTTTCTGTATAAGACACATTTTTAGTTTGAACACAACTATACAGAACACTTATTCACCAAAGTTCACTTTCCTTGTTAAATCTGCAGAAGTCCCAGAAAATAAATCACAGGGAGGAGTTTCATCAGTGCAATTATATAAAAATTCCACATTGAAGAAAGCTGTGTGATGGGACCTGTTGTGGGAAAAGGTGTTTTTCTGTTTCTTCACCAAAATTTCTTTGGGGTGGGGAGAGAGCACGGGGACCTCTGCAGCAAACCTCTCCTAAGGGCTCCCTTCCCAGCCCTGGAGCAGGGCTGACACCCTTCCAGGTCTGGCCACTTCTGTCTCTTCAGATCCACTGTTATGACTCAGGCAAGGGCAAGTCCCGACTCCGACACAGATCCCAAAAGAGTTCAGTATCCCAGCAAGACTGTGTAATACACATTCGTAGCCAGACTGCCAAAACTAACCTTGGCCATAGGAATTTGGTGTCCTTGCAACTCTGGAGCCATTGCATTCCTCAGATATGATAGATTTGTTGAAATATGAATAGTAGTTTTACAGATTTGCCTCAAACCGCCTTTCACATTCACAGTCATAGAAGCTACTCCTCTGATTTGGGACTCCACAATACCTCCATAGTGCTTTGTTTGGTTGCTTACATGGAAACACAACAGTAGGAAACTATTTTATGTAATTTAGCAGTGAGAAAGAGAGCAAAGGAGCCAGCACTGTGCGATCATCCAGCTTTCTGGACCACCATCAGGTAGTGCCTAGAATAAAACTTGTGCAACAGGTTCCAAAGTGCAACAGGTTCCTACCTTTCTTTTTTTCAGATTATGAAGCTGCAATAATTTATTAGAAAAAAGAATCTGATTTTTAATTAGGATTCGTGCCCGTGGTAAGATAAATTTATGCTTGCAAAGGCTTCAGCAGATGTTTTTCATTGGAATGGCTGAGATCCAGAATCTTTTTACATTCTTATTTTCTTTCCTTAAACTGAAATAAGACCAGTGGTCATTCTTTTTTTTTTTTTTTTTTTTTTTTTTGTGTGTGTGTGTATGAAGAAAGTGGACACATGTAGAAAAAAAGATCCCTCTAAATAGGAAAAATAAATCAGAAGTACCACAAACCAGGATAAACTCAGATTTTCTGAGTGATGCAGACATTTGGAAATAAAAGCCATCTGAAACAGTAATTTAAAAAACACCAGAACTTCTTTTGAAGTGAGATTTCTCAATGAGGAAAGCAACTTCTTTGGCTCAAGGAAGGTGCAGTGGCACCACAAAGCTCATGCAACTTTCCCAAATATTTCAGAAACCCATATTAACTCATCCAAACCAAAAAGGAAAACATAAAACAAGATATTTGACTCACAAACTAGCCACTAAAATGTCAACTGGTTACAGAGTGCTCCCACCTGCCAAGGCTGAAATCTAGGACAAAGATCCCAGAGGGGTCAAAATCCTGTAATCCCTACTCAGACCAAAGTCCTATTAACTCTAAAACTTCCCTAAAAACGAATGAAAATACCTGTTTTATACAATAAGGCTAGAGTTAAACATTTTTTGTTGAAACAACGTGCTTGTGGAAGGTGCCAGGCTGGAAGTCCCAGAAAATAGAAGGCAGCTATAGCTGAGGCAGAAGCAGGACTTGCTTGTTCATCAACCTGCCGTGACCTGAGACCAGGACAAAGAGTTCAGTCTCCCTGCCTGCTTAAATCCTTGGCTTGGGAGCTTTCGTAGCCAGCAAGGGTGCTAATTAGAGTCAACTGTGGTGTTGACACACGTGTACTGGGAACTAGGAGGAGACCAACCTCATTTTTACAACAGCATCACACAGAAAGAAGTTTTGGTTGGTTTGGTTTAAGGACTTGATTAGAATTTGAGCCAATGGTTTCCAAGGGATAGGAGCTGTATCCACTGCCGGTCTTCTAACCCAGCCAGCTTTATACAGGATCAAATTTATATAACAGTCCAGACTCAGCAGCGACATAAATAAGGGTATAAATTTCATGCCAAGTGTAAATGAGTAATAAAGTAGCTACAAAGTAGCATGCCTGTACGCTGATTTGGCATTCCATGTGTGTGCAGAAGCAATTTGGTATGCTATGGGGACAAAATTCAGCCCTGGCATAAATCAATGGGACTCACAGCTATTGAACACCAGAACTGAAATAGGACTCAAAAGCATTTTAGACGGTGTAGGAATTAGTGATGGGAGGGATATG
Organism: Charadrius vociferus; assembly: GCF_000708025.1. Taxonomy (NCBI): domain Eukaryota; kingdom Metazoa; phylum Chordata; class Aves; order Charadriiformes; family Charadriidae; genus Charadrius; species Charadrius vociferus. The sequence continues at coordinate 439,617 of NW_009648594.1, forward strand.
TGAAGGGAGTATGGATGGGGAACAACATAGGAGAAAAGAGTAGGAAAGAAACAAGGAGAGAGAAGGGTAGGAGGTGAACAGGACCTTCTCTGTTCTTTTTACTGTTCCTTTTCTTCAATTGGAACTTGATTTTTTTTTTCTTTCAGTCCAAACTGTGCGATAAATTGGGGAACAGCTTGGAAACACTTAAAAGCCTTTTAATGATCAGTTACACCTGATGAGTAACAATCATTCAGGTCAGTTCTGAACGAGGTCCAGAGACCTCTGTGGAATTTCCATCTGCTCGCCGCAAACAGCTTCAGGGGAATTTGGCCGCCAAATATACTTGAATCCATAGTGTTATAGTCGAGATGAACTGAGCCCAACGTATACAGTTTTCTAGACCTAGTTTCCTGCAGCAAACAGACCCCGAGTGATAAAACTACAGTAATACAAACACCCAGACACACGGAATGAAGGATACCACAAATCTGGGTAAAACCAGTGAACTACTAAGATGTAAGACTGGTAGCTGAGAGCAGCCATGGTTTTACCAGGTGGCTAAGGCAGTTCAGTTGTGACTCATTTTATCAGGCACACTTGCATCACAAAAAGCGAAGGAGAACTGCATGTCTCTGCTGCTCCCCTATATAAACTGAAGCATTCCTTGCAGTGTTTATTATTGCGCTGTGCAAGCCTAGAGGAGACCAGCAAACAATGGTATACGGTATTGCCTAACAGGTTCCAGATTATCCAAATAGTTTGTAAGTGGGCATGAGGGAGCAATGCAGAAGTTCTGCAAATTGTCACCATACATTTCAGACATTTATAAGCTCTCAGGTGTTGATCACAGTGGTTTATTTATATACTATGTGCGCAGTGCTAAGGTCCTCAGCACTAACAGGGAACAGAAGGCAGCTTTTTGTTATTTTTTGGTTAGGTTTTTTTCAGACTGAGCACTTGCTACCAGTGTTAGACAGCAGGTTTTGATATTTTAGTTAAAACGTATGCTGATGTCACTGTTGAACAAACTTTCACTATGCAAAGCTCTACAGACATTATAGGCATGGGCATTTATCTCATCATTATGTATAAATGCACTTGGATTATCAAAATACTCTCCAATACATTTTCTGAGGCTTCCCAGAACAGGAAACAATAAAATTCAGAACAAAGTATGGGTATGTGAAATCTCCACTGTCAGCGAGCTGTACTATTTCACTACATCTATTTTGTGCATATCACCTGCATTTTGTTACCAAACCCAGTAGTATCTGCTTAATTGTATTCAAATCACATTTAAATTAAGTGGCACAGTTTCTGAAAATATTTCTTCACCACCTACTGAAAGGATGCTTATAATTGATGTGGTAAGTGTAAATTTATTACAATTATTCACCTATTTGATTAACATTCACCCACATACTGTCACTCCTTGCTGGAAGTTTCATCCACATATACTTGGAGAAATACGTTTAAAGCCACAAAATGGTGTCATGTTTTACTCCAATGCAAAAGCTTTTTTCTTCTGCACTGCTGTAACAAATTGCAGAATAAATAAAAATTGCTCTTGGGTTCTTAAGAATGCTCAGGCATGGGCTTCCAAAGGCTATCAGAAACATAAACAAACGGACTTCACAGCATATCACCACCACCCATCAAAACATCTGTTGCTGAGAATTATGAATACTTCCATGGCAACGGATAAAAATTAATAACAGAGAGTGAAATGACGATAATTTCCCATTGGTATATAGACCCTTAAGATTTTTTTTTCAGATCCTTCCCTGAGAACAGAAAAGAGAGAAACTTCAGGGGAAACTCATCTCTCTCGTGGACTACGCTTACCAGGATTAGGCTGATGAGGTTGCCTTTGGTTAAACTTGGGATATTTCAAAGCCAGCTTCACATGACATCCAATGTATCTAGCTCCTGGTTAGACTCCATCAGAGGGCAAAGATTGGGTTAAATGGCAGGTTATTTAACCACCCGCTTGAATTAGACAGATCTAGGTTAAAACATGCACTACAGTAATCACAAGCTTTTAGTTCATTAGAGTCTGGGGCAACACTTATGCACAAGCACACACTAAAGCACGAGCATTGTCACAGCCGGGATAGGAAATGTTGCAGAGCTGCTTTGACTCCCAGAAGGTTCCATACATCCTTGACCTTTCTGCCATCAAGCAATCTAACCAGTCACACCGATTCACAGAGCCAGAGGTAATTGGAATGAGAGAAATATCCCGCAGGATCCCTGACCAGCTCAGTTCTGCATAGCGTGAGTTCTTCTGTGCAAGAGCAGACACAGCCCCCCTCTCCCCCCTGCCAGTCTCACAGGTGGTATTAAATTTTAGTCATAATGGGGAACAGGGGATAAGAAGAAATTGATTGACATATAATTATGTTAATCATGGCACCCATGCACTTCATTCAAGATTGAAGCTCAGTAGCTCTATAAATTAGGTGTTTGAAAAGAGAAGAATTTGGTGAATAACCTTGAATCTACTGTCCTTAAGCAAACAGAGATTTACTTATCAGAGACACTCTATCATTTATTGGAGAATGTCATAAAAAGGTGAGAACTCAATATTTTAAAGCCCGTGTGCAGCATCTTAATAAAATATTCTGCCAGTCATGCAGCAAAGTTCAAGCATCCTCTTTAGACCAGACTGGATTTACCCAAGGCTAACAATTGGTTCTTTTTCCTTCATCAAACATATTTATGCACTACGGCTCTCTGGAAGCAACTTCCTGGGTCATCAGCTTAGTCACCTGCTCACAGATCATGAAATTCCTTCATGTATGCACTGTTCCTAAAAACAGAAATATTTTTCCCCTCTGCCCATCTCTCCCTACCTTACTCAGATGGAAAGTTTGTTCCAGAAGCTGAATGCTCAGGTTTATGCCAGATCCGTCCATACCTGATGGAGCCCTGTGAAGGAGGGTAAGTAACAGAGATAGTTCGGCTTCAGAGCACATAAAGTTATGTCCCTGGGGATTGGAAGCCATCAGATAAGACAGCCCAACTGTTGTGTGTGAAATAGCTGTGAAAATGGTGAAAATGCTTTTTTTTGCTACTGTCTCACACAGTATCCTTGCGAAGATCACAGGACAAATGCAATGCAGCACCCAGTTCTACATTACTGCAGTGGGGCATAGTTTGTAGAAGTCTCCCAGGAATCCCTGACTTAGTTTCCCAGGAGCAATCAGTAGCATGTTCCAGAGAAAATCTTCTTATCTGCTCCTGGCTAGCTAGCATCAAGCTGAGGAACAGATGGTATGATCCTTTAGGAAAATGGAGATAGATGGGCTGAGGCGAATTAGACCGTTCGGATCTATTTATCTGATGAGAAATGAAGCCCTGAGCTGGCATTGCCTTTTCCTGAGGTGGGAGCGGCAGCAGCAGATGTGAAGATGAGCAGGTGAGACAACGAGAAGGCACCTGCTCCTTAGATGTACGTCTCCTTTACAGCCAGCTTGTAAGATGCTGTCCAGCTGTCTAGCTGAAATTAGCACCTACTCGAGGTTTAGCTATCAAAGCAAGAAGCTAGGTAAGACTGGGTGATGCTGACAGAAGAGGGAGAAGTCTTCTGTTAGAGTACCTTTCCAGGGATTATCCGCTAACAGGGTTTTGTTAATCTTTTTTGGATTCTTGCCTGTAGCCACAGCAACTGAGAAATCACCGCTTTCTGCTGTGACCAGGCAAAATGCTGTTCAGTCTTTGTTAATAGAGGTCTGGCAAAAGCCTTTATGATTTGATTATTTCAGTTCCTACTGAAAAAGCTTCACTGAAAAGCCTCCCTGAAAGAGCTCCAGTGAATAAAGAAGGAACAGTCTGGTTGAGGTGTTCCCATAATCATCTTCACCCTCTGAAGCGCCTGTTCAAGAGGTCTTCAGAGACCTCTGCAGAACTGGTCCTTAGGACCCATTGTAGGTATTTGTTACACAGAGAGGCTCCTCAGGCAGTTCCTGTCCCTTTATCCTGGCAAGGCAGAGAATACGTGGGTACGAGATCAGACCGTGCGGGCTGCACGACAGCCATACCCCTTCAGAGCTGAGTAGCCGTGTAGAGTGTTGCACCAGCAAAGCTCCTGCCAGTCCATGAAGCGGCGTGTGCATCTGGGTTTGGGACTGCTGTTTTGTCAGAAGCACCTTGCTTTTGCATTCGTATGGATTTAGCTGTGCCCCTGAGAAGGGTGCCTGGAGGGGCCCGCTGGGTCAGGCCCTGTCCCTTTTGCTCTGGGAACTTTCCCTTTCTGCCTGCCCAGCTGGGTAAATAGGGAAGGAAAATATAAGGGCAGAGGCAGGTTTCTCCCAAACGTTCTTACTCCTCTCCCCATTTGTATGGAGAACTAAAACAATTTAAAAAATATAATAAAAAAATAAAAAGAGGAAAAAAAAAGAGAGAAAAAAAGCAGTTGTCTTCACAGTGTGAACAGCCACTGAGTGACAGAGTAAGAGTAGGAGGTTGGGCTTAGCTGCCTTTATTCCTCGATGCATGTGGCTCACAACAAAGGCCATATGCCCTGATCCTAGACATCTAGTCTTTTAAGCAGTCTTCAGCATGCAAGTAGCTCTATTAAGCATTATTAATTATTACAGCATATGGCTGTAAAGTTAAAAACGAGAAAAATCTTATTGGTTCCTTTAATTAAAATAGCTATACAGCTAACCTTTTAAACAATGTTTGTAGACAGGAAAAAAAGATAAGGTAATAGTCTTTTTTTGGTGGGTGAGTTATTTGCAAGGCACTTCTGATTTCTGAACAAGCACTCATTCTTCATAGAGACTGAAAAAAAAAGTTTAGAATAATACCTGTCAAACTATGAGGTTATCTGTGAATCATTCATTTTGACCATTCACTAACAATGACATGCAATTTGTCCCATGAAATATTTTGTGCTATCTCAATGGGTGAGATAGTTTTATACAAGAAAAACAGCTGAAGAAGGGTAGGACAGGTTTGTGAATGCCACCAAGTGAACTGCTATTCAACAAAAGACATGAGACAGATTCTGCTCCTATGACTCTCGTATTTCTAAGGGACTATTCAATGTAAGATTGATCAACTTGTCAGTTACAAATGACATCAAACAAAAACCTGTGTGGCTTATTGATGAGTTTATTTGCAATGCTGTGTTTTCTGTTCTTTGCTTTTGCTGAAAACCAAAGCATATTGAATTTGCTTGACATAATGAAGCCGATTCTTTATCTGCCATATTCTGGTACTGAGCAATTTTATATACATTACAAATAAAACTCTAAGGTATAGTTCTTTTCTCATTTTCCCTCCTCAAAACCAGAGAAGTCTGCATACTTAGAATTCAGTTATACCACTGAGCAACAGAAATGTCTGATGGGATCTTTTCCATTAAAAAAAAAGACAGTGGCTCAAGAAACAAACCCTTGATGGAGAAAAGGCATTTTATTCCACATATATACATTTTGGCACAGGCAGCGCAGTTGATTTGCAAAACCAGTTGTTTAAAATATTAATCTTATTAGTAAAAATAAAGGAAACTATTACTTCTTATCCTTGCACTTTAAGAAAACTGCTCACTTTAATAGAAGAAGACAGAGACCTGAACATTTCAGTAGAAGCAAATGATAAAAAAGCAAGCCCTATTTTGAAATGTGCCTCAAATTTTGGAAAGAAAATACAGCTGGGCCCTCTTCAGTCTAGTCGGTTAACTAACCTCATCAGGTTGAAATCCAGCCCTTTCCTATAAGCACCAGGCTTTTGTAGTGTTTTCTCGACCCATAGTCAGCCCCAGCTCACTAAGTGCTTGCATATGCATAAACAGAACAAGGCATCCTTCCCTGGTCTGCCCCCTGAAAGCCTCAAACGCTGAAGTAAAGGGGAACCTTTTAAGCAGGGTTTTAATTAGCACCCATTGTTCCTTGGCTGGCAGGACAGGCAGAAAGGCCCAGTGATTTGAAAACTGCCATCACAGTGGGAATCTAACTTTGCAATTGAATCAATCTGCAAACTCCACAGGACTTGTACACTGAAAATAAAAAAAGAGGGAGTAGACCAGGGCATTAATTATAGTGGTGTACTCATACTACTACATTTAAGGATCTGTCACCATTTCTGCTGTATATTTTTAAGAGGAAAATAGAATCATATAAATCCACTAGAGAATGAGACTGGTCATACAAGTCTAAACATAAAAGTGAAATTCAGCATTAAGTCTACCACTTGATCTTTAACTTGTAGCATCTGTACCACAGATGGTTACTTCTGAAGATGTCTGAAATGGCTAACTGGGAAAAAGGGATTTCAGAAGGAAGATATTCTTTGGCTTTAGTAGGCTTGGTATATAATAAGCAGGGGTTTAGGTTTAACAGAAATTCCTCCGCCTTCAGTAGAGAGGTGCATGTGTGACGATGCATGACATGATGCAGCTGTTTCAAGAAAACCAGGCTCCAAACTTGAATACCTCGGATATGAACTTGTACTGGAGGCTATCGGTTCAAATTTGAGCAGGTAAAACCTGACTGACTCTTTTGCGGCTCTGCACCAGTCCAGGCAGGGCTCACCCCCAGTCGTTCTGCCTACCCTTGTGGCAGGCAGGCAATTCACCTCATCATATCAGCTAGTTATTTCTGCAGAGAGCTTCTCCCCGCCTTTTCAGGGACCAAACAGAAGCATATCTTTGACTCTTACTGAAAAAAAAGATGGAAAATAAGCAAGACCAGTGAAAGCAAACTATACTCATGCTCATTTATCAGTACCGTCTATTTTATGGTTACATGGAGCATGCAAAGATTTCTATCTAAATAGAATATAGAAAAGGACGACATGGAATAACATCTCAACTTGTTTTTGAAAGGTTTATTCTCATGAACAGTGCTGTTTCCAGGACAATGGTCACTATAACTCAGAGACAAGAGGACACTCCAAGCAAAAACTTTGTTAAACTTTGGAGTGAATAAAATCATTTTATACACTACAATAAAAAATGGTGGGGAATAAAAAAGTATTCTTCAAAAATCTATTTTATGTTAATTTAAACAGTCAATTCTATGAGGAATTGCATCTACTTTCAGTGCCAAAAAATACAGTAAGGTTTTCTTATCAGCACAGCTTTTCTTCCTGACAGCAGCTGAGATTCCCTGACATCAAGACGGGGGAGCAGTGAAAAGGCCCGCTCTGAGGAACAGATATATTTATGGACCCTTTTCAGCTGCCTAGAGTCTGATCTGAATCAAAACATGGATGTAGCCAGGAGCAATTTGGGAGCTACATGCAAAGCAAACCTCCTGCTGATTTGAAGAACACTCTTTTAATTGCATGTTAAATATATCTTAAAAGTCCACGAGAGCTGGCAAGACAAGCTTTCAGAAGCTGAGAAGTATCAAGAGTAAAATCGTCTAAGTAAAAGCAAATATAAAAAGTAAAATCAGCTTTTTTTCCTCCATTCCTCTCTTCTTTTTCAATGCACAGGATGGGCAGAGTTCAAATAATGAGCAGCTACGCAATATTTGTGCCTGCAGGCCTTATTTACTATACACAATTCATATCCTGCTCTAAAGACAAAGTTATTAAATTCCCCATGAACTTTTGCATGGCTCTACTCACAATATTGTATCTAAGGGCTTTGTGAACAAAATGAATTTATTTTTACAACATATTTCTGAGGACAGGGACACATTGCAAGAGGCAAGTGTTATCATCATTTCATGGAGGGGGAACTTAAGGTCAAAAGGCCAAAAGTATTTTGGGCATGTGATTTAAAGACCTGATATTTTTGAGAGGACTTCACATTAAGAAGAGCTTCATCTGTTTGAAACATGAATAACCTTGTTTACTTCAATTCCAAGACTGAGGTGTTGGTTTTTGTTTTTTTTTTCCTACAAATCTGCCCACATCCCTCCAGAAAAGTATGCCAAAAATGAGTGACCATCTGAAAAAATTTGGCCCCACTGAATGGCCAAAAATCACAGAGCAACCCAAAATTTAACAACAAGGTTCATTTTCCCCTTCTTGCCATTCCTACCCAATTTTCCCTTAGCAAACAGAGAAGTCCCACAAACAGCAGTGTCTTTGTTAAGTAGCTTTGATTATTTCTCAGAAAAGGTCTAGCGAGGATGACATCCTGTGGGATAACAGCAGAGTCAAGATCGTCTGGATGTCTTCATGCTTCAGCATCTACCTTACAGTTGGGAACCAAGCTCCTGCGTAGTCAAGGAAGAGAGGTGCCTCCAAAGAGTGGTTCTGAACACCTCGGTGGGGTGGATGGCTAGTGTCAGTCAGTGGGGCTCCCTCTGGGTGCCCCTATGAGCCCATTGAATTGGAGGAGGATGGGGTTGTATAGGCCAGATGCCAGGTTATGGTGGACAAGAGAAAGAAGTTGTGCAGGCAAACTACCTTCTGGTGGTTTTCATCTTTTTTTTTTTGCTTAGCTTCTTCCAAGCTGGTATTTAAAAAAGAAGATACCTTGGGTATTTACACACAAAACTCTTGATTGAAAATAGAAGGCTTCCCTTCTGTTCTTGTATCAAAACCTGTGCTGTGCATCCCCAGAGCTGGAAGACTTAGTGCCATTGCAATAACTTCTGATACTTGTGGGTGTGGAAAACTGCTTGCTGCTATGGGATCTGCATGAGCTAGAGCATATCCAGCACGGGCAGCTCTGCTGTGGGGTGTAAGAGCTGTGTCTTACCTGCAGACAAGTGAGGCTCAGAAGCACTGTGATCTTTCCTTATCGTCTAGAAAGATGTGTGCTGAGGCACACACAAACCTCTGTCTATTCCCCACTGTCTTATCTACCCCGCAACCCAGTCAGGACCAGTTACCTTAGGTCCAAATCCCCTTCCCACCCCAATTCCTCTTGTAGTAGTATTTTCCAATGAATTTCTTTCCCTCTTTAATTCCTATTGCCATCTCTTTCTAGTTTTCCCATTGCTGCTCAGCTATACAAGCCTGGTTTCTTTTTCATTCAAATACAACACCTTCTTTTTCCACGTTGCCAGGACCTGGCAGGAAATCCTTAAGGACATGGTTAAATGGATTTGATAGCCTAAACAGCCCAAACCAGTCTATTTCAATTACACATCCAACTCAAAAGTAAAAATATTCTTTGGAAACAGAGTTGCCAAAAACTTACAAAGTTTCAACTGAGAGCATTCAAACTACAATTTAAAATGGCTTAAAAATTGGAAAGATTCGGGTAACAGAATAACAGAGCCCTTTTCTGACGCAAGGCGAGCCTGAGTCACTCCCACTTTGTGTCAGAAATGCATGTTCTTTTGTTTTATACTAGATGGGATCATTTCATATGGACAACTGAGGGGCGTTTACCTCAGAATACCCTATAAGAGAAGCATAATTGTTTTAGCAAAGTAGAAAACTTTTAGTTGAAGAACTTCCCATCTCTAATGTTTGATGGCTGCGACATTGTTATAGAAAATGAGACATATATGTTAAAATCCTCTGGAGGATCAGAAAATTGATTCCAGCTTTCCAGTAGGCTCTCTGGAAAAAAACTGAGAATTTATCAACCTTTAACTTCTTAAAATTCCCCTTCATTAACTTTAATTTTCTTGAAAGCTTTCCCCAATTAAATGCTAAGGAAAAAAAAAAAAAGAAAAAGAAAAAAAGGTATTTTTGGGTTACCTTTAGTCCAAACCCCAGAGGTCTTTCCTTTCCTTTTTCCCTTCTTCCCAGGCAATTTGGATCCTGGGAGTCCCTAGATTGGTCACAGGAGGTGACATCTGGCTGCAAACCTGGCTCATATTGGACACAAGAGACTTGAGCAGCAGTTCCAGTGAACCTGATTTGGAAAATGGATTCTAACTCAATACTTGAGAACCTTAAAAAGAGAGGGGTGGGTAGAATTTTATAAAAAAGCAAATACTTCAGGCACAAAAAAATTTGTTAAAAACCTATTTTCCATAGAAAAAACAGCATCAATGGAAAGTGTTTGAGCATTCCTAATAACTACCTAGTGAAATATGCCTTAACATTGACTTAGACATTTCATGCCTTAAACACAAATGCACCTCTTTTCTTTCTGTCTTATTTTTAATTAAATAGAATTTTCCTACCACATGGTCCAAAGGTAGAGGAAATCACATAATACCCCTACCTTTCCTTTGGGAGAAAAAATGCTAAGGAGTTTTTCATCTTTAGCTCTCTCGTACTACAGATAGCAACACATGGTTTTACAAGTCAAGGTCACATTTAGCTAGTTGTCATGGTGAATGAAAACACAGGGGAAATTGGGCATATAGCATTTAATTTGGTTTTCTGTGAGAAGTAACATACAAGAAACCCTGTCATGAAGAGACTGTGTTTAGCCAACCTCTGGTACCTTTAACAGTCATCTTTTTGGCACTCACATTTAAACAGAATAATGAACCTGTTCCTATCCTCAGCTGTAAATCAATACCACCAATGTGTCCCTTAAGAAAATCATTAACAAATTGTACAAATGCCTGACCAGTCGATAGAAGGATTTCTGTTTCAATTGTCCGTGGAAAGAAAAGAAACTCTTTTTGGAACATGTTCAGAGCAAGTTCTCATTGTGCATTACAATCATTTTCAAGATAAATATTTCAAAAAACATAACTGACTCAGTGCTAAATGTTTTCTGGGAAAAATAACAATCATATATGTATCTATGAGCTCTTAATGACTATTCTCTCCAAAGCAGGAATTGAAAGAACCTGAACAAATTATGGAAAATGCAATTCCAAAACAAACCTTCCTTTTTTTCTAAGTATCTTGAAAGGGTACCTGAAAAAAACTTTCTTACCCAAGTACCTGAACTCCTGTAGATGAGGTTTCCTTACACAAACTCTTCTGGCAACTGCCTGCTCTAAGTACAAATCAAATAGCTTGCCTGGAGAGCACAGGAGTAGCGCTATGAGGAAAAGGGCAGTGATAGACATCAGTGGAGGAAAGACCAATATACGGTTGCTGTTTGTGCTTTCTCTAGAGGCTAAAAAACATTTGAAGACATCTTAAATTGGAAAGCAAGACAGTTCGAATTTTCACTAGTAAAGTGGAGAAAAAGAACAAGTTCCTGAAAAAAAGGACAGAAGAGTGCAATTTTTAGAGAGCTGTGCTGAAGTTCACAATAAAATCCTTTCAGATCAGGATATGTTGGATGGAAATGATGTAATCTATCACTTTTGATAGCCAGTGGAAGCTCCTAATACCTTCCCTAAATATAGCTTGGAATCATACCAGGCACTTGGATGTGCTTTGACCTGGATCAGAACACTACCAGCTCTTCCCCTGTCCTGGCCCATCCCTGTGGCAACGGTTACACACATTCCCACAGAAGTCTGGGCCCAGCAGTTTGAAACTTTCCATTGAAAACCTGGCTGTATTTATTGAAAAACTGAGCAGTGATGTCACCTCCATGGCTTGCTCTTTTTGTCCTAGGAAAGAAAAATTAACATTTATTTGCTGTTAGGTAATGGGAGAAAAATAGAACCAGAAAAAAAAAATCTCCCATAAAACTAACACTTGAATAGCTACTTGAGGTTACATTTCCATTTTGTCCATCCACTCTGAGTCTGAAGGGCTCCCCCTCACTCCCACATCCTCCTCCCATATCTTCCCATTTTCCCCCTGCCCCCAGGAAGGAGTACATTCCGGCTATGTGACTTGGACATCTCCTTCCAACTCCATTTTGCACTTTGGTTTGTCCCCTGCTGTTTAAAGGACACTGTTTTAAGGGATAATCTGACATAATACCTATGTAGGGGCATGGTACGGACAAAGGGACCCTGATTACTGTGAGCACGTCCTAAAAAAAATAAATCTCAGTGTTCCTTGATGGAGCAAATGAATGAACGGAGGGAATGAAGAGAGGAAGTGGAATAGAAAAGCAAATGCCAAGCTGCAGTTTATGATAAGACTGATTCAGAAAATACTACTTTCCATGCAGGCTAACAATTATGTATCTGGCTTAGTACTTTTATGTAAAAGTGACGAATCCCATGTTTGCTTCTGGTTACAAGGAGTGCCATGGCTGACCCATGGCTGTGCAAGAGAAATAACAAAGCTGATGTTCACACAAATTCCCTGTGCATGCAGAGAGACGGTGCACAGAATGAGTGGGTTTAAATGACAATATCTAGTGACCCCAGAGCTCCCTAAGCAGAAGAAGAATAAGAACAAGGATTTCTAACAGTAGTGGCAAATTCCTTATTCATGTGTGCAGACAGCCTCACGTGCAGTAGTGACTTTGGTGCACTGCTTTCTGACAGCTCATGCCAGAGCCTTTTTTTAACGTTAAAAGGCTAAGTAGTGAAGAGGAGGGAAAAGGGAGCCAAGCAGGCTATTATAATAATTCATATTAACCTTGTAATACTTTCTACCACTTGCTGTTCGCAAATCACAAGGCAAGAAAGTTTGTTACATTGTCCTAAGTTATATGATCACTCAGAGAAAAACTCTTATCAGATATGTAAGTACAAAGAATAGCCCAATGGCTGCTGCTGGAGACAACTACATATGCCTTCTGCTTTGGGGGTACTGGACATATCAAGAGTCAGGGTCAGGATGTCTCAGAATCCTTTATTTTGTGCCTAATACATGTGAAATTGCATAGCTACCTAGCTATTTCAGTTTTACAGAAGGTGTCGGGAAAAAATCCTGCATGCAAAGACAAAAAGAGCAATTAATTTCTTCTGAACTGGAAAAATCCCATCTTGCTCCATATTTTTATTATGCTGAAATAATGACAGAGCAGAGACAGAGAAGTCATTACAACTCTGCCCACGTGGTGTTCAGGCAAAGGCCCAGATTCTCCAAGGACAATGTGCTTCAGGTGTTTAAGTGTGACAAGAGCACATAGCCCTGATATTAATTGCACCTCAGAAGTGACTACTTCTTCCAGCAGCTGCAAAAGGAGATAGTTAAGCCTCATTAGCTAAATCCCAACTCTACTTTGGATGCTAATAAAGCATGTGGTATAGCTGTCAGACAGTAATTCTTCCTCCTTGGAATCAATACAGCATAAATTGCCCAACATTGTGGCTCTGGGCTGAAGGGGAAGTGTTTATAGGTGAAGCGTGAGATCAGTGCACAACTTTTCATCTTTCAACCCAGCAATACTACTTCTATATTGTAATTTGAACTGCAGGTCAGGGAAGGTATCTGAAAACACAATCGTGAGAAAACAGTAAGAGAATTTGTGTTGAAAATGCAGCTGAGATGAAGAGTTTGTGGAGGAGACAGGAACATGAGGGTAATACGAGCAACAAATCAGAGAGCCTGGGATAGGGAACACATCTCACAGAGGTACAAGGAGCGTTGGGGAAAAGGATTCAGAAGCAGTAGCAGAAGTACTGGGATTAAATACACAAGTGAAAAGAAATCAAAGTATATGACTTTTCCTAAAGTGGAAATAATTGTCAAATACAAAGTATTGCAGAAAATTTGCACATCACACAAACGTTGGCATATATGAATGAAGACAGAGCACATGTACAAAGTGATCTCAACTGCTGGATAAAAAAATCTTTTCAAAAGACTAAATTGATATGAGTTTTGGCTATTGCAGACTTAGAAACCTAGGGCATACATTAAAATGGCATTTTGAAATCTTTTTATAGTAGTATCTTGGAAAGCAACCTTTCTGAAATGATTTAGGGTCAAAGTAGGCAAGCAATAGAACATAAGCTTCCACTGTGATGCTGTGGCCAAAAGGCTAATATAATCTGTGGAAGTATTATGTGAGGGAGCAACTGGAATGTATCGAGCTCTCCCTGGGAACAGATGATGAGCAAGTTGAGAGCTTGTGGGTAAGGGTCAAGGGGCAGGGTAATATGAGAGACACAGTTGTGGGTGTCTATTACAGGCCACCTGATCAGGATGGGGAAGTTGATGAGGCCTTCTACAGACAGGTGAGAATCGCCTCACAATCACAGGCCTTGATTCTCATGGGTGACTTCAACTACCCTGATATCTGCTGGGAAGGCCACACAGCTGGACACGTACAGCCCAGGAGGTTCCTCCAGTGCATTGATGACAACTTTTTGACTCAGGTGGTGGAGGAACCTACAAGGAGAGGTGCTTTACTGGACCTGATACTCACAAACAAAGAGGGACTGGTGGAGGATGTAAAGGTTGGGGGCAGACTGGGCTGCAGCGATCATGAGAAGATAGAGTTCAGGATTAAGTGTAGAATAGACAAAATGACAAGTAGAGTTGAAACCCTAAACTTCAGGAGGGCTAAATTTGATCGTTTCAAAGAATTGCTTGGGCAAATCCCATGGGAAAGGGCTCTAGAGGGTAAGGGGGCTCTAGAGAGCTGGCTGCTATTTAAGCGTCACCTCCTCCAAGCTCAGGATCAGTGCATCCCAAAGAGAAAGAAATCAGGCAAGGGGAGAAGGAGACCTGCATGGCTGAGCAGGGACCTTCTGAAAAGGCTCAGGTGGAAGAAGGGAGTTTACAATAGGTGGAAGAAGGGGCTGACTGCTTGGGAGGAATACAAGAATGCTGTCAGGGTATGCAGGGAGGAAACAAGGAAAGCCAAGGCAGCCTTGGAATTGAACCTGGCGAGGGATGTCAAGGCCAACAGGAAGGGTTTCTTTAAGTATATAGGAGACAAAAGGAAAACTAGGGAAAATGTGGGCCCGTTGTTGAATGAGACAGGTGCTGTGGTGACGGATGATGCAGAGAAGGCGGAGTTGCTAAATGCCTTCTTTGCTTCTGTCTTCACTGTTCGGGCCAGTCCTTGTGAGACCCCGACTTTGCAGGTAACAGAGAAAGTCTGGGGGAAACAAGACTATCCCTTGGTTGACAAGGAGCACGTTAAAGATCAGTTAGATAAATTGGATATACATAAATCCATGGGGCCTGATGGGATGCACCCTCGGGTGCTGAGGGAGCTGGGGGAAGTCATTGCTGGGCCTCTCTCCATTATCTTTGAAAGGTCCTGGAGGACAGGTGAGGTGCCTGAGGACTGGAGGATAGCCAATGTCACTCCAGTCTTCAAAAAGGGCAGGAAGGATGACCCGGGAAACTACAGGCCGGTCAGCCTCACCTCCATCCCTGGGAAGATGATGGAGCAGCTTGTTCTGGGAGTCATCTCAAAGCACCTGGATGAAAAGAAGATTATCAGAAGTAGTCAACATGGATTCACCAAGGGGAAGTCATGTCTGACTAATCTGATAGCCTTCTATGACAAAGTAACTAGATGGGTGGATGAGGGGAGGGCAGTGGATGTTGTCTACCTTGACTTTGGCAAGGCTTTCGACACTGTCTCCCACATCATCCTCACAGGAAAGCTTAGGAAGTGTGGCTTAGATGAATGGACGGTGAGGTGGATTGAGAACTGGCTCACAGATAGAGCTCAGAGGGTTGTGGTTAGTGGCGCAGAGTCTAGTTGGAGGTTAGTAACAAGTGGTGTCCCTCAGGGGTCAGTACTGGGCCCAGTTTTGTTCAACATATTCATCAATGATCTGGATGAAGGGATAGAGTGTACCATCAGCAAGTTTGCTGATGACACAAAACTGGGAGGAGTGGCTGACACGCCAGAAGGCTGTGCTGCCTTACAGCGTGACCTCGCCAGGCTGGAGAGTTGGGCAGAAAGAAACCTTATGAAGTTCAACAAGGGTAAGTGTAGGGTACTGCACCTGGGGAGGAATAACCCCATGCACCAGTACAGGTTGGGGGCTGACCTCCTGGAGAGCAGCTCTGTGGAGAGGGACCTGGGAGTCCTGGTGGACAACAGGATGACCATGAGCCAGCAATGTGCCCTGGCGGCCAAGAAGGCGAATGGCATCCTGGGGTGCATCAAGAAGAGTGTGGCCAGCAGGTCGAGGGAGGTCATCCTCCCCCTCTACTCTGCCCTGGTGAGACCGCATCTGGAGTACTGTGTCCAGTTCTGGGCTCCCCAGTTCAAGAAAGACAGGGAACTGCTGGAGAGGGTCCAGCAAAGGGCAACAAAGATGATTAGGGGACTGGAGCACCTTTCTTATGAGGAAAGGCTGAGGGACTTGGGTCTCTTTAGTCTAGAGAAAAGAAGATTGAGGGGGGATCTTATTAATACATACAAATACTCAATGGGAGGATGCCAGGGGGATGGGAGTAGTCTTTTTTCAGTGGCACCCAGTGATAGGACGAGGGGTAATGGGCATAAACTTGAACATAGGAAGTTCCATCTTAACATGAGAAGGAACTTCTTTACTTTGAGGGTAGTGGAGCACTGGAACAGGCTGCCCAGAGAGGTGGTGGAGTCTCCCACTCTGGAGACATTCAAAACCCGCCTGGACGCTGTCCTGTGTAACGTGCTGTAGGTGACCCTGCTCTGGCAGGAGGGTTGGACTAGATGATCTCCAGAGGTCCCTTCCAACCCTAACAATTCTGTGAATTCTGTGAATTCTGTGAAGTATAAATGTAGGAAAAATGGGTGACGACTCATTTTTCTCTACAGCAGAGATGAATTCATTAGAAAGGTAAATATATTGGAAAAATTGGAGCTCTTAAAAGCAGAGTCACAGTTCAAGAGCCATAGAAAATACCCTACTAGAAGAGACTTAAATACTTCAACAGATTTAGTCCATTAAAAAGAAAATTGCGAGTCGGTTGACTACAGTGCATAAGTATATTTATGAGAAGAAAATAGAGGGCCCTTTAACAGTCAAGAAGGTAGGATAAAGTTTGGAAGCTGAAGCTGGACATACTTATATGAGAAATTATGCACTTTGTGTTTTCATACAGAATCAGTGATCAACTTCTGAAACAAGTGAAGTTTTAGAAACTTTTGTTGTTTGAAATCTTCATGTCAAAACTGGGTGTTTTTCTGAGGGGTATGATTTTGCCATGTGTGTGTGTTATGGACTAGGTCTAGAACAAAGAAAACAGACATGCCATTTTCACAGATAAACCAAAATACAGTATGCTTAGCCAAAGCTGAAAAACTGGGGAAAATGGCACTTCCATTTTAGTTGTTCTCTCTGTTTTTAAAACTTAAGGATTTGACCCAAAGCTATAAAGCTTCTGTCAAGCTGAATTGCATCTTTTGTTTCGTGTACTGCTTTACCAACATGTTTTGTCTAGCTCTATTCAGCTTAGAGCTAAAACTGTGAGATTTAGTGGCTTTGATTTACAGGTTTGATGAGACAATCAAATGATCTTGCCAGAATTTAAAGTCTATAAATCTATCAATTTATTCTTATTAACAAAAGAACTTTGCATGCTGATGTTTATCTACTGCAGCTTAATATCTTCCTCTTTTCCTAACAATAATCAATGAATATGTTCTCGTACATTTCACTTCATTAAAAAAATACTATCCTTATCTGCTTCTCTGAACTGCTGAAAAAGCACATCCATTCATGCATAAACTAGTCAATGAATTTGAAAATAAAGCTTTATGTTTAAATCAGCATCCCATAGTCTGGTCCTGATGATTCCCTGTCTTCCCCAAAAGTGACATCAATTGTGATACTGGGTAGTGTGCACTAGTCTTTCAATGACACTGCATCCTTTGAAGCAAAAGTAGTTGACAAAAGCATCATCCGAGTTGTGGGTACCCTGGCAGCAAATACTGATGATTCTCATGAGAAATTTTCTTAGGAACCTGAAAAGCAACAGGAAGAATTTGAAAGTTGGGGGAGGCGATGCTAAGCACTTGGCAAAGTTCTCTTTTTATCCTTAAATTCTGCTCTTCAAGATACCCCTCTGTGAGACAATGCAGGCGTCAGACTTCACTGTCTGTTATTGGAAAACCGGGCTGCCTAATCTGTATAGGCAGAAGACAGAGCAGAGCAGCGGAGTTTCTATGGAGATGGGAATTGGTGAGGAAGTGCATTTTCTCCCAATTCATCCAGTCTTCCTGATCTTATAAGGGGCTATTATAGCCATTTATCTCTCTCTCAAGAAATGATGACATCTTTGGGAGCAATTGCAAAAGCAAGGTTAAGTTTGGCCTCACATGAGGGTACCTGATACATTTTCACCAGGTCCAGCATTTCAAAGTGTAATTCACAACCTTTTTGGTTCTTAGACCTGAAAGTATTTGCCAAATACAGATAAGCTAGTAGCCTGGTTTTGACATTCAGTAAGGGGTAGTAGAGAATAAGAAGCATTTCTCAAGTAACAGTAATCTCGTTAACGCTAACCATGCTATTGTACACTACCAAACAATTGTACGCTACTCAAACTCTTCGCAGAACAATGCTGTCAAACACCACTGGATGTGTGACAAGCACCCATAGATGCCAAAACTGGCTGAGTTACTACTTGGACACATAACCAGGCAAAGTAGGAGTGCTTTACATGATCATTTGTACACCTGAGAGAGATGCCTGGAAAATTTGACTTAAATTTCTCCACTTTCAGAATACGGAGGGTTACTCAAAGTCTGTTTACCTCCCTGTCTCTTCTGCCTCTTCCAGGGAAGTTTTTTTAGCAGGTGAAATTTATAACTGGAGAAAGACAGCTACACGTGTAACTTTTGAGAGGCTAAAGGACTGGGGAGAGGAGTTAAAACATACCTTGATGGAGTCATCAAAGAGAAATATATGTCTGGCTTCAATTTAGCTCAGTTCAGGGACATAATATATGTGGTGGGTGACACTCATTGTCAAGGGCTAGTAAAGAAATATGTTTCCCAATTTGTATTCTTATGTAAAAGAAAGGTTCTTCTTTTCAAATCTGTACAGACCAGATGTTTTTACAGGATTTGTAGCACGAGCTGGAGAGGTTGAAGGGAACCCTTTGCCTTTCTCCCCCCGCACTCTCCCTTGGCAGCGGCGCTGCATCACGGTGGTACGTGAGGCTGACCAGTTACCTGTCCTCCCCCGGAGAGCACTGTCACCACCCCGAACACCCGCAGGCTCTTTTATTAGCACTCCCAGCTTTGCGAGCACGTTTTGATACACATTTGAATCTAAGCTTGGTTTATTTAATAAAATAGGCTTCCTAGAAGAAAATGTGAAAGTCCCTGGGGGAAGGAGGGAGGCGAGGGGAGGAAGCCCACAGAATTGCAAATTCTGGTCCACTGCTCTGAAAACTCACACGGGTGTTCAGGGAAGGTAAAGGGCCTTCATATAAAAAAAAAGTTCCTCAAATCCAAGAAGGACCAAGGGGTAGGAATTTTGCTAAACCCGTTTAAATCTTGAGGACAGGAGTATATATGTGTGTGTATATATCTGTCTCTCACAATGACAGATAACCCTGATCATAGTAGTTTCTTCTGAGCTTATTGTTAATTTGCAGATCCCCTTTGGTTTTAACCTTTTGCAGTTTTTGTTTCATTTCCAATAGAAGCAGGGTTATAAAATCAGTGTTTAGGTAATACAAAATAATCCACATATATTTCAAGGACTATAATTTCATAATTTGCTTCAGTGTTCAGAAAAAATAAAATTACGGAGCATTCAGCTCACACCAATTGCAACTAATACTACACTACTATTTTCAGTAAAACAAATTATTTTGTTAATGTAGAGAAATATTTACGTACTAAGACATTTTCAAAACCAGAAAAGAAACAAAGAATATGGACTAGGGATCTTACTATTAGTTCACGAGTTCAGAAGATATTATTTGCAGTGTAATATTCTGTGGGTTTTGTAACATACATAATAAATCCCTTATTATTTACTTATCAAAATAATTTTCTTTTTGGATCTACTTACCTCAGATTTTTAGAATTACCCAAAAAGGTTTTGAAATTTTTCTAAATTAGATTGCTACCTTCCTCTTCTTTTTAGTAAATTAGAGTAAATTAGAGATATTTCTACTGTCGTAGATACATAGTGATACACTTGCCAGATCCATTCTCCCTTCTTCTCTTCTCTTGTAGATACAGACTGTAATATTTGCCCCTCACTACAAGAAAGACATTGAGGTGCTGGAATACGTCCAAAGAAGGGCAATGAAGCTGGTGAGGAGTCTACAGCACACGTCTTACGAGGAGTGGCTGAGGGAACTGGGGTTGTTTAGTCTGGAGAAAAGGAGGCTGAGGGGAGACCTTATCGCTCTCTGCAACTACCTGAAAGGAGCTGCATCTGGGAGAAGGCTAAGGGAAGAGCATGGTCCATTTCCAGACCTGTTCTCTGCTCCTTTGGGGGAGCTGCAGCTGTGGGGCAGCATGACCTCGAGTTGGGGGCAGAAAGTAGTGGAAGAAAGTAAGGAAAGAGAGGCCCAGAACAGGGCAGCAGACAGACATTGCAGGTGACAGAGCTGTATCATGGTGCCTAGTAATCTTGATATCAGATGATACCATACCCATTCAGAATCACCTTACTTATTATAATAGGTTTCACTATACAGATACATACACATCACTGCCTTCTAGTTTTCACATGAAATACTGAAAAACAAAAAAGACTCATGCTGGATCTTGACACAGCAGCCAAAACACATGTCACTAATCCAACTGTTTATAATCAGATTGAAGGAGCTGGAGGGGATAATAATAATTATTACTGCCAATAATTTCTTCATGGTGTGACAGTAGATAAGCCAAAGCACTAACAATTCTTCAAATCTACATGCAGAAACTATCAATGGAAAAAAAATACTAAACCAGTCCATACTCCGGTCTGATTGAAGATGTATGACATGTGAAAACATACTGTAAATAAGCCAAACTCTGCTATGCATGACTGAGTGCAGTAAATTTGACACGTCTTAAGTATACGTGTAAAGATTTGTAACGAGAGCTAAATGTCATCAAGTTGTGCGTTTCTGCTAAGGTGTCAGTTTTAGAAGACAGAGAGGTTCATCCTTTTGTGATGAGCAAACTCTTCAGGCAGCTGCTGTCCTTTATGCGTCCCTCATCTCTGCCAGACTAGAGCAGGGTTTGTAAGAACCAGCAAAGACCAGCAAGAAGACCAGATCAAATGAGAGACTACAGCTCTGGATGTGGCAGAGGCTGGTTCCTGAGGCTCAGTGAGATACTTCTACTACGCATGAAGAAGAGGAGTGCCTTCTGGGTCCTCTTCCAGGGAGGTATCAGGGAAAACCCAGAGAGGAGAAGCCAAAAAGCTGCAGCCAAATGCAGAGAGAAGCAAAAGCAGCCCAAGCAGGGGATATGGACTGTACAGCAACTTTCCACAGTTATGCCCAGGCTTTCCACTTCCCTTCTAATTGCCTCTTTCTTCCCTCTCTTCTTTCTCAGCCAGATCCTTTAACAGCTTCCCCATCCACATTCCCTTTCTTATTTCTCCTTGCTTTTCTGTGCTCTCATCTCCCTTGCCTTTCCATGTGTGTATTCTCCTTACAATGTTTCATTCCTTCGTCACGGCCCCTCCAAAAATGAGCAATGAGTTTAGCCGTAATCTTTCTGTCCCCTTCACTTTTCTGTTCAACCTCTTCTCTGACGGCTTTTGTGTCTGTGTAGGTAGCAAGACCTTCAGAAGAAACCCCCTGGATCTTCTGAGAGCATGTTGCCATGAAAACTAACACCAGGTCTGTGAGCAGTACAGATTTGACCCAGAGGAGGTCACAAAACTGCACTTCAGGAGCACCTGATCTGGGGTTTATGCTGACTCTGCACTGGTGCTGAGAAAACAGGCTGCAGCAGGCAACGTTGGTACAATGTTGAATGGGTAGGGGAAGAGGATACTGAAGCTGGCATAAAGCCAATCAATATAAAGCTAAATTACTAACATTTAAAAATACAGTTGAATTTGCAGAATTATTTCATACAGCATCAGCATTTTGGCTCATGCGGCTTTGGTGCTTTTGATCCAGTAGTGGGAGCCCTGAAGCAGGATTTATTGTATTCTTGAATGGCAGCCCAAAATTGCAGAGCACCTAGCAGGATGAAGCTTACCTTAGCTTGCTCCTCAGGCGCTTTTGGAAGAAGCACTATTTTATTATTAATAGTAATAGTAGTAATAATACTAATAATTACTCTCTACATTAAGCCAACACCCATTCAGGTGGTGCCTAAGTTACTGAAAATAACCTGGAAACCTAATCAACTTGAACCACTCTGCTTCCTGGAGGGGAAGGCTTCTACCTCCAGCGTGGTGCTAGAGAAGGTGGAGAAGTCTTTGTGCCTAAGCTGCCTTTACCTGCCAGCACTCTTGAGGAGACCAGGGCCACTCTCACGTGGAAACCACCCAGGCCACCTATTTGTCCCAACATGCCTGGAAATTGTCAAGAAAATGAAGGTAGAAGATTGTTCCCTGTCTGGAGATGTTTCACTACCCAGCAATCTGTTGATCAAAATTTCAGCATTATTTCTCTGCAATAAGTACTGAAAGCCTATAAAATGCTCCAAATATTGTGTAACAGGAAAAAACTTGATCTGGGGGCCCTGAAAGATTAGCTGGACCGATGCTGTGCTTGGAAATCCAGCTTCTGACTAGGTGACAGAGCATCCTGTGGTTTCAGCCTGTTGGGATTTGATATTTGTTGGCTGAACACACAGCTGACCACGTAGCTCACTGCTTTCAGCATGTCTCCTTTCCTCTAGACTTCCGTACGTCTGCCCAGGGTCACACAACAGAGCTGTACCTGCGTGGGTCCTGCAAGGTCTGCAATGCACCTGTGAAACACTTGGCATGTGGTCCTTGCAATCTACAGCTGGTTTGTGATAAGCAATGGTGTTAGCTAAGAGACCTTGACAGAGGGCCAAAGTCTCCTTTTTCCATTCAGACAATATTTCTACGGGGCAGGGGGGAGAAAAAAAGAAGGTTGTGCACAGGGTGTCTCTAATTCTACAAGTCTAATCTGCTGCTGTGTCAAAGATATCATATAGCGTTGAAGGCAAATGGACTTAACTGTGCTCAGCACATAAAAATCAGGCTTTTCCTATGAGTCAGAAGTGAGTTGCTTAACCACAGACCTCAGAATCCGTGACAGTTCAAGCACAGTCAGTTTTTATACGTCTGAGTTCTTAGACGACAGGGACTTGGCTGGGCTGCACTGTGGGTAAAATTAATTGTAGTCCCTCATCATCTTAACTTTGCTGAGGGATAACCTCCTCTTCAGAGGGTGAAACAGCTGACTTGAGAGAATGAGCTGTGGCATAGCTCAGAGCCACAACAAATTCTTACTAACCCTGGAGCTTTTTCTAGCAGATACCTGCAGCTGGACTGTGGTGTTGAGTACAATGGGATTTAATAAGTGCCATTAAAACTGGCAGACAGCCCTGCTCCTAGAGAGGGGCCATATATTTAAGAACTATGCAAAATATTATGCAGTATGCATGTGACCAAATTCTTTGTAGAGGAAAATCCCTAGGACTGTGTTAAATTAAATAGGATTATGGCTTTCACTAATCTGTATCCAGTGTGACCATACAAGGGTATTAGTTTGATAATATTTAAGGACTTAGCTTTACAGCAGCAGCGATCAGCTGTCTAAGTTCAGTGGCTGTGCTGTCAGTGAAAATGTTAACTATTAAAGAGATTGCCATTTACATTGCCCAAATTAAACATGTGACACTCACCAGCTGGCATATTAAGGACAGGGAAGTTATGCATAGGTCAAGGCATTTTTTCCTTTTGGAGTAAGTAGGAGAGAGTTGTAGGATGTGACTTCTGCAAGCAGCACTGCTGAACCCCGTGAAGTTTTTTCTGAAGCTGTGAATAATGCTCCCACCAGCTTCAGTGGGAGTGGAGGCAAACCTGTGTGATGTTATCAAAGCCCTCACCCTTGTGCCTGAAGCCTTTTCCCTGAGTGGCACCAATGGGTTGTGAAATAATTTAGCAATATAGCATAGTAGCTAATCTGGGACCATTCCTTGTCAACCCAGCATTTGTTTACCAGGAGTTGTTCAAGTAGTGGTATTATGATGCTACAGCTGTCTATAGTCACTGGAATCAGAGGTAACTATGGCACACACTGGCAGACACTGACATTTTAATGGCTCTCTCCCAAAAAGCAAATGGATAACTCTCTTTGAGCCTGTTTCTGCACAGACACACATGCGTGTATAAATATATATATACACTCAACTGGAAAAATTTAGGAGTCTTAAATGTAAATCGAAGTAATGCAATGGGAAAAACATTCAAAGCAGAAAAAGGATGTAAGCCACAGCTCAGTTTAAAGTCATAGAATTTTTCCCGCTGATTTCAGTGAAATAAAGATTTTAATTACCTATATTGAAAGCATCGTTATTTCAGTAAATGGATGACATAACCAGACTCTTTTCTACTAATTTTTTACCATATCTTATTGTTTTAAAGCTATAAAAATCTTTATATTGCACCTTCAATTATTTTTTATAATAGAATTTTTACAAAAAATAAAATATAACTGATAACCAGTATTTTTGAAAAGAACTTTTACTCCAAGAATGGGTTATGTGAAAATGACACCTTTTCCATTATCATGCTGCTTTTAAGGTATTCAAATTTGTATGTCTTTAATAGGAGGGAAAAACATTTTTAATACTTCAATTACACATTCTACAGTCAGCACAGCTAAAATAAAACAATAGGTTTAGCATCTTCTCACATCTCTAACATCAGAAGAAGACTCTACCTGAAAGCCACGTTTTTTACAGACACATCTATACACATCCTGTTGAGGGTAACTGTTGTCGTGCAAGTGTGGCAGAGCATAATGACCTGAAAAAAAAGTATGATTATAGTGTGGGCTGCAGAATGATCACTCATAAGAATACGGAGCACAAGATGTAGTGGGCTGATTCCTAGCTCCCAGACAAGGCTTGCCGTACTGCCAGGACAAAATATCCTTTGTGTTTAAAGGGAACAGCCATGCACCAGAGGTCAAGCAGGGACAAAAGCGTAGGAGCAGCCTAGCACACCCTTCCAGTCCCTCAGATTGGGTCTGTTCTTTGAATAGTCCCATCAAGGCAGACCTAATCTGTCCCGTCATACTAAAATCCCCATATAAGAGCAGCTGGCTCTGTCATATTAACAGGAAAGACTTGCTGCCCAAAGCAGCCTTACTCACTTGGACACTGCAGGCGACTTCTTCAAGATGAAGATTCCCCACAATGGAGGGTGATTTTTTATCACCTCGCGGTAATATCACCTCACTTCTAACTGCACATACAGTTAGAAGATCTTTCATGTGCAAATATCACGATTGACCACCTCCTCTTCACATGCTTCATAAGTTTATAGTGAACTTTTTATGATTAAACCCCAATTTCTTCATTTTGTTATTTAACCCACTTTTACCTTATTTCCTTGACTGACTTCAGTGGTTTGCTATGTGATTGAGGGACACAGATTAAATATCTAGGAAATTTCTTAGGATACCCCAGCTGATTTTTTTCTGGCTTAGTCAACCAGTCAGCATTTTAAACAAAAGGGGTTAAAGAAATGCAAACATGAGTTGGAATCTTACCAAATTTCCTTAGATGGTTTCTCCCAGAATCATCAGGAACACTGTTTATGCTTCCTTAAGCTTTCAGTATGCTTTCCAGATGGATGTTTTGGGATCCCAGCTTTGTAAGCAAAACCATCCAACTGAAATAAATGTGTGCCTGGACAGGTTTTTCATTGTACCCTGGAGCCAGCTGAACTCATGGCAATTCCCAAGGATTCACACAGCTATGCCAAGGCTAGGGCTCTTCTCCAGAAGACGGGCAAGCTGTGTCTGCTCTTGTCTTATTTTTTATATTAAAACTCAGGGAAAATTCTAGTGTAGACAGCGCAATTTTCAGCTAGAAATACTTTATTATCACCTCTACAATAACAATATCAAGTAGTTAAATGCTAAACTACATTTAATTTAAAATAGGAATCAGCAAGCTACTTGGAAACCCATTAAAGTTCATTTCACTACATTTTTAAACACGAAGAGATATTTTCCAAAGCCTGATCCTGACTTGCACCACAAAAGCGTCCGTCTTCTAAGTAAATTACTACACTATTGCAATGGCATGACAGTAACAATAATATTAATGAGGGTTGTTTCCAGAGCTGTGTGCTGTAGGTGTGGGAAAGGGCTATGGGCAGGAGCATCTCTCCCAGTGAGGAGGGATTCCTAGATACTGCAAAATCTTCATGTAATCCTTGAATCACTGCAGTGGTGCCAAAGGTCACAGTGGGTCTTAGGACAAACAAATGCCGCTGAGACATAAAATATTTTCTCAAGTGTCAATCTTTCTTAAGTTCACTGAATTCAGAGGAGAAAAATTGGATAACTCCAATTGGTGTTGAGCATTGATGAATAATCTCTAGCAATTACTTTATCAGGAGAAAGACAATTACCATTTTACAAAGAGAAGCAGAAAATCCTCTGCCTCCGTGCCTAAGAACATAAACGGAAACAGAACAGCCTATTTACATAAAAAAAAATATTATCCTTCCGTCAGTGTTGTCACTTACCTGGACAGGAAGATGGTACAGGTTATGACTGCGTGCCTCTTTCTAGTTGTTATTATACATTGAGCATGCTGTCAAGGAACACCTGTGTGTTTTGGTTTAATTTTTTATCTTTAGGAGTTTTTTTTAAGTACAAGAGAACAATAAAAACAAAAAAGCAAATCCTAAAGACATGGTGCTAACTCATAAATCATTTTGAACATGGGAAAAATGGCATACAGTGGTATGCACAAACTTATACCATTAAATTGTAAGAATAGTCCCTGCAGTGCTTTCAGCCTGGGCCAGCTTGAATTCTCCCAGCAGTTATTGGGCAGAGTCTGGGAGCTGGCACAGTGCAGAGGCAGGCAGTTTGCCGGTGGTCACTGTTCAGAAAACTATGTAATTGGGTAGATGTGGGATGCTCCATGCCAGATTTCGCTGGCACTTTTAAGTTTACTCGCATAACTGTAAGCCATGTGTTCTCTTTTCTCTTTTTCAAGAGAATAGGATACAGAAAGTTAAAAACTGTACATGCCAATATATCAACTTATATTGAGTTTTAAGCTGCGAGGAAAAAATAGGCTTGTAATCATATTGTTATAGATGTAGTTTAAAGGCTAAATTCATCCTTGTTCTAAATTCACTGACCTTTATTTCTATGTCAGATCAATAATAATAAAATATTGGCAAGTAATACAAAATAAGTTTCTCACAACCTTTCAGCAATGCTTTGTCATCTAAAAAGTTACATTAAAATTGAAGAGGTTTGAGAAGAATGAGTCCTCTTAAGATGGATAGGTATGTCAGGATCCAGCTCCCACAGTATGATATAGTTGTTTACTTCATTTGTAAAAATGCTACCATAAACTTTCCTGGTGAAAATTCATTCTCAAGACATTAAAAAAATCAATTACCAAGAATAGAGCCTTCTTTCTAACAATGTTACATACTGAAAATTCAATCTGGATCATGGAATTACGGTGAGGGCTTCTTCTAGATTTATGTGTGTACCATTTAAAGGTTTTGCAGGTAACCATCTGCTCAGTCCCACTGAAAATGATGGTACACAACAGAATCTGTCTCTGTAAGCACCACTTGGGTGTGAAAACGAAAATTGAGTCCACTTCACTTTTCAGTCATTATATTCTTTCTCCACTGCTATATCTATCATTCATGTTAGCAGCTGTAACTCCACAGAACGGTAAAAACCTCTCTGTTATAAAACATTTTTTTTAATTCAACAACATTTTTCTGTGTAAGATCCTTACTCTAGCTCTGAATTCCCAGCTATCTAAAGATAGTTTTACACCAAGTTGAATGTCACGTGTTACTTAAAGAATTTGTTAAATATTTGAAAGACCAAAACTGACCAGCAGTGATTTACAGGCACAATATTTATCACGCAATATTACACAAAGAAACCACAGACTGAAATGTGCTACTGAAACCTCATTCTTTTGCCTTGTGACCTTGGCTTTTTGGAGGTGCAGATAAAAAGTAATTCTTCATAAGAATTCCATCAGGGCAAAAATTGAAAGGATTTCAAAGGTTGTGTCAATTGCAAGTCATTGTAAGTCATTCTTACTTACACCACAAAGCATGGTGTTACTGAGTTATCTCCACTGGTAGGACCTCTAAACCACAGTGTAATGGCTTTTGCCCCAGTGAAAATAAACAAAGTACACCCTGTTCCAGTGTGAACATGATTCAAGCAGTCGTCTGGGCCTAAGGACACACTATCAAATTGACACGCCAGGAAAATGTGAAAAGTTATCAGAGATCACAGTACACAGTGGTATTTGTGAAACAATAAATTCTTCTTAGGCAATGTTTATAAACAATACATTGTTGATATGAATACTTCAGCAGTGACCTAACATTTACAGAACAGAGATATAAATACCAACTCATCTCTATGCTACAAAGTACACCTTTTACCTATTGATCTTACTGAAATTAACCCTTTGGCTGTTCTACACTCTCAAAAGACTACAGATGTAGAAGGATATGGGATAATGATTATGAGTAATTAAACACAGAGGCAAAAGCCAGGAGTTTTAGATAAAAAATTTAGTAATTTTGAAATGTGGAGGGAGAAAAAAAGATAGGTTAAGCTGAAAACAAAATCACTGTCTGAAACCCAAGCCAATTAGAAACACAAAGTTATCTTACTATGTCTCTGTACCACAAGACTGTAATAGTTCTACTAAAAGTCAACTTAAATCCACTCTAAAGGAGTCTTAGTTGAGACTAAGAGGAAGAATAATGTACGACCATTACATTATCAAATTCTATTAGAATAGTTAATTGCCACATTTACAGTGATTTCATTATCTCCCATTATGGCAGCTGCAGGGAGGAGAGAGAGTAGGGGCGCATGTGAATTCTTGGCACTGAAATCACAGCATCTATGTTAAAGGCTTATTAAGACGATTTAATCCCTCTCCCTGCTGATTCTGGATTGTCCCACATTGTACACTTCCTAGTGTTTTGTCTAACCTAGTTTTAAATATCCCAAGCGATGGGAATGTCTTCAGTTCCCTTAGGAGATTACTTCAAGGCTAATGGATTTCACTGGCAGGGACGCTTTTTGATATCCTGCCTACCTTTGCCCTTACTTTATTCCTTTTGATTAAGAAAGTTTCTTGCCTTCACTTTTTCATGTGAGAGATATGAGATCCCCCATGAATATTAGAAATTCCACCCCCTGCCCCGTTGTTACCGTTGTAGGCAGTTTTCAAGTGAGGGATGTAGAGGATTTACATCCAGATAAAGCCAGTAGCAAGCCGCCAACAGTATTAACCGTCAGTATAGTCATACTTTCTTCTCTGGCTGCTGCTGTGCCACTAGAAGTGGTTTCCATATGCAGCCCTCAGCCAGCTACTTGTCACCACCCTCTTCCTAGAGGTTATACACACCCTCCCACTCCTGATTTTCTGGCTGAGCTATTGCTAGAATTGCTGCTTAAAATGAGCCAGCTTAGTTAAAGCCTGTTTAAACAGTGAATTATTGCTTACCCATCTCTTTCTGGCTGACGTGGGCTAGAGAAGCCTCCCAGCCACCTCTCATCTAGCTGGCGGGAGAGAGGGTAAGCCCCAGTAAAGTTGGTGGTAACCTTTGATGCCGCAAAAGGGGAAATGCAAACGCAAACCTTCACATTTGCCTCCCTGCTCCTGATGTTCTGTGGAAACTGGGAATGCCTGGTGATAAGAGACAGCCACAGACTTCAAGGAGATGGGCTGAACTTTTTCCGGACTGAAGGTGCCCAATTAAACCAGGCCTACCTGACCTTTGCACAACCGTCACCGCGGTTGTCTTGCAAAAACAATTTGCTCCTTTGCTTATTTTGATATGATTACTTAAGCAAAAATACTTTCTTTTGAAAAAAAAATCCCATTTTTGGTTCCCTACAGGTGCTGACCGTAACTCTGAAAAGGAGGACTCAAGCACAGTTAGGTTGTGTGGTCCCAGGAACCACAGCTGTACACGCTGTCCTTCCAGCCTGGTCCGACTGAGGATGGGAGATACGGATTCCGGCCCAACAGAAGACGCAGTCAGTCACTTGAAGTGTTATCCTTCTGTAGAATACATCTTTTATAAATACTCTAGATGCTATCAGCAAACCTACTAGACACCTTAGTGATAGAAATCACTGAGAATTAGGAAGCAGTGCATTTTTGACGAACGTAACACACTACCCTTCTCACTGAAATCAGACTCTGTATCTGTAAAGTATAACTATTATCAGGAAGTTAAGTATTTAGCACTCTTTAATGCTTTACAAATGTCTGAGGATGGGGTGATAAATGCGTTTTTTTTCTAGGCCTGTTCTAAATTATAATGTTTTGCCAACATAGCTATGTCAGTTCCCGGTGTGAAAAATTCACGTCCCCAGCAGATATTGCTATGTTTGCAGAACTCCTGATGGGGACGCAGCTTTGCCAGAAGGGGAGAGCTTATATTGGCTCAACTTGCATCACTTAGGGAGGTGGTGTAACTATGCCAGAAAAACTCCTTCTGTCAGTTTGAACAGTATGTACTGCGGGGTGCTCTGCCAGCTACAGCGACGGTGGAGCTGTGGGGTAGACAAGGATGTGATCGCTGTTGCTCCGTACATTCACTTTTAATTAGCGTATTAATCAACATGCCACATTTGAGAAATGCATGTCATGAAAGACTGCTGCATTTATTGACATCCTCAGTCTGCATGTCTGCTAATATATCAGAACTGCTACTTTGATGCCTGTCTTGAAAAAGGAACCATGTGCTACTCAAATGTGTATTCTTGGAAACCAGACAGCTAAATTATGACCTCCCTAGGTGCGTTGGCACCTTTGCTGCAGTCATATAATTTTGTGTTTTCTTGTTTCCCCGCTTGGCAACTACTAGCCTCCAGACCTGTATTTTGGAAATATAGCTCTTCCAATCTCTTCTGACTCTGTCAAAGATATTTTTGGATTTATTGTGATCTAACTTTAACTGACAAATCTTTTTTATAAAAAAAGAAACAAAATTGTTACGGTAAACTCTCTGAAGTGTCCTTAATCTGTCCTTGATGCCCTTTTCTCCAAAATATCACATCAACTGCTTTCACATGACTCTGAATGCTACTCATGCCTGAAATGTATATAGATAGATTCTGATTTCAGCAGTTGTTTCCAGTATCAGCTGGTTCCTTCCTCTGGCTAGAGCCGTGTCTGCCAGTTCTTTCCGGTGCTGTGTGACCTCCATGTTTATGTCTAATATCCTGTCTCTATTTACCACAGAGCTGTAATATCATGTACACTGGGTAACATTTATGAAATGTGTATGTTGTGCTCTATACTAAGAATATCGGAGATAAAATATTCTTGAATGTGGGACTTTTTTTAAAAAAACAGTAGATACATATTTTATTTGAATTGTCTTAAAAAGTGCAAACTAAAATTCAGTAAAGCCAGTGAGATATTTCCCATGCAATATAAGCAACAGAAGTATTGCTTAAGGAACAACAGAAAGGAAAACCTTCAAAGTACAGCCATGGGAGTGTTCACCCTTAGCGTATTTGTATTAGCTCTCTCTTCCATAATGAATTATTTTGGCTCTACCTTCCATAACTGTGACAAAATGAGTTGCAATAATTCAACCTGAAGAGAAATACATCTCCATCTAGAAAATGGCAGTGGTGCCTGGCCTTTAGAAGAACAGAAGAGACATCTGTCATTGTTACTATTATTACTGAACCTGAAAGTCCAACACAAATCTGGGCACCACCTTAGAAGCAGAAAAGCTGATACCTACAACGGGACCTAGAACTGACACCTGGCAAATTCCTGACAGTTCATTTCTCTATCGATAATATCGTACCAGCGGTTTTGAGCCAGCCGGTTTTCCATTCCCTGTGCTTATCTCTTTCTAGCTGCAATGTCATCTGTGTGACACCGCTGGCTGTGTTTGTTGAAAAATATATAAAGGAGGACATCACCAACTCCAAAAGCATCACCGAATCGCATGTGTCTCAGCAACAGATGTGGACTTAGAACAAGTGGAGTAAAATTTAGTTGGAGTAAGGAAAGTGTGAAGATAAATCATCTTTATGGTTTTGACACGTCTGTCTCTGGCACACAAGCAAGAAAAGCAATTCCACATTAGATATATATAGCTTTAGCACTAGCTATTAACATGTAAAAAGGTGTTCCACTAGCAGTGGATGCAGTCAGAATGAACAGAAAATATTATCGTATTTGTGATCAGCTATCCAGAAAAGTTTTTCCAGTCTGTAAACCACTCAAGAATCTACTGAATAGCACTTAAACCAGTAGGTTTATATGCATTTAAATAGTAGTTATTCTCAAAACAAATTGTACAAATATTATGTTCAAATTAATGAAGACAGCAATCCTGGATTAGAATTAATGGTTTCCACACTGAAAGCAAACTGGGGTGAAACTTCCAGTTTCCCTGTGTGTGAACATCAGTGAAAGGAGCCTGTAATTTCTTTGAATTGTGGAAAGTAACAAGATCATTCACCTGCTATTCTTTTACGGCCATTTCATTTCCTGAGTGTACAGCTTACTTTAAAAGTTTGCTAATAACTTAATTAATTAACAAGCTTAGACTCTGAGGCGCTTACTGCTGCCAGTCTCTGCTTTACACAGATATGGCTGTATTAAATTGGCTTTGTCACAGAACTGTTCCCTCTTCCCCCATCCCCATGGTGTGACTCAATCTTAGTTTATGAGCAAACTTGGAAAAGTCATTTAAAACTTGGTGATGAGATGCCCCTCTATGTTTTAATTATTATGAGCCAAAATGCAAAAAGATACGAAAGGCATTTAAGGATGAATAAATCTTTTAACCTACATAAAGACTTCTGGTATAGAAAATGAAGCAAATACTAAAACTTTTTTACACACAGAAGAGGTGACAGTGCAGGCAGGCCACCAGCTTACTGAGCTGTTCTCACTAAGCAGGACTTTTACATTTCAGAGTACAAGGATTTTTGGAAAGAATAGCTGGGATCAGCCAATTTATTAACCTCTCCGCTAATACTGCCAATTGTGGTGGTGTTTGTAATGTGGGCACCTGTTCAAAAAAGAGCAGAACAGAGACAACTCCCTTTACACAAACTTTTCCATTTTGTGAACCACATCTTAAAGGAGACCACATCCCTCCCATACAGACTGTGGGCCACCTCCCACCCCACCAGTAACCGGCTAATATTTCTGTAATAGCTATGGTAACTGAGTTTATGAACTCAACTCAGAAGAAACAAAAAAAAAAACCAACAAAAGACCAACATAAACAGACAGGAATGGGAGTTTTCAACTTCTTTTAAATTCTGTTTACCATCTAGAAATGAGACAGCAGCTCTCTCCGGCTGACTGGTGTCCTCTGGCCAACAGCTGTCAGACCAGAAGATAATTGGTGCACCAGCAATAACCACTGTCTGTAGTGGACACTGAGTCACAAAAGCTGGGGTAGATGTCACCTGAGTGAGGACACCAAACTGCAGTGGCTGCACTAGGGTGCCAGTTCCCCGTATAACCATCAGAGAGATCGAGCCACCTCCAGAAACAGATCTGGAGAGAAAGAGTCACACTTGCATTTGTCTGTTGTTTCCATCGACCGTCGAGGAACGCAGCCAAGCACCTTACTTTTATTCACCTCCTGTGTTTGGCACAAGTCAGGTGCCTAAAATCTGGCCAGATTTGCCTATCAGCCAGTACTGCAATCTATGTGTCATAGGGAAAATACAATGAACCATAAAAGGCGCTTCGCAAAAGCAGAAGATGCTCTGGGGAACTGTCCCAAGGCGAACTTGCTGTGGGGACTGAACTTGCTGCAGCTCCAGGGATTCCTGTTCTGACACGCAAACAACATGTGATTTACTGTATCTGTTGCAGTTCTAAGTTTAAAATGTTTACTGCACTCCTAATGTTTTATCTGCTCCAAAACAAAAATATTTTCCAACAAACAGAGTGTTGAACTGTGGCTAACTTCATAAAATATCTGTTGGCGACTTATTGGGAAAAGAACAAATAAACAAACCAACCAAAAAAAAGAAAAAAAAAAAAAGCAGAAGTATTCCATTTCCTCCACAATGAAGATTAATTCATCCAATTCTTTAAAACTCCCTCAGCGCTCCCTCTCCTTCCCAACCCCTCTCTTTTGAGCACTATTTTAAGCTCATCCCCACAATAAGCATTATTTTAAGCTTATTTTCTGTTGGGCAATTAATAACGGCAAGCTTGGAGTTGGGGTTTTTTTGGTTGCTGTTGTTTTTATTTTTTTTTTTAATGGGTTTTGCCTGGGAATTTCCTTAAGAAACGTATAACAACTGCACGCTGGAACAGGCCCAATTCGCTTCACAAGCACCCGACATCCCCAGGAGGGACCGCTGCTGCTGCGGATGCCGCGGATGCTGCTGCGAATGCCGCGGATGCTGCTGCGGATGCTGCGGCGGAGGGACGCATCCCGCGGGATTTCTCCAAAACCACGGCGGGGGGAGGCTGCGGAAGGAGCCGG
>NW_009648594.1:473976-495039 GCF_000708025.1 Charadrius vociferus
GCTCCTTCACGGCTCCCGGTGGCGGCAGCGCATGGAGGAGGGTGCATGGCGGCGTCCCCGGCGCCCCGCCGCCGCCTCCACCTCCATCTCTCGGGGTGAAGCTGAGGAAGCCCAAAAGAAGGAGAAGCTTCTCCCAAAGTAGCAAAGCCAGGCCGGGGAGGGCTCTGGTCGTCCCCGGCAGGTTAGGAAGAGGTTTCCCAGGGCTGTGCTCTCCCCCCGGGTTGCCGCCCTGCCCAGAGCGGCACTTCCCCACCCGTGTCCTGCCCACCACCGCCACACCTGCAGGGTGGGACAGTCACGCTGTAATACTGCTGGCTCTTTTGTTTCTGAGGCACCATGGTGGATCTTGCTGCAACTTTGCAGAAATATGATAGTTTGCCAGAAATGATGCAATTTCAGATGAGTTTGTTTAGTCTAAGTGAAATATTCAATGATTAAACCAGGTTTACTTCATAAAGTTCTTTTGTCCTCATCACCTTCATATCACCTTTGGGAAAATCCTTTGGTAAAGTGCAAGCTCTACCCCTGCCCTAATGCCTCTCTTCAAAAACACCAGTGTGGTTGATATCATTTGGTTTAGATTTGTAGAAAATACAAAGACATTCTCCAGTCTCAGAAGAGAGAACTCTGATCTTCACCAAGTCAACTGCAAGTACATTACTTCTGGGAGGATACACCAGTGATGAGGATAGATGTTTTACTAAGAAATTCAGTATACAGCTGCACTATAGAAGGCAGAAACGTTTAGCAAAAACAGTTTTACACTTGATTTGCTTTTATAAATAGCTTATATAGCTTTTCAAATGGCAAATCTCCACCAGTCTTGATGTTTTAGTTCAGCCATTGGAAGACAATATTCATTCAAAGAACCACAGCTGCTCTGCAGCCAGTCTCTACTCCTTATTTATAATTAATATCCTTCTATATGCAGACATATAAAATATCTTTTCTCTTTGTCCTAGTGTTTATGGCAGTGATGTGCCAGACTGCCCATAAATTTGAAACCTGAGGAGTTTGTTTTTAGAGTCTCCAGTGGAGATCAAAGTTACAATAGTCACTCTCAGTGAAAACTTTTGCCTGTATCAAGCTTATTGGTAGAGTTGTTGCTAGAAGTACTGAGTAATATCTTTTTTCACGAAGGCTGGATTTTTATAGCAGCAAAATAAATTAATGTTGTCCAAAAATAAGACAGAAAAATTTCCCCATACTGGGGAGCAATATACTTCAGCAAACACGGGCTGTAAAACAAAGAAATATTTTCTTTCCCCAGCTCCCACAGACACGGTTTTCCTCTGATACCTTGGGAGGGAAGCTGAGCTACAGCTATTTCCTGACTTACAGGATTTTGGAGGGATCATTGTCCCTCAGTAAGTTAAACCTTTCTGAAGAACGCTTATTCATGTATACAACTCACACATAGTCATTAATACAATATTTATGCACAACATTGCCTTGACTACCAGTGTCACCGTTACACTGCTAGGAGGTTGATTTTCCACCTACATCCTTTTAATGCTGCCTTACTTCAGTGGACCCCTTACTTTTGTGGAAAACATGCAGAAAAAAGCTAGAGAAGTTTAAAATATATCCCGTACGAACCATCATCCCCATTGTGAAAGTGTAATCACAGCGATGCTTTGTAAAATGTTCAGCATGGTTAAAAAGGCACCCATTTGAAAAGATCCGAGCCACTCCTAGACTTTCTAATCTTTCCTGCTTCATCAAAATAGTTCTAAACCATCGTTGCTTTCTAAAGCTAAAGGACAAACATCTTTTGAAGCCCTTTCAGACATATTTATATGATTTTTCCGATAAACAAAATATAATGCTGATTAAAGCATAATAAAGTATCATGCATGTGTGCAAAGCATCTGCCCTTGGTCTGTGAAGCTCTTCCCTTCTGAAGATATGTATACTTTAATCTTTAATTTTTTTTGGTGGAAGTTTTTGGCTAGAAGTTAATCAGATAATTATGACAATTTTATATGAATTTTGACCTGTTCCAAAAACATTCCAGAGGACATCCCACACTGTTGGGCGAAAATAGCTCATATGACTTTTTTTTTTTTCCCCCACCTTAACATTGACAGGCTGCTGATGAATAACAGTAAATCTCCAATTCCAATTTGGCTTACATGTGCAAAGCCTCTTGCCTGTCACGCCTGCCTCCCAGCCACAGCACCTGCTGTGGTACAGTCCTTTGAGCTTCACCAAATACTTCCCAGTATCCTACCAGGTCATCCCGTGACTCTGAAACACATCTCTCATGTTGGCAGAGGGCCACGTTGCTTTTAAAACCCTCTCGCTTCTCCCAGCTCTGGAAAAAATGTGCTTAAACAAAATGTTAAGAGCTGCAGAGTTTTCCATTTTCATTTCAATCAGCTCTGAGTCCGTGCCCTCAATCTCTATTTAAGGGAGTGTAAAATACCCCCAAGTCAATGTTCCCGACAGTTGACTCTTCTTGGATTTCAGTTATGTCATTGGAGACTGTAGGGCTGGGCACAAGGAGGAGCTGAGGAATGACTGAATGAAACAGACCCGCTGGTCCTCTTCCAAGGCTGGTGGGAAAGATGCTAAATATCTTGACACACTTTGTCCTCTCCTACTAGTCAAAGGACACATAGAGTTCTCTGCTGGTGTCCTCCTTTCCTTCCATAAATCTTATAATGCCTTTCTCAAGACTTTATTTTTTAGTACCAGTCTGGTCATCTTCTAACACTCATGCTACCAAATAATCCTATGCAATTGCTGGATTTATGTGGTGCTAAAAAAGCCTATAAGCAAGGTTATCAAATAAAAAGCACTGCTCAGTTGTTTTTCAGCATGCCTTTTTTTTTTTTTTCCCAGAGGAACCAGTGAAAAATGTAACTATTTATCACTAAATCTAAAGAATTTACGTACACGCTGGGGGCAATATGCTGAATATGACAGGGCACATTGTGTGTGGACACAAGTTTAAGACAGCATTTTACTATCCCTGCTTATTCTTTTCCTAAGAGTGACAGGCAGTCTCTGAAAGCCTCCGCGGCCTGATGGCCAAGAAGCCGCTCTTCAACTTGCTTCCCTCACTTACCTGCTACAAAATGGGTTCAGGGGATTAAAAAGAGCTTTAGCTATTTTTCCATTTTAGGTGTAATTATGGAGTATTTGACAGGGAAAAAGGCTGGTGGAAATACTGAATCTGTTTTTTTCAAGTGGGTTTAGGGTATGTAGCTATAGGGTATGTAGCTATAACATAATGAAAGACGAAATCCTTTATAAGAATGAAACAAAGTTTGAAATATGTTTGGTGCTTGGTGAGTTTGCACTAATTTATGATGGGAAAATGAGCTGTTGCTTGATCGTAATTCTCTTTTGGGTTGATTTTGCAGATTACAGATACGACATGGCAGAATTTATAAATAAGATTAACTGATTTCATAGAAATCTAGTAGAAATAAACTACAGATGGCCAAGTTTCCAGACTTTGTAACAGGAGGCTTTTCATTATTAGGCCTGAAAGGTTATCGAAATTACCACAGGCGACAATAAGGAAAAAAAACCAATGTGTGTGGACATGCACATGTGTGTGTATGCTTCCATTATGTGTGTGTTGCTCTTGTAACTCCTCTGGCCTCGGAGCTTTCCTTCAGTTGTTGTAAGGTAGCCAGAGGTTAACAGTAACTATTACTTTGCCTATTGCTGGCTGCTCCAAAATATTTTCCTTTCATTTCACCTATTAGGTCTCTCTACCTGTCAATCAAATGTGAGTTTCTCCTTGATTTTAGCAGTCATCTTGATGTGGCCCTTATGAAGGCCCGAGCATTTTTATGCTCTGGTATCTGAACCTGTTCCTTTTGTCAATAACTGTTCCACGCCCTATCCTATGCCATTGCTGAAGCTGGAATACTATCCCCTTTAGGGTCTTTCTACTAAATCCCTACTTGTCCTGAGACATTGCTTCAAACAATAGGCCATGTTGACAAATTTAGCATTTAGAGTTCAACCCCCCCTTTTTTTTTTAGTAGTAATGACTTTTCTCCTTTTACATGGGTATATAATATGGTTAAATATTACCAGATCCAATAGGTATTTTACCATCACACCTCCCTGGGAGCATAATTAGTCCATTAGTGATTACCGAAGCTTTGCCTCAAAACTGTTAGAGGTGTCTTTTTGGTTCAACTTGGAATATAATCAATCAAATGTCAAAATTTTGCATTGAGGAAAAGAAACTGGCCAGTTCTGCTCTTGATTATGTAGATACTTGCTTTTTTAAGCTAGCAGTTTCAATACTTAAGAACAACTGTAGGCTGAATAAAATGCATAAGAAATTGATAACAAGCCCTTACACTAAGGAAATATCCATGTAGAGCAAGTATTCTTTTGCTTTGTCCTAAGACATTGCCTCTCAAATCTAAAACACACTTTTGATTTATCTCTTAAAGAAATGCATATCCAAAATTAAAGGAAAATGTACTGTTTAATCATCTTTGAATACCTTGTTACATTACAATGACCAGGCAAGTTTCCATCTGTAGTTTTGCAAAGAGGTTCCTGGCTGACCCAAAAGCTATGTTTTATCTTTGTTGGTCTCCAAGAGCTTAGCCAGGTGAAGTAGTGCAGCTTGAGTTACTTCATCCACAAAACTCCTTTTGAAGTCTTGCCAGCTACCTCCTTTTGTTTTGAATGATTTGGCAGACACTGGGAAAAAATAAAGTCTTGGCTATGCCGTGAAACATGTCCACCTCTTCTTCGCTGCAAGAATGTTGTCCCTGTCACTTGTGTTGAAGAAAATTGCTAGCAGTGTAGTTATAAACCTGCTGTGCCGAGATTTTCTGGGTGGTATGCACTTGGTGTTGCTGACTGGATCCATGAGGCACCAGAAAACCTGGTTAGTATTTTAGAAATACTTAAACTCATTCCTCAAGGAATCGAGGAAACACATTGCTCATTGCAACAGTGTGGATTATATCTGTATTAAATTGTAACTTCCATTTTGTCTTGTAAACTCCCCTGCAGCTTAGGACTTCCATTTTTGATTGTGTACTGAGATCATGTCTAGTCTCTGTGACTGAATTTCTTCTGTTGATCTTGTATGATCTTGATAAAATAAGCAGTGATGTTTTAAAGTCTGATCATAACAGCATTTATTTTAGTGTGTTCATGAACAACAGTAATGCCAGTAACAGGGTGAAAGAAAACTGGAATAGGGCAGGATACGGAAACCTCACAGGGCATCTCCTGTTTCGAATTGCCATGCTCCAGCAGTTATCTGCTGACTACATCCCTTGCTGAGCACAGAGCTGGTAGAGGTGGGAGAGGAGAAGCAGCAATGACTGTACAGACCTCCCGGGAAATCTTTGGAGTGGAGAGCAACAAAACACCAATGTCACCTGTTAAACACTGATCTTGCTGTTGGCAGTTATGAAATAGAAAAGGGAAGAAGAAATTCATCCCTTGAGATTAGTTTTACCCTGGTAACTTCTGCCCAAAGTAGACTGTGCATGGGAATGGAGACAGCAGAGGCTGTCAGATACAGAAGAAAAAAAAATCAAAAAAGGAAATAAAAGTGTGAGCAAACAACAAAATCTGCACACAGATTTGTAAGTAAATATTTGAGCAAGTTGGGATTCTTTTTTCCTCATTTTACAAAGCACAAAGTTTAGTCCTAGTTTAAATTTCCAGTTCCCTAATTATCTATTAATAGAAGTGCCTGATAAGGCCCGATGTCAGAGATGCAGAAAAAAAATCATATAAAGAGTGATTGAAACAGCCTGGGACTTCTTTATTTAGAAAGGAGAGAAATAGGAAAGGCTCAGTTGGAGAGATTCAAAACAGTGAATGGCTAAATGAAGGCAGACAGAACCAGGAGAGTTCCCATTTCCGTGGAAGAAGAGGACATCCTTTGAATGTAAATAAAAGAAAACCCCAAACCAGTAAAAAAAATAACATTTCTATAAGTCAAATTGTCAACCACCACAGCTTGTCACTACAAGCTACCATTAAGGTAAAAAACTTGGATGAATTCAGAAGAGAAGTATGGATGAAAGACTTCCTGACTTAAATGCAAAAGAATGGGAAAAGCCAAGCCTACCCACTAGGAAATGAAAATTCTATTTGAAAACAGACACTAAACTTTAGCTCTACAGGAAATTCTCTTCCTAAAGCTATGTTGTTTGGTAGCTATCTATCTACCACAAGGTTCTTTGTTACAGACAGCATTTGACATTAGCTACAGTTAGAAACACGGGTCTTGCTAAATGGACAACTGCATAACCTTGTTTGGGTTACGCCTCCCAGGAAGATGAATTAGGTTTTGTAATTCAGACAAGACTTCTAAATTTTTTTTTCTAGAAATCAGTCATCCCATCTTTGCCCTGTGCTGGGAAAGGGATGGCCAGTTATGTGATATGGGAACAGTTTTCCTGATGGATGTTCTCACCAGCTTTTATTTCATCCCAGTAAGCCTGTTATCTTTTAAATGTGCCTGTCTTCTGTACAGTCTTTTTATTGCTCACAGGTAACTTCTTTGCTCCTAGCTGACTGCTTCTGGATTCCTCCTCCTTCCTAACCGCAGCTCAAAAGGACCTTTTCTGGCATGCCTTAGTCTAAAGGATTAATATTGCTCAGAACATTGTTTGATCTGTATTTCATCCCATATTTTAAAAACAAAAAGTTTCCTGCTCTTTTACTTGCTCACCCACTCAGCTGCAGCGAGCCACTTTTCGTGCAAGCTCAGAATGTCAACTGGTGACCAAATGAAACAAATTAAATGTCTCACTAATAAGTTTGGGGGCGGGGGTGCTTTTAACTATTGTTTTTTGCTAAATTCCAAAGAAGAAATTAAAACTATCTTGGGATATCTACAAACCACCAGAATGAAAAGAAAGTGCTATTCCTAAGCTTTCTTCTTCAGGTGAGAAATAAAGATGGAGGGAAATGAAAAAAAAAAGGAGCAGGTACCTACTATGTATGGGGAGTTTTGTGTGTGCACACAACTCTATGAAATGCAGAGTCACACAAGCTAATCACAAATAAATAAAATTACCCCCCAAAATTAGCTATAAGAAACTGTTCACAACTTCAAACGAAATGTGGACTTTGAATTCTTATTTATTATTTGTACTCTGTGACTAATTGCCCAATAATAATAACCTCCTTGTAGCTTCATGAACACTAAGAATTATGTTTATCATCTGAAAATTAGTGTCTGAACATTAGGATTTTTTTTTTAAAGTTAGAGCATAAAAGATGAAAAAATATTTTCAAACAGAACTGAAAGTATTGACATAATAGCGTTTTACAATAATATTTATCAGGTTTCTTTTAGCTGATCACTAGATGCAACAGTAGGTAGGACCAAAGAAAATGAGGTTCAGAAAGTGTTCCAGTAAGGGAACAAGATCTTAAATATTTATGAAGCTATATAATTTCCTGTTTCTCATACATAGCCACTTAATAAATCCTTGTCTCTCACTGCATAACATCACTTTGTATAACTGCATTCTGTTTGATATCAGTGAGACAACAATAAAAGAGTATGAGCAATCAACCCTTTGCGAAAGACTTTTTGACTGACTTATAAAAAGTACAGAAAGTTCAACAATTCAGAGAATAAGTTATTCTTATCGACATTTATTCCTTTTTATGTTCATGCTATGTGGTAGTAAACATATATAATCAGTAAAACATAAATAGTAAAGGATTTATAAAAGCACAGTTTAAGCTTTTCTGAAATACCTTCTGCATTATCCCATGAAAGCTGGATCTACTGAACTCTGGAATTGTGAGCTGGCCACAGAATGATGTTTGGATGGTTTTGAAAACACGTCTTTCCCTCAGGGGGAAATGTTAATTAACATATCTACTGTTTATATAGAAATGAATTACCATTTCCTTTTTTTTTTGC
Source organism: Charadrius vociferus (assembly GCF_000708025.1). Taxonomy (NCBI): domain Eukaryota; kingdom Metazoa; phylum Chordata; class Aves; order Charadriiformes; family Charadriidae; genus Charadrius; species Charadrius vociferus. Next base: position 481,868 of record NW_009648594.1, read on the forward strand.
TGGCTTCAGCTAGTAGTTATGATTGGGGAGAAAAGGAAAGAATTAAAACATTATCTGGAGGTATAAATCCAAGGTTAAAGCACAAAAGGTTGTTAAGTTCTGTAAAGCATCAAAAAAACATAAAACACCCACAAAGAAAAGCACACAAAAAAGAAAGTAGCATTTATCAAGACCCATCTCTTCAAAGAAACTTCTAAAATGTATCCAGTAAAAGTTAGTTATAAAGTTCACCCGATCTTTCTAAATACCAATTTTATGTTCATGAAAGTGACTGTCATCTAACAGAATAGTGTTCTCAAATATCTTTGTATCGAGACTGAAAAATGTGAAAACGGACAAGTATCCAGAAAAAAACCCAAATGAATTAAGATAGGATTCTTCGAAGTTAAGGGGCCAGAATCCAAGTGTCATTTTGGACAATATACACTATATGCTTTGGAGAAAACTTGGAGAAGCAGAAAGGAGAAAAATACTGCTAGCAACAGAACTATGTAGCTTGTTGGATTTGGGTATCTGACACCTCATGGGGGAATTCTGCAGTGTTGTAACACCAGATTCACTTCTCTCCCCTTTCAGCTATAAAATAGCAAAAGACTACTAGGACTCGTTTATTCCTTTAGGAATTATAGCTGATATCTCCAAGTTTCCTGGAAGATGTGAAGGTTGAAGAAGAACCAGATATCATTAGCTAACCAAAGCACAATTAAATAAAAAATCAAGGAAAGGACTAGGCTCTGTTGGAGAGTAAAACATAGAAAATGATTGCAACGGCAGCTTAAGCCCTTTACGTGTAAGAAATTGCTCATTGCTTCAAATGCTGCTCACGGGTTTTTTTTTTTCTATAAGTGTCAACAACTTTTATTTTTGTGCTAAGACTTTCTTCTTTAGTTTTAGCAGAGGAAAGTGCGTAAAAACTCTAACAATTTGCAAAGTACCTACATGGTTTAAAGCCAAAAATTAAATGGTTAGGGACGTGTTTTCAAGGAGTGACTGACTCTAAAGTTCTTGCTTGAACAGTAATTATTTTTATTGCCTAAAAGTTTCTTAGTTTTTTCTTCTCAAAGTCAATATACATGTCATGATAAGTGCCAAATTAAGAAGCTTAGAGACTGAAATGTTGCATTATCCAAGGAATGGGGACAGTACAGTACAAGACTCCACATGTACCTTCATCAATGTGTTTTAAATCTGACCCAAAGGTCGTTAATCTAGACAGCCTCCATGTGCTTTTAGAACTGAGCATTTCTCTTTTAGGCAATTTTGCCCAAAAAATACTCAAACATTTTAGGAGTTTGGCAAAGGTTACATACCCAGTTCTTTGGTGAGGATACTTATTTGCAGTTATGAAGACATTTCATAATGTTGGTGCCTCCTTAGGTTCCGTCCCCCTTGTTGGGAGTTATGTTTCTTATTACCGTAAATTGTACTCTGGCATCTTCCACCAAGCTGTGATGTTCCTTTCTGAGATCTGCCTACCTCATACTGTTAAGTAAAATAGAGTAAAAGGATTCACATCAGCTGATCCATATTGTCTTTCAGCACAACTGGAGGGTCTTCTTATAAGTTTAAGCTATCTAGGCCCCACTTGCAAAGATTAACTTTTTCTCTCAAACTGTGATCATTTGGGATAACGAGTTTCTGGTCTTGAGGACTTGAATTGTGCTGATTCAGAAGAAGATTACCGGTAGACCTGGGCCAAAATTAGTGCCAATTTTTTTTATTATTATATTATTTTCACAAAACAAAAATTAGCTCAACCTGAAATGTTTTATGAAATTGTCCCGGTATATTGGATTTTCTACAGTGAAGGAATATCAATTTAATCGCTGAGTCTGATCTCACTGGTTTCTGTTGTCATTTATTGAATTATTTTTTTCAGTTTTTCAAGTATCAATTAATTTTCTTTTAGAACTTCCCTTCAGTTTCAATTTTTAGTCTCAGTACTTGACTCAGAAACAAAACATTCTGGTTTTGTCAGGGAGGAGGTATGCTTTACCAGAACGGAAACACAAAAATTACATGATATAAATAGCAACTACACAACAACAAGCAAAACTAGTAATATCAAAACAAGAATTATAATCTTTTCCAGTTAAGCTAGAAGTAATTATTTCCTTTAACTGCCAGTGACTCTGATGTGAGCAGCCATAACTCTATGATTCAGAAACTTCTGATTCTTGGTATTGGACCTTACGTAAACACTGGGATTTCCTCATACTAGCAGTATATAAAAGCCAGTCTCGCAGCTCTTAAGACACAACTTGATTGTCCAGGCTGTTTTCTTGAAGAATGTAGGACACCCTCTGGAAACTGGTTCTTACCCCAGAAAACATCTGAGAAAAATTAGTGCATCAGGAACATGCTTATTGGATAAATCATATTTGTTTGACAACTTGATAAAAAGGAAATTTTTAGTGCTATCTTTAGTAGCAGGATTTTGCTGTCATGAAGCAACCTTAAACGTACTGAATTAATTGTAGTTAATTATTTCCCCTTCTACAGTAAATGTTATAGTATTAGAACAGTAACAATACTTTCGGATTTTGTTGTAAGTATTCTACAGTAGTTTTAAATAGCAAAAAGCTAACAAAACATGTTAGATCTTTTACTGGTATCTGTGGCACCTCAAGCATTATTGGACCCACGTAACACTTTGTCGTATCGTAAATCACAACATTTAAGAATCTTGACCATGGTCTAAAGGTAAACATGAAACTTTTGCTAACAGAAAATGTTTAGACTTTCTTAGATTTTAGTTTCATGTGTCTCTGAACCAATGCCTCATTTGCACTCACTGTTGATTTGTTTTTTGAACTGTTTCAATTCGATAGGCTAGTAGGCTGAAAAATAAGAAGGTTATGTTTTTAGAGTTTGCTCCTCAGCCAGGGAAATTAATGAATGAACTCCCTTTTGCTTAAGCTAGGTTTAGGCTGGTCCCTCAAATCTAATAATAAACAGTACTAACAAAATCTTAATCTTGTCTAGTGCTTGCCTTCTTTTCTCTATGCTCTTTATTGCAAATTAAATCCCCATATCTCTTCTTACTGCTCTTTAAGCTATGAGTCCGAGGGAGTTGAAATCAATGGGTAAAAAGGACATTTTGACATTGTACCATTCATAATGCTGCCAACATAATTAGAATAATCTTTGGAGATACAAAAATATGGGTCTAATACATCATGGTAGACTCAGTGGGCATCTTATCCAGGGAAGGCAAGAGTACACTGAAGGCAGTACACACGGACCCATAAGGGAAAACCAAGAGGTGATATGGGAGACATCGGGAGCTGAGCAATTATTGAACTGAAGACAGTGGAGAATACTTGTGTCTGAAATAACCTGACACACTCAGACACCCATCTCCCTTATCTGGGCTTCGGTGTTGCCCCTGGAGGCTGTCAGAATTAAGTTGAATTTCTGTGTTTGCCTTCAGGACATCCTGAGCAAAATGGATTTAATTAAGACAATAACGCATTTCTTAACTGTATCTCCCATGCAAATCAACTTCTGCCTGACACAGTTTCCCTTTCATTATGTAAAGATATTTTTTGAGTATCCTACCTAACTGGGTGAACATATCTTATATTCCTTTGTTGACTGTAAATAAATTTATATATGCCATGCAAACATGCCTTTTCCTGGCAGTCATAATGGTGGTGCCAATTTGCACTGCCTCTGCAGCATAAGAATGTAACTCTGTATGACACAACTTCTGAAATGTCATCATAAAACATAAATGAGAGCAATGAACGTGACTCATTAGCATGTTTAAAACAAATTATGTAGAACAGATTGCTGCAACTGGGCATATTATTCTGGGAATATCAGACACAAATCAAATCATAGAATCATAGAATCATAGAATGGTTTAGGTTGGAAAGGACCTTGAAGATCATCGAGTTCCAACCTCCCTGCCATGGGCAGGGACATCTCCCAATAGACCAGGTTGCCCAAGGCCACGTCCAGCCTGGCCTTGAACACCTCCAGGGATGGGGCCTCAACAACCTCTCTGGGCAACCTGTTCCAGTGCCTCACCACCCTTAAAGTGAAAAACTTCTTCCTAATGGTTAATCTAAACCTGCCCTCTTCCAGTTTATAGCCATTCCCCCTCGTCCTGTCATTACATGCCCTAGTAAAAAGTCCTTCCCCAGCTCTCCTGTAGGCCCTTTAGGTACTGGAAGCCGCAATAAGATCTCCCCAGAGCCTTCTCTTCTCCAGGCTGAACAGCCCCAACTCTCTCAGCCTCTCCTCATAGGAGAGGTGCTCCAGCTCTCGGATCATCCTCGTGGCCCTCCTCTGGACACGGTCCAGCAGGTCCATGTCCTTCTTATGTTGAGGACCCCAGAGCTGGATGCAGTACTCCAGGTGGGGTCTCATAAGAGTGAAGTAGAGGGGCAGAATCGCCTCCTTTGACCTGCTGGCCACAGTTCTTTTGATGCAGCCCAGGATATGATTGGCCTTCTGGGCTGTGACTGCACATTGCTGGCTCATGTTGAGCTTGTTGTCAATCAGCCAAACCAGGTCCTTCTCCTCAAGGCTACTCTCCAGCCATTGCCCCCCGAGCCTGTATCTGTGATTGGGATTGCCCCGACCCAGATGTAGGACCTCGCACTTGGCCTTGTTGAACTGCATGAGGTTGGCCTGGGCCCCCCCTCCCCAGCCTGTCCAGGTCCCTCTGGATGACACCCCTCTCCTCCAGCATGTCTACCTCACCAAACAGCCTGGTATCATCGGCAAACTTGCTGAGGGTGCACTCGGCCCCACTGTCCATGTCCGCGACAAAGATGTTGAATAGTACAGGTCCCAGTACTGACCACTGAGGAACGATACTGACCTCTGAGGAACCTTTAGTTTTGCTGGCTTCAAAGGAATGTGTTTGTAAAAGGAAGTAAACAAAGCTTCTCTTGGACACACTAAATTCTCATGTCAAGTTAATTTAAGAAAATACAGTATTTGCTTATTTTCCATGCTAGGTCTTTTTGTTCTGCTTATATAGCAAAAACACTTAGGCCCAATAAAACACACTTCACTCATAGATTAATGCACACCTTGTCTTTCCATGCTTGAAAACTAGCCAGTGTGAAGGGCAGCTTGTGCAGTCAAAGGAGACAGACACTCATAATCCCAGAAAATCTATTTCGTCTCTACTCTTCATGGTAAGGATCGATCAGATGCAGCTGGAATAGCCCCTTAAAGTTAGTGCCAAGTTTTTGAACAAGGCAGTAAGTTTGTTAAAGTGGTTAGCAATCTGCCCTCTGGAAAAAAAGTAAAACAAAGTAAAGTAAAATAAAATAAAATAAAATAAAAAAAATAAAATCTTTTACTTCCTCTGATCATCTTTAGTGGAGCCCATTATAAGTAACAATAATCATCCACTTCTTTTAGCACCTCCCTGAGCAATACAAACACAGGTGTCATCTCATGTGAAGACTTTCACATGATATTTAGATTCAATATTTTCATTTAAGAGTTGCTGTTAGAATAGAACAGTCAGCAAGTACTAAAATAAAGATAAATATATGCAAATTAAGAAAAATAGGGAGGATGAAATATATATCATTTAGACATGAGGTCTCCTTGAGAGAAGGAACAGATACTATACACAAAGGACATTGTACTGTGTTTTTCCACTGCAACTGATGTTTGTAGTTTTTTATAACTCTCCCATGCCCGCGTGAAATTTGGTCAGACATAGTGCCTTCACTGTTAAACTGTCACAAAATGCATTACAAAAAGGACAGAACGAACTGTGGTTCCTGTAACAGAGAAACTATTATATGACCTCATTAACAGCTTATGCATAACCTTGGCCATTACAACTTGTTTTAGTAAAAGAGGGAAGGTCAGCAGAGCCACTGGACTTCATCCATAAACTTTTAGCAAATGTGCAGTACGAATTCCCAACTAATTCTCTGCTGTCCAGCCATCAAGGATAAGCAGAAGAAACCATAACTTCAATCCTCATGCCAATGACAGACCCTCTAATACAGACCGCTACTCTGTGTGAGTATGCACAGGAAAAACCTCCACTTACAAAAGCTACAGGAATTTTTCATTCAATTTTTTTATTTGTTTTAAACTGTCTGCAAACAATGGCAAGCAGCTGGTTTGTATTGTTTCATTTGTATCACATTATCTGACAAAAATGTTGATGAGATCAAGTTTTGGGACACTCTACTGTGAGTTATGCTCAGTCTGGATTTAAGGACAATGTATATTTATATCCCCTTTCATATGCACTTGTGAATAATACTTTAGGATTCCATGATGAGTTATGTAAGTCCTGAATGTGAGCAGTGATCGTTAATAAATTACCACATTACATAAAAAACCCACCACATTTTCCTGGCTCTGCCCTGCTAGCTGCATCTGTCTTCAGCTGGTTAGGTGAACCATTAGCTGAGCCATTTACCAGGAAGGCAGATTTATCACGGAGCCCTAAATTACATGCAATAATCTGTTAGATGAGGAGACAATCAGCTACACATTGGAAAACACTACAGGGGCAATGAAAAGCGAACGTGGACCCTGTCCTAATGGAGTAAGACTGATGACAGGGTAACACAAACAGCTTGGTACTGCATTCTAGCACTTAGAAATTAAATGATTAAAATGTGACAAGAAGCTGGTAGAGCTCTAGGTCTGAGTCTTACTGACGTGCAGAGCCCACTTTCCCCAGATATTCAGCAGTTGCCCACTTTAAGCATATGAACAGTTCCACAAAGATCAGCCACTTCAAAGCTCGATAGAGGAAGAGGAGACACCAGTAGACTCCAGTCAAATAAGAGGAAAATGACAGTGACTGTCTGAGGAGAAGCATCTTTGGGGATAGCATCACTGTTCATCTCAATGTTCTTATCTAAAGGACTACCTGTTGGTTTTTTTCATGAGCTGGAGAAGGATCAGTGTGTATGAACATTAATTACAAGATGATTATAAGCCATTTATTGCAGCTACAGAAAGCAAGCGCAGTCAAATGTGTACTAGAAAGATATTAGCAGTGCGAGGGTTTTAACAAGCTTTGCATGATGGGACGTTGTACCTCCTTTTTTCCAGCTGTAGACATTGCAGCAGCAGCCTGTTGCAGGACATAGGTAGTGAGCAGTACATGGAGCAGCAGCTTCTGTGGGGGCAAAATCTGGTGGCTGTCTTGTTAAGCTGTCTCTTCACTCATTAGACAGGTCGACTTGTCTTTCATGAACCTGCCTGCTAGTTTCTCGTTTTATGCCACAAAAAACTAGTTTCAATCTTCAGAGTTGAAGGAAGGGTGGTGATGTAGGAGTGTGGTGTCTGTTCTGCTAATGTGAGGAATTAATTTCTCTGGGTTTACATTTCTGCTGGGGTGGTGTTATCAATGGCTAGTTACTGAGGACTGCTTACTTTATGATTATAGCTGTTTAAAGCCTGGAAAGAAAGTTCCTTTTTTAAATATAGTATGATAATAATTTCATAATTAAATATGTATTTTTTTAGCAAGTGATCTTTTTCTCCTGGGAGTATTTCGGTTCTCCAATAAACCTGCAATTGGCTGCAGGTTTATGTTGGCTCAGTGAATTCCCTGTAAATATGGCCCTCCATACAGCATACTGATCTGAAATCAGGCAACTCATTGAATTAACATTTAAGTTTTCTTTGGAATTTTGCTTATAGACTAAATCCTTAAACCCAGAAAAAATGTACACCTGTCCTAAAATTATTTTATTTGATTAGTAAGTTGGAATACATCTTAAAAGATACTACTTTTTTAAATAAACGAAGAAAAGAAAATCTACAGAGTAGTAAAATATAATCAAATTATCCAGAATGTCAAAAAATCTCCTCCATGATCAGAGGAAATAACTCTCTCCATTCAGCTCTTCTCTGAGAAGAAATCTGAGTAAATAAATGGCCTTTGTAACATGACCAAAAGTCAACAACATTCAGGCTCTCTCTCAAACCCACCAATGTTTGTGCCTACAAGGGCATCGTTAGGGCAATTACTTGATTAAACAGCCAGTCCATTTTGTTTATTTGTTACACTCCTCAACGGAGCACAGTTCACTCATATGGGAGCACTTGTGTATCCAGTAAATAGAAGCAGGTTAATTACATGCCTTAAAATCACAAGGCAGAAAACGCTATCCCTTTGTCTTCTGCTAACCCACAAGCTGGAGCAGAGCTGGAGAAAGGCAAGATAAGTCTTCTGTGCCTGGTTCCGGGCCTTGCACGACTCTAAAGCTGCATAGCTCTGCTGAGGGTGTTGCCCTCTTTTCTTGCACAGTTGTGGACAGATTTGTACCATATGAATATTATAAGATAGGTATAGCATTTATTTATGACAGTTAACAACTGTTACTGCTTATTGCTTTTGAGAGATGACAGGAAGAAGTGTTTATTGTGTCTCAAAATATGGCCCACTTTTACTGGTATTTGCACACCTTTTTTATTCCCCTGGCCTCAGTTTAATTTGTCTTAAAAGATTTGCTTTCGTTTCAGATTATTTTGTCCATCTATTTTTCCTTTTAAAAATCCCTTATCATTCAAACCAAATCTCTGGAAATCAGCACCCAACACAAATACTTACTCTGGAGGGGTTTGGAGGTTGTTTTTTTTTTTTCCAGGATCACATTATAAAATCATAGAATCATAGAATGGTTTAGGTTGGAAAGGACCTTGAAGATCAAGTTCCAACCTCCCTGCCATGGGCAGGGACACCTCCCACTAGACCAGGTTGCTTCCTAATGGTTAATCTAACCCTGCCCTCTTCCAGTTTATAGCCATTCCCGCTTGTCCTGTCACTACATGCCCTAGTAAAAAGTCCTTCCCCAGCTCTCCTGTAGGCCCTTCGGGTACTGGAAGCCGCAATGAGATCTCCCCAGAGCCTTCTCTTCTCCAGGCTGAACAGCCCCAACTCTCTCAGCCTCTCCTCATAGGAGAGGTGCTCCAGCTCTCGGATCATCCTCGTGGCCCTCCTCTGGACACGGTCCAGCAGGTCCATGGCCTTCTTATGTTGGGGACTCCAGAGCTGGATGCAGTACTCCAGGTGGGGTCTCACAATAGAGTGAGTCTTATCAGAGTCTTTGGCTTTGTCAATATCAGTCTAAAAGAGGAGTGTCCAAGAAGCCAGAAGCAGGGCATATTTCCAGGTCTGCTTGCCTCCAGTTTACACAGGCAACTCCTAGACAGGAGGTGTAATGATTGCAGAAACGCTTGCAGGCAGCTGACAGCTACGGTATGCAGGTGTGCCTGAGAGCATCCAAACTGGCTAAAGCTGAGCTAATAGCATGTCAACAGTATACTGAACTACTAACTATGCTTAAGAGATGGTGTCTCATTTTGTTACAGAAGCAGTACCTGGAGCCATATTTCCACATTCACTATCCAGGCATCTCTCGAACACAATGTAAAAATACCTACTGTGGTTTGGGGATTTTTTTTTCTGTCTCATTTCTTTCATGTCTCTTATTCTTGTCTTCCTCCTCTCTTACATACCTAGAGCATCAGCCAGAAAAGGCCTCTGCCCAACTACTTTTCCCTCTTGAGCAGACTCCTCTCAGTATGCTTGTATTTCTTGGCTATAACCTGACTTGAGATTTTGACAGGAGTATCACTTCTTACGTATAACTGAAATGAGGGTATCTGTCTGATCTTGGTCCGACTTCAACTATAGTGATACAATAACTTCTATTTTATATATGCCTATATGAATAACATGTCTCTAGTCTAAAGTCCTAGAAAAATGAAGTCTTTGTTACTTCATTTTCACTTGATCTTACATTAGTGACCTGTATCAAAACTGTTGACAAACAGTGGTAGTAAAATATTGATACTTATTCAAAATTACATATCCCAAAGTCTAAATGGGTGTGATTAGTATAAATCCATAAAACACTGAAATATTTGGAAGGAAAGAAGACTTTTAAAACAATTTTGTATCTGGCTGTGATACATTTCTCTTTCTCTGTTCAAAGTTATACTTTCAGAGATGTAGAACAAGGAAATGTGTCATTCATTTCTTTGGTATAGAAGTGAGAACCTCTTCTCCGAGGGAGAAAAGAGTAGATCTAGGGGATTCACAGTTTTGATTAGACACCTGTTACGATGCTGGAGTGATTTTGTATGATGTGCCTATTAAGGTATATCACACAGTCTCACAGAGTTCTCTGCCCTTGCTAAGCAAATCTGATGCTTCTGCTGTATTTTTCATATATATGAGGGGTATGCGTGTAATATATTAGGTGTGATCCTCCTGTGTTTTGACTGTGGAGGTTCTTTCTAAATAGGGCTCACTCTGAAGATAGCACAGTGTTTAGCCTTTTTACTTAACCTGACTGCAAGATAAGAAGTAAGGAGGGAAGCAGAGGTGATACAGGAGCATGTCTTCATTTAGATAAATGCTCCCTACTCCAGTGTGCTGCCTACATTCAGGAGGCTGGAATTTTACTTTTGGTAAACTTAGACCAATGAGGAGAGAATTAGGTGTGCATTCTCTGCTTATATTTTTCTACTTTGCTGGGAACTGCATCTCTTAGATTAACTTACATTTTCTCATTAGCACTTCCTTTCCTTTGTTTTTGGTTAGGAAATTGCTCAGCTTTCATTATCTGAAAGTTGACTCTATCCCAATATTTCTCCAGAGTTGCAGTACTTTGGATCCAATAACAACACCTGCTCTGTTGTTTCACTCTGAATTTTAGCGATTCATTAATTCTTCAACATAACTATACAATTGTCTTAATAGAATATGATATCCATCTTAACTGATCGCATCTTTACTGATTTTCATGCTGTAGTAGAATCTTCTACTTTATTCATGTAAAAACATAAGTAAACCAGTAGAAGTGAGCTAATGCTTAGGATAAAAAGTGGTGCAAAAAGCAGGACCAATATGATCCATTGTGTTTATTCAGTTATGTTTTTTTGTCCTATGGTCAGCTTTATCATTTTAGAACCTTGAAACTGAAACACAAAACTGGGAGGAGTGGCTGAAACACAAAACTGGGAGGAGTGGCTGACATGCCAGAAGGCTGTGCTGCCTTACAGCGTGACCTCGCCAGGCTGGAGAGTTGGGCAGAAAGAAACCTTATGAAGTTCAATAAGGGTAAGTGTAGGGTACTGCACCTGGGGAGGAATAACCCCATGCACCAGTACAGGTTGGGGGCTGACCTCCTGGAGAGCAGCTCTGTGGAGAGGGACCTGGGAGTCCTGGTGGACAACAGGATGACCATGAGCCAGCAATGTGCCCTGGCGGCCAAGAAGGCGAATGGCATCCTGGGGTGCATCAAGAAGAGTGTGGCCAGCAGGTCGAGGGAGGTCATCCTCCCCCTCTACTCTGCCCTGGTGAGACCGCATCTGGAGTACTGTGTCCAGTTCTGGGCTCCCCAGTTCAAGAAAGACAGGGAACTGCTTGAGAGGGTCCAGCAAAGGGCAACAAAGATGATTAGGGGACTGGAGCACCTTTCTTATGAGGAAAGGCTGAGGGACTTGGGTCTCTTTAGTCTAGAGAAAAGAAGATTGAGGGGGGATCTTATTAATACATACAAATACTTAATGGGAGGATGCCAGGGGGATGGGAGTAGTCTTTTTTCAGTGGCACCCAGTGATAGGACGAGGGGTAATGGGCATAAACTTGAACATAGGAAGTTCCATCTTAACATGAGAAGGAACTTCTTTACTTTGAGGGTAGTGGAGCACTGGAACAGGCTGCCCAGAGAGGTGGTGGAGTCTCCCACTCTGGAGACATTCAAAACCCGCCTGGACGCTGTCCTGTGTAACGTGCTGTAGGTGACCCTGCTCTGGCAGGAGGGGTGGACTAGATGATCTCCAGAGGTCCCTTCCAACCCTAACAATTCTGTGAATTCTGTGAATTCTGTGAAACTCTTTCCTTCCCTACTCCTTTCAGCCTTTTCAGTTTAGGAGGTATGTTTTTCTCCTGGAAAAAAGTAGAGAGGAAACCAAAATAAATGTCAAGTTGTAAAAACAACAAAAAGTACTGTGAGCTCTGCAGGACAGCCCTGAATAGTTGTAAAATCTCACCACATCACTATGTATTCAGTCGTTCAGATGCTTTGATCAAAAGGAGAAAATCCTCACCAAATGTCGTCTGTTTAAAAAAAGAAAGAAACGGTTGACCATTGATTGAAGAACAAGAATGAAATAAATCAGTAAACTGAAAATTGCTAGGTCTTACTAAACAGGTATATTCCCATTTAAGTTGTTGTCAGAGCCTCAATTGCAATGCAACTTTTTACCCCGAGGGTAAGAGTCTTTGCAGGAGACAAGAAATTCTCAGCCCTGGTGCCAGACAGTGAAATGAACTCCCACAGGAACTAGGAACCATCATTTCTTTGACCTTGCTGTATTTAACACAAGCACATTGCAGCATGTATATGAGATGAAATAAAATCTACCAGACAAAACAATTTTACTTCACGAACAATTTCCGCTCAGGGGAGATGATAAGAAGAAAAAAACCCATGTGGCAGATGCCACTCATGTCTCCTGCAGTATTACTGGCAGGCACTGAGAAACCATGCTAACGAAAGCACAATTGTAGCCCATACACAAAAGTCTAGACAAGAAATACCTGTCTGAAAATGAAAGCTACTAGACACCAAAGTGGCTGATTGCCAGTGCCTTAAAAACAGAGTTCTCTCATTAGAGCTTGAAATGATCATGTCTCGCTGTTTTCTGGTCTTTAAGAGAAGGCACGATATGAGTAAAACCTGCTCACCCTCCCCTTCTTGTCCTTTTTGATAGCATCACCAGATTGTTAGTCCTTGGCTAATGCTGTTCTTTATTTTAGTGTATCTGTCAAACAGATCTCTTGGATGAAGTAGCTGCTGTTATTTAGTCTAAGGACTTGTTTTTGTGAACTTCTGTTTCCCATACAGAAGCTGTTGTCCAGGCCGGAACACCTTGAAGATGATTTGGAGCTGGTTCTTGGGCTGCACAGCTTCCCTGGAGATCACAAATCTGAAACATTCCCAATCTTTAACAGTAAAAACTAGACTCTACTTGACTGTAGAGTCAAGTAGACTTTGGTGCTTTGATACTGTGTAAGTAAGTGCTGGCAAATATCCTCATTTCTTTAAAATCATCAGGATTTAGGAGAGTGCTATAAACCAGGTGAGAGCAGGTGTACCTGCGCCCTGCTGTCGATCAGGCCAGCCATTTAGCATTTGTTTCTTTCC
>NW_009648594.1:495218-582935 GCF_000708025.1 Charadrius vociferus
CTACAGTTGTGATACCTAAGACTGTGTGTTCACTGTTGACGTTCTGGCTTCTCCCAGCTGGGGAGAGGTAGAAGGTACTTAAAACAGAAAAGACCAAGGTGGCAGAAAAGGAGTTAACTGGTGTGTCCAGTTTCCGCAGTATTCCCTATTGCTGTTGGGCTCTGCGCTCCAGGTCATGTTTGCATTGCAGCATGACAAGCATTCCTGACTCTGCCTTTTTTCCTTCCCATTCAGTACACTGGTATTAATGACCATCCTGCTGTCCCTTGACACCTTCATGGAAATATTTCATGTCTTTCTTGTGGACAATAAAGTCTTTAAACACAGAAAAAACCCTCCATCTGCGAGTGGTCTTTGACATTTGCAAACACGGCAGTAAGTAATGTTAAATACTTTTCAATCTCCGTGTTTTCCTTATTACTCCAGAGCACGTCTCTCTCCAGCTTTACTTCACTTTAACCTGAAGAAAGCTTCTTTTAATTTAGTGCTAGCCATGTGGTGTTCTAGGGAAGGTTGAGAGACAGAAAAGGGACATGTACTACATTTATGATACACACACATAAAATAAACAAATTCCAGGAAGTTGAGAGAAATCATGCAAAGATGACATTTCCATTCCACAGCTGTGAGAAGGACCCTCTAGCTGTGAGAAAATTGTGCATTTTAGATTTTCCAAACCGAAAAATAAGAGTCTGATCATCCCAAGCCTTCCATAAAATCACTTTTTTTTTTTTTTTTCAGAATGAGCAAAAGGATATTCTAAGTGTTACAATCCTCAGTACCTGCAGCTAAAAAGAGTAAAAAGAGTTTCACACAGAAGTAATGTATGTGATCTTTTTCATATCTCCTGTAGTGTTTTTTCTTATCCTTGAGAAGTATCAAACGGACAAGTCTTCTTTTACCCATACACCCCTACAGGAGTGTACGACTGTATAGAGTTATGAAATTGTGAAATGCTTCCCAATGTAAAGACTGTCAGGGTTGTATTTTGTTCCTGTAAGCCTGGCAGAGGGCATTTTGCATGCAAAATTATTTGCTCTTATAGACTGACATACACCCATACACAGCATATACACATACACATACACCCAGTATTCATCATTAATAAGTTTATACACGGATGTTAATTGTATTTCTAAAGAGAAGGAAACACCATCTTGGATAGCACTGTTAAAAGATGTTGATTTGATAATGATTCCTGCTACTTTCAAAGCCTGACTGTTGGCTATCTTCTAAATCTGTTCTTTGAAAAATACTTTTTGGAATAAGTCAAGTGCAGTAAAATGATGGAAATCAAGGTTTTGGCAACAGATACTACTAAGCCTTCAGCAGTCTGTGGAAAAATTCACAAATATGAAATTCATTTTATCCAAACATTTTTTAGGAAAGCTTTATAAGTGTTCTGAATTTTCTTTACCCTCATCACTGATTTCTAAGGAATATGTGTGCAAAATTAAACAAACCTGTTTCTTCTCTTGCTTTAGCTATTTCCTGGTGCTGCATTGGCTCTGTTTCATGATGAGCTGTTGATACTGCAAAAACTGGATTGTGGTGTGCAAAATAATTCAGTTAAAGAAGCTAAATGATTCAAATATCCCAATACTCAGCAAAGTGGAGGAAACTAAGAGACCTGTTTAAAATAACTTGCTGAAGTTTCAGAAAGTTAGTACTTGTTAAAGTTCCCTGAACTTTTCTTTCGGAAGATGTTGAGTTGTTGAGAAGAATAAGTAATAATTCAGCTTTAGGAAAACAATTTTTTTTCTTCTTCAGTTTTTGGAAGTCGTTCAGCTTTTGATGTAGTTATAGAATACTGATATTTTAAAAATAAAGTGTTTGTTTTTCTTAATTATCTTTTGCTAGGAATATGTTCTCAATTGGAATGGACGGGTACACTTTTCACATCGTCAGGAGGTATAATACAACAAGAAAGATGGCCATAGAAAAAGTGTGGTGTTCTCCTCAGAGGTTGTAATTGCTAACATTATAGTATCCCAAGTGCTAGGATTCATTCTAATGGAGGCAAAATGAAAACAAAATCCATGGGACTATCTCTGTTTAGACATTTGGATGAAAAATGCTACAATGGTAATAGGTGGAATTGCCATCTAGAAAGTTTGTTGTATTAGGAAAAAAAAAAAAAAAAGCTGTCCTGTGTTTCATACCTTCCATAAGGACAGACAGATTGTCAATACATTTATGAAATAAAAGCCAGGAAAGAAAATTAATCGTTTCCTCTAAACAAAATTAAAGAAAACTCTCCAATTTCAAAGACATACATGAATTTTCATTTAGAGATGGCACCAGGTCACAGTGTAGAACAAAACCCATCAACAGTGATGTTCAGTCTTGCTACAGAGCATCAACTAAGATAAGTTACCTGATCTCCAGCTGAAGAGTGTGAAGAAGACTTCATACTCAATTGTCTGGAGAAGCCAGAGACTGGGAAGTGAAGTCAAGGCCATGCTACACTGCAGCTAGAATTTCATGACATAGAAGAAGCCAGCACGTTGTCTAGTTAGGAATATAATTACTGTTATATTATGATATATAGGTACTATTTAACTATAGTACATGCCTTTATTAGTTCATTTCTAGAAATTGAAACATGATTGTTCATTTTAGCTTTCCAAAGTGATTATGGATTTCTGCATAAGTAAAATACTGCAGTATTTTAGATTTATTTGAATTAGAGTATCCAAGTGACACTGTGTAAATCTATTCTTTTTGGCCTGGCGAGACAAAATGTTAAAGTTTGGTAAAATTAGCTGATAGTTGACTTAATTGTCTCCGATTTTATTATAAAACAAGTCTTCGAAGATAAAATACACTCAAAACTGGGCTGTGTAGAACTTGATGAGATAAAATAAATGAATTCCTTTTTTTGTTGAACATAGTACTTGGAGAATAACTTTCATCTGGCTGGAATACACAACTGCCCAAAGACTGCAGGGATGCAGCTAGCTCGGTTAATGATACTGTAATCCTAAAAGACTCTGCAGCAACATAATCTAAGAAAACGTTTTTACATCATCAGTGGTCTATGAGCTGCACAGACATTAACTTAACATAAACAATGTACTCACCAGCTTGTGCAGGTAATATCTGTGTACAAATTTGGTAGTGAATAAAAGTGGAGCTAAGGGAGAGATTGGTAGAAGACACTGTTCCTTTAAGCTTGCAACACATGTCTAATAGGACTGTCTTTCTCATGGCTGTGTTCATGCTTCTTAGGTCTAAAGTTATTATTGTACCTCAGAAATATTTTTGCTACTTAGGATAAAATATCACCACTTAAAAAACATCAACAGTATAGATTTTTCACATGTTCCTTTTCTCAGCCTGAGTTGTGAGCCCACTGGTAACATGGAATTTCCATTAGCCTTTGAAATTTGTCATTTCTAGAATAAATCATTTGGTTTTGTTGACTTTTTCCATGACTTATGCTGCACCTTAATTATAATTAGTGTGATATCTAGAATGGCACAACACAACATAGGTCCACAAATATTTACATTTAAAATGGTAAGTTTGAGATAGTCAGGAGCAGCTCTCAAACTGTGAAGAATACTCCGAGGAAAGTTTCAGTCCAGAGTAAGAATTAATTTTGTTCCTTATTTTCTACTCTTTCACTTAACATCAAATAACCTGTTGTTTTGGAACCCTAGTGAGCAAAAAATTCCTTAGGATCCTCATTAGTAACTTACCAAAAGAGATGCTGTATAACTAAATTTCCAACTAGAACAATATGTCCGTTGGAAATGCTGTCACTTTGTGTAAGAAAGCTCCTCTTTTGTTACAAAGCACAAAATGACATCTGTTTAGCACTGGCATAGTTAGAATTAGAAGTAGATAGATCTATACTAAAGACTAACCCAAGTGGCTTGTCACATGAAGTAACAGAAGAGACATCAGAGGCTGATCAATTCTATCCTCAACTGGAAAACAACGAGATTATTCGGGGAATATACTATGGCAAGGATGTAGTTTGCGTGACTTAAACAGGGCTATGAAGAATATAATAACTATTCCCGTTACCTTTATGTAAAGGGTGTGCTCTACTTTCCCCTACTCACTTCTACATGGTTACCTAACTGGATTAAAGGGATTTTTTTTTTTATTTTTTCAGAGTAGACGGATATAGTAATACAAAGAATGAGCAGTAATAACACTTGTAGGTCACTCTCATGGCTGTCACTGTGTGAATAGAGAACCACCAACTTCATAGCTTCGAGTGTTGATGGACTAACAGCATTTTCCTCTCTTCATTAGAAGGAATAGCTCATGTTAATTTAATGTGGCTGCAAGTGAAAACAAGGAACAAGTTTCGAATAGACCTTGATGCAGCAGTAGGTGAGACTGAGGACAACAGAGCAAAGAAAAGAGCTTTTTGAGAAAAGCACTAACCCAGCCTCCCAACAGGAAGATGTGGGGTGACTGCTTTGTGAAAAAGCAGAAGACAGCAAGTGTCGGGTGACAAATACACACATTGGATTTGTTGTTTACTCTACTTTAAGGACTAGAAATATGAAGCATTCCAGCTTAAAATCAAGTGCTGTTTTGCAAAGCAGCCCTGTGTGATTGTGAACATTTATTGGCTTTAAAGCTCCCAAGAAAGAAACCTCACAAGGATAAAGGCTCATGTGGTCGTGTTGCAGAAGCTATCATGAGCATTACACTTCATAGCCAGAGACACAGACTTCATTGCACTCTGCCACCAAGGTGCAGAAACGATCACGGATATCCTTAGCTGGTGACTGAAAGACAAAGCCTTTGTTCTTGAGCAGCCTGGTCTAGTGAAGGTGTCCCTGCCCATGGCAGGGGGTTTGAAACTGGGTGATCTTTAAGGTCCCTTCCAACTCTAACCATTCTACGATTCTAAAGTTTTTGATACTCTTCATGTAAATGACATTGGAATGGGACTGTAAGTCAAGTCCTTCCCTCTTTCTTTACAATAAAACAGGTTGGAGTGACAGTTCTCTGCACTGCAATGAGACTGAAGGTCCTGCCCAAAACGTGGCTGGACAGAAAAAAACGTGTCATTCCTACCCTTTTACTTCCTTACCTTCCAGCAACTGTAATACAAAGGAAAAGCTGTAAGTTCAGATTTCTTCATGTCTCTGAGTGGTCAGAGCAATCTGTCAGGAGCAATAAAATGCCTGAAGCTTAGCCATGTGCTCGAGGAAGCTCCTTTGCCTCCTGTTTGGAATAAAAGCATATCTTAGAGTTGCTGTGGCCTTAGGGCCCAGCCAAGATAAAGAATAACAAGGTAGGATGAAGTACCTTCAGGTGAAGGCAGCTGAATTCCAAAAGACTGTAAACCAGCCTGTGAGACGGAAAGTGGAAATTATGCTTATGTGATTAGATATAAAGGCATATTGGAGAAGTTAAAACTGCCTTATTTTGATCTATCTTGTGGGGCTATCCTGCCCCTAGTAAAAGCTGTGGTATCCTCAGCGCTGCTTGGCTTCATGCTCTGTTCCTCATGAGTCCTTTACAAGCAAAGGCCGGTCTGGCCACATGCCAAAGGGCCATTATTTGCCACATGTTGGGTGTCAGTCTTGATGCTGATTCTTTCAATTCTGCCCTGACTGAGGAAGCCCACTGTGTAAGGGAAAATTGCGAGGGGTATTTCCGCACGCCTTCAGGCATCTTTCTCTTGGCAAAGAGACTTAAGAAGTAAATCACTTTAAGAGTAAATGAGGATGAGACCCACACCCTTTAATTTATGCTTCCTCATGTGTTCTTAATCTTTCTTTTGGGGGTTGAGATTTCATCAATAGACACCATAGGCAATTTAACAAAGTGTGGTGTACACCAGCTGACACTTGTCTCTGAATTTGGCCCCAGATGTGAAGCCTGTTTTACACTTAATCTCCACAGTATTTACTCCATTCTGGGAAACAGTTTGCCACAAAAGCAACTCTGTTTCTTGGTGTTAGGTCACACGGTAGTATGCTCGGTTAATTAAATAAAGCTACCTAAATAAATATTGGAAAAGTTCCATTTTGTCCTTAATAAAATAATGTTAAAATCAAAAATAAAATTGTGAAGAGAGATCATCTTCTAGGATTCTCACTTTGGATGCCTTCCATCAACTTCTTACAAAACAACAGCTTATTGTTGCTGCTGGCCAGTATGGGAGAGTGTGTGAGAAGCGGGAGCTGGAGAAAAGGTGTAAGATTCCATTTCTTCTTTCTCGTGAATGACCAGGTACATCTTTATGTGAGCACGTCTGTTTTGCACTCATCTTAGCAAAGGGACAGTGAAATAGATGTGTCCCATTCTCTGTTAGGTGAAACCTAAACAAACTAGATTTCACATCCTGTGTTTCCCACAGAAATATATGTTATCGTCATAAGCTCTTCTAAACACCCCAGCAAAGAATTCAATTACAGGCATTATTTACTAAGTAGATTTGTAATAGCTACCATTATGCAGTAAAATGAAACAAGCTCTCTAAAAATGATCAGTAAAATTTTGTATGGAAAATGCCACTCTGCTCAGAAAACAAAATAATATACAACTATAGGGAAATGGAAAAACACAATTTAGTTTCATGCAGATCCAAAAGTTATGTGCTTCTCACCTATGTATCTTTCTTACTTACCCCTTTTTTCAAGAATGAACCTCTGTACTATTTAAAGATTTTTTTTAAAAGAGCTTTGTTTTAGAACAATTTTAGCAAAAAAAATATTTAGTTTTGAGAAATGTTATGCCATGATGCATTTCTGTGAAAGAACAATTGTACTCCTTAGAGGTAACACACTGGATGTAATAATTAAATGACTGTGGTCTGGAAATATGATGTTACCATAAAACTGATTTTTAAATTTAAATTTTTAAATAGCTCTCAGTTTTAAGTACTTTATCTCCAAATAAATTCAGAGATATGTGTCATATTCCTGTGCTGCCTGAATTGTACTATCAGATTTTGTTCACTTATAAGTCTTAATAAAAGCCAATAATACTTATTTTGTTTAAAGGAAAAATAAAGAGAGTAAAGGTAAATGTCTAATAGCTGCATTACATATTCCCATTCGACCTGTCAAGAAGGAAATGAATGAAAGCTACAATGTGTAAAGTTTACTCAAGTGTGAAGAGCTTTTAATAAATTTGTTAAACAACCAGTGCTTGAAATTAAGTTCTCAAAATCCTTCTCCATTTAGTCATATCATAGCAGGTTAAATTTTTGTATTACATTGTAAAACACATTTATTACTTTACTGTTTCTTCTGGGAAACGTTACATGATGAAGACATTCTGAATAAACTTTGTTCATTCTGATTTTGCTGAAATTAAGTTATAAAAAAGCCCACATCTAAATAGATACAGGTATTTTTCTCTAAAACCCATTAAATAATGGTATTCCTCAATCAATTATTCACACTAGAAATACTTCTCTTGCCCTGCCATCTGCCAAAATAGAGTTGAATGCAATTTCCCTAGCTGCAGTGGAATAAGATAAGTATCAGGGAAATAAAAGAAATTGTCATAAATTGAGATATATCATCCATTATTGATCATAGATTTGCAGCTATACCTGTTAAAGCTGTCTCTGTGCTCTCCAGTAATAGCTATAGCCCACTGAATATTAGATCAGTATTCTTGTCATACAGCCTGCAAAAAACAATCTTTAGCTGGGATGCTGAGATCCAAATAGCAGACCTAATTCATGCATCCCAGTCATATTCATGTGCTCTGAAGAAAAGAGCCCTTTGTACATTTTATCATTAATCTCCGTAGAGGACGCTGTGTCTCTAAAATATCTGTAATATGACTCAGGTAATGGCAATCCATGCCTTGTTTCCTCTTGTCAAGAATACGAAAATACATTAATTTTGTACCATCTGGGTTATCCAGAGGCACTGTGTGGGAATAATAAAGGCCTACCAAGCAGTGCTTCACTTATTCAGCATTATTTACCTCTGCTGAAGCTTCTGCACTGACCACTTCTGAACTGAATTCCTAATCAGAAAATAGTCAGAGAAAAGAGTTCCCAGGCAGTATCCCATGTAACAGTAAAGAATAGCTGCAGGAGCTTTCCCATTGTTCCTTAGGTCTGGACTGGTTTTGATCCCTCAGTCAGAAATTCACAGCATTTCCTACATTTCTAGATCTTTCGATGCACATTTTGGTTGCATGTTGGGGCATTTTAGAGCCTTATTCTTCCCCTCTACTCTTTACATGAAATTCGGGTCCCATGTACGCCACTAAAAGCATGTGCAAAAGCAAATAAGCTCATCAGAAATTCTAGTTGTACCAAACAGAATAAAAATATGCTTAAGTTAAACGCTTTCTTCTTGGACTGGGTTTACTTGTGGAAGTCAAATACTATACCCCAAATCTGTGTATCTGTGCAGATATACTTAGTTCTTCAGACTCTACGGATCAGATAGTACTGTCTTTAGATCTTAGTATTTTCCGGTTCCTGTAATGTAATTTCATGAAGAGACAAATTTACTTCTGCACAGTAACTGCTTCCTCTGAAATGGCAAATGTTGTCAGTAAAAAATGTTTTTAATTATCACTTCTTATGTTTGACCTTACAAAATTAGTACTTAATCAGATTTTAAAAATATGTATTTGTTCTTAGTGATCCTAAATTGCATTTTGCAATCCAATACTAGAAGCAAGCCACATTTGCCTGCATAAATCCCAATTATCTTGTCTATTTTCGTGCTACATACTAAGGAAAAAGCGAAGTCATATTTATCTTTCCATTAGAGCATGCCAGCAAACCAAGTGAGATTTTAACTTGTTGAAAGAACAAGTTTTTCAGAAGTATAGAAAATCGCAGCATCAGTAAAGAGCAGTCTGCCAGAGGGGGTCAAAAAAATCATCTCCCTGTGTTTTTGTAGCAAACAACCTAGAGTTTTTCTATGAGAGCTTTCTTTCCCCTCTTTCCTAGGGAACGTAGTACAGACCACAGGAAATGAAAAAATGTTTATTAAGCTGTCTCCAACAGCAACTAGATGCTTCCAAGGAAGATATAACCCCCCATATTCACTAAGGGAGGAGGAGAAAGGTAATACTTTTCTATCCTTGGGCAAAGTACAAAAACAGTGAGAGAAAAGTCCTTCTTAAGCTATTCCTGATGCAGTGCTACCAAAACTGAGTTTGGGAACTTGTCACACCAGGATTGTCAGTACATGTAGTTCTAGCTAAGTTTTATGCAGAACTGAGAACTTTTCTAGAGAAAAGAAGATTGAGGGGGGATCTTATTAATACTTACAAATACTTAAAGGGAGGATGCCAGGGGGATGGGAGCAGTCTTTTTTCAGTGGTGCCCAGTGATAGGACGAGGGGTAATGGGCACAAGCTTGAACATAGGAAGTTCCATCTTAACATGAGGAGGAACTTCTTTACCTTGAGGGTAGTGGAGCACTGGAACAGGCTGCCCAGAGAGGCTGTGGAGTCTCCCACTCTGGAAACATTCAAAACCCGCCTGGACGCTGTCCTGTGCAATCTGTTGTAGGTGACCCTGCTCTGGCAGGTGGGTTGGACTAGATGATCTCCAGATGTCCCTTCCAACCCTAACCATTCTGTGATTCTGTGATTCTGTGATTCTGTGATTCTGTGAGTACCTTGGTGAAGAGCCATGGGTTCAAGAACAAACGTCAGCGATGCCCTGTGAATCCCGATGCAAACCAGTGCCTGATTTCTTCTGTGACAGGCTAGGATATTTCTGGCTCCAAGTAGGAACTTTACTTTTTTTCTGTTATGTGCTGGACTCCTGTCCATTTGAAGGCAAAGCAGGGTGCCGTGAAATACTCCAGATAGTTTCTCTGCCCAGGAAGAATGCTTTAGAGCTACAGTGAATGACAAAGCCATACAGAGAGAGACTGGGAATCAACTGTTTGCATTTACTTGCTGAACCAAACAATATAGTTTGTATACCTCCAGGTCCTCAGGCTGGATATATGGAAACAGAAGACGGAGAAGTGAGACCGCGTTTACAAGGTGCTACTTTAAGCATGCCATTGCTTAATAAGAATTTGCTGGAGGAGACAAAGGAAGAGGAACTTTGCCCAACTTGAAATGCTGGTTATGGAAAGATGGAGAATAGGTCAAGCAAGGCTCTGCCTCAGGGCTTATATGTTTTTCCAGAGCCTTCTGATTCATTTGTGCCTTTTTAAGAGCGAAGTGACTATGGTTAAGAAATTATTTGGCTATGGTTGTGTTCATTGCTTGCTTGCCAAATTATGCTTGAAGATGTTAAGCCAGAGGCCAGAGTTCTTAGCGTTGGATGGAAATCAGAGGAAAATGTCTGAGCCACTGCAAGACCTGAGAAACCTGAGGCCCAGGTCTGAGCTTTCTGGAGTCCCGTGTCTCAATGAAAAGATTGAAAACTACTGCTTTATGTAGTACCCTACAGACCTTGCACTAGAATGAGCCCACCTCCATTGCTATATGGGATTAAGCAACTGGGTACGCTTACAGAAGACCGGCATCCCTACTGGAAATGGTGGTAGGCTATCACACTTTCTTTTCTACTATGAGAAAGAGGTATTCTTTGTCTTTGCTGAGGAAATACTTACCATCAGCACATCAGGCTCCTCCGACCATTACAAGAAACAAGTGTTGTAGCTCTGTGTTTATTCCCTCATCCTTCATCCTGTTTCAGATATTTTCCATCTTCCTACAATGTAGTAGGAGGACCAAGAAGCAGGAAAAGAAGACAACATTGTCTTTGGAAGTAGGATCTATACAGCTACATCTGCACAGGTGATTTGGAAGTACTCATTCCCCTTTACAGGGGTCTAGTGAAAAGACATCATTTAGTTCTTTGTTTCCTTCTACAGCAGTTCTGCATTGCAGGGCCCTGTGTTTCTGGCAAGAGCACGCTTGACAGCCTTTTAGCCCCAGCTGCAGTGAGCAGAGCGGCATCATTCAAAAGCAACATACAGCCTGCCAGGGACCTTGACATCTCCATCTCTCCACCACACTGAGTGACATTTATTTGGGTCAAAGTCAAGGACGCGTACTCAGGTCCCAAAACCTGCGGTGTACTTATTCTTCCCAACTCTTCTGTTTGTAACCATTCCACACCAGTGGTCCCACAACGTGTTCTTCCAGCCACTGGCATGCATGATTTTGTCATTTGTAACTGCTAAATTCATTGCATAAATATTAATAAGCAGGAGTGTTACAAGACATCAAAGTGATATGTGATTCGCTAAATCATTTTCCTACGAAGTACTTTATAAATGATGCATTTATTCCGTCAGGATGCAGCCCTTCAGCATGGCTCATTAAGTCTAGCAGTTGCCTACCTTTCTTTTGATCTTGTGCACAGAGAAAGGAAACAAAAGCCATTTTTATCTCCTCAAGAGCATCCCCTACCACCTGTCCTGAAATTGAACAAACAAAATTTTACATTTGAAGTGAACTTTTTTCCCTATCACCTGAAAAGTTCTCACATTGGAGAGTTTACATGATGTTTATAAATTTACAGGCTTTTGGCATGATGCTTTCTCTAAATCAAACTACGCTCTGGGCCATAGTGGTAATCTGTGGGCCTGATGGACACTTAAAATAATCCCAAACAGGTAGCTGGGATTTTTTCCAAAAGAGAACACTCTGGTTAACATAAACCTCAGTGTCCACCTGAGAAGTCTTTCACAGCAGGTGAGGACCTGAACCATCTGACTAAAGCAGAATTTTGCACTCTTGACAAGAAGAGCAAGCACTGGTAAGAGGATATGAATAAATGCAACTAGTTACTTTTACACAATAGATTAGTTGTAACTGCTGTTGTATAGGAACTATTAAAGGTCATATGCATTATAATTTAGAAATACTTTCTCTTTAAGCTTGGTCAAATGAATTTTCCTTGTAGAACATGCTATCTCTCTAGTGACAGTTCTATTATTTTTCAACACTGCACTTCTTTGATAAGAGCTTAACAAGCGGTGCTCCAAATGACAGCAGCCAAAAGCTGCTCTGACTTCTGGTTACATGTGGTCAGGCCGAGCCCAGTCAAGCGAAGCGTTCCTCTGCTGATGACTAGCGGATGTAGGTGTCAGAAATGCATCAGCATCTCGAAGTGCTTCCCCAGTGGGCTGGTTGGGTTTTCTGCAACTGTGTCTGCATTGTCTCATCAAACGCCCTTTCCAAGTGATACAACAAATAGCAAGGCTAGAAAATGACAGCAAGGTTTATAAGCATCTCTCCATAGGATGGATGTAATGCTGCATGGCAGTTTGAGAATTACTCTGGGGGGGTCCTTTTTCAGTTACACAAACCCAAGCGATGGTATGTTTGGCTCTGGTTAGTCAGGGCTAGGTACACTGCATGCTACAGTGCAATAACTAGCATGTCAAGGATGATGGCAGAGGGAGGTAGGTCAAATGTCAGATTTTAGATTCCCAAAATTGTAAAAGGAAGCTTGATGACACAACGAGAGTTTCAAAAAAGCCCCAGAAAAGGCAATTTGATGACTTAAAAAAGTTACGGTCAACGGCTCGATGTCCAAGTGGCAAGCAGTGACAAGCGGTGACCCTTAGAGGTCGTTACTGGGACTGGTACTATTTAACAACTATTTAACATGTTGGCTACACAGATATTGGCATTGAGTTCACACTCAGCAAGTTTGCTGAGGACACCAAGCTCTGCGGAGTGGTCAACATGCTGGAGGGGAGCGTGCCATCCAGAGGGCCCTGGACAGGCTAGAGAGGTGGGCCTGTGCAAACCTCCTTCAGTTCAACAAGACCAAGTGCAAGGTCCTGCACATGGCTTAGGGCAATCCCATGTACAAATACAGACTGGGCAGAGAATGGGTTGTTAGCAACCCTGAGGAGAGGGACTTGGGGTGTTGGCTGATGAGAAGCTCAATGTGAGCCAGCAATGTGCACTTGCAGCCCAGAAAACCAGCTTCATTCTGGGCTGCATCAAAAGAAGCATGGCCAGTAGAGGCCGAGGGAGATGATTGTCCCACTCTGCTCCACTCTGGTGAAACCCCACCTGGACTACTGCGTCCAGCTGTGGAGCCCCTAACATAAGAAGGACATGGACCTGTTGGAGCGAGTCCAGAGAAGGGCCACAAAGATGATCAGAGGGCTGGAGCACCTCTCTTATGAAGAAAAGCTGAGCAAATTGGGGTTGTTCAGCCTGGAGAAGAGAAGTCGCCAGGGAGACCTTATAGCAGACTTCCAGTATCGGAAGGGGGCCTACAAGAAAGCTGGAGATGGGCTTTGTACAAAGGCATGTAGTGATAGGACGGGGGGTAGTGGCTTTAAACTGGAAGAGAAGAGATTTAGAACAGACATTAGGAAGAAATTTTTCACTATGAGGGTGGTGAAAAACTGGCACAGGTTGCCTAGAGAAGTTGTGGATGTCCCATCCCTGGAAGTGTTCAAGGCCAGGTTGGATAGGGCTTTGAGAAACAAGGTCTAGTGGGAGGTGCCTTTTCCCATGGCAGGGGTTCAGAACCACATGATCTTTAAGGTCCCTTTCTGCTCAAACCATTCTATGATTCTGTGATTCTATGATTCTATGAAATAGCTTACAAATGACCAGGTAATGAACATAAGCAGCTACACCTAGAGCAAGCTAAGCAGAGCCAATACTAGATTTGAATTCTCAAAATATTATGTATGCTTATCGTAGTATACTGTATTTATAGTATGATCTTTATAAATACTCATTAAGGGGGTGTAAGAAGAGCGATAATATTGACAAACAAGTCAGTCTAAATTACATAAGTTTCATGCTAAACAGCATGTTTTCAGTATTACTAATTCTGTTCTAAAATTTCCATGAGATTTTCATTCTTGGTTTTGCCCTTTTTTTTGCATTATTTCTCACATATAAGTACATATACTAGATATAGAAAAGATATAGATATAGAAAAGATATAGACTAATCTAAATGAAGGGCTACCTGTAAAACAGATCTAAGAAGAATTAGGAATATTAGATATTAATTATGTTGCAAATTACTCTTACGCTGGTCAATTTGAAGCAGAGTCCTGTTGACTCTCGCTCAAGATTCATTACAGAATATGCGATTAGCCACAATTGCTGAGCTTCAGCTACAGGCAGCTGTCTATTATAGACAATGGATAATTAAGATATAATTATCTAATTAAGATGTCAGCAAATAGTATGCTTAGATAATTCAATGAGTTATTTTAAAATGTGATCCTGAACAGGTGTTTTTTAACAAAAATTTGAAGGACCTGTTTTTAGTATTGTTCCATCCTACCCACTACTTTTTTTGCTACATGCCAGCAACAGTGGGCAATAAGGTTTTGAGATGGCAATTTTTTTTTATTGACCACCGGCTATTTGTTCCACTAGCTAACCAGTACAGAAAATGACAATGCTCGTATTTGTTTGAAAAATTGTGCATGCAGTTTCTTTGTTCCTGTTTTCTTTTTCTAAAAGCGTTTTACATCTCACACCACATCTATTTTAGGATCTTTTTAACAGATGTTGTCTATCCTACACTGTGATGAAAAGAGGAGAATATTTTCTAACAGCTATAACTCAGTCATTATGTGATGAATAATCATGCCTAAGAAGCAATGCCTGTGTTGCTTGTATGCAACTGCGGTACCCAAATATGCCTCTGGCACAGTTATCCCCAGTGTTCAATACATTAACACTGTAATGCACCATTCACACCACAAGCATTTTCCACCATGGACAACCACAGCTGTTCCTCCATAGGTAGAGTGAGGAATTGTGTAGCTCTCGCTGGATGGCTTTCTCTTTGTAGTACACCAGCACAGGCAAGTACCATAAAACATATTTTATTTTTAATTTTCCTGTAGCTTAATAGATAAAAACATTCATTAATACAAGTCATCAGGTAGGCTCTGCAATCACAGAATTTTTATAAAATTTAGACAACACCGTATTAATATGGAAAAGACCTATGTCACTTATAGAATACTATATTGGGAGAAATTTATAGCTGCCTGTGAAAACAAACTAACATTTTGGAAAATAACAGCTAAATGGGATTAGTACAATCTCTCAATGTAGTCGAATGCTTTTTTCCCCCCAGGGTGAGCAAAAACACTTTTCCCTGTCATGAAAAAGACAAATCACGATCAGTCTGTCACATATAATTTGACAATTTGCAATGCTTGAACAGCAGGAGGCCAAGGCACATATTTCAAACATTGCTATTGATAGAAGAGTTTTACAGTAGCTCCCAATTTCTATGCTGGATAAATGTCCCGGTTAAAAACAGTTGTATAACAGATAGCCATGAAGGCTTGGTGCACTGGAACCAAAAGAGTTCCCTGATTAGTTTTGGTCTTCAAGCTGATGATTTTTTAAACATGCATGGGAAATTAAGTTCTATGCTCCAAGGATCAAGCAAACTAACAGGTGTACGTCTTGGCAACTGCAAATGTTATGACAAAAAAAGGGGAACCCTTCTGCATAAATTGCCAGCTATGCCTTTAAGTAAATGGATGGCAATCTGTGTCTGGTATTTGAACACTAAAATAAGGATGAAAAGCTTGCGCTTTCTTTTGAAACATCTCAGAGGCACTTAACAAAATGTCCTGTCTTCACTTCTTGGAAGTAATGGCCATCTTCAAAGTCAAAGCTGTCATATACTATTGCAACTGCGTTTATTGGACCTATGGGAAGACATGTCATAAATAAACATCTTTCCACTAAGTCACCATTTTATATTGCTTGATAGACAGAAAAGATTAAAAGAAAAAGGAGATAAAGAAGATCAAACTCTTCCTACTCATGTAATGCCAAAAAAAGCCCAAAACAAAACCTGAATGCATCATAAACCCTAAAGCTTAAAGATACTGAGAAAACAGCAAGAGTGTTGCCATTAAAGAGAATAGGACAAAGGTACAGTCAGCTTTCTCCTAATTAATTTAAATTGTGGTTTTATTCTGAAAACCATGGCATGGGATTTCACACTGTTTATCTCCCCATAATTTCCACATAAAGTATGTTCAGCTTGCAAGTAAATAGTTCATTTCTTTTCCCTCTTCCTACAAAGCCCTGGAAGCACAGCCTGCCCTCTGAAATGCAAGCCAAGTCTTCTGTTTCTTGTGAATAATCACCAGTTAAAGGCTCAACCTGCTCTGTTACACATATTCACCAGTATCGCATGTGAGAAGCTGACTGGAACAATTCTATTTGCAATGAAATAGGAAGACGAATTAAATCTCCTTCATTTCCTTCCAATTACCTGCAGTGCAGCTCCCTCCTAACTTGGTTTTGTGGGTCTTGAGGGGCAGGAAAAGCAAGAATTAGAACTGGTTCTGCCAAGGGAAGAAGAAGCTGAGACAGTATACCAGTGAGCACATTTGTAAAGGATGCCATTTTTACAAAGAATGGCAGCGGATTGGAGATGGGACGAAACCTTGGTTAGTCATTGCTCCAGACACTGTTGAAATGCCCTGCAATATTCTCTAGACAAATTTCTGAACTTATCAAAAGGATTTTGGAAAGAGACTGTGTTGCTGGTTTTGTCCTGCATCTTCAGGCATCTTCAGCTGGCTTCCTGTGGGGCACTCAGAAAGGAAATAATCCTTGTTTTTCTTGATGTACAGCTTGCAGAAGACCTAAGGTCACATCAGTACACAACTTGCTGTGGATCAGAAAAGAGTATGTTTCCTCTGCAAGCTCCAAAGCTGAACTACCATTTCCAGCTTTTACCAGAGCTAATATAAGCAGAGAGAAGTACCAGATCAAGACAAAGCTCCACCTCACCCAGCTGATGCTGGCAGTAGCGAAGACTGAAAAAGCGTAAGATCAGGTCAAGCTTTAACAATGCTTCTCCAGGATACTCAGCTCATCTCCAGCAGCAGACAGCTCAGTGATTTTCTGAGCCAGGCCTGAAAGCATCCTGAGGCAAGGATTTGCACAGCTTGACTGCATGCTACTAGTAAACCAGCCTCCCTTATTTCTGTGTAGAACCTGTCATGTTCTAGCTTCATTTATCATCCTTGTTTGTTTCTTTTTACTGGAAGAAGCAGTAAGCAATTGATCCACACTCACCTTCCCTATATTTCATACATACCTATGATCTCCTTCCTCAGTCATCTCTTGTCAGGCTGAAAGTCCTATCCTAATTCATTGCACCTTGCATGGATGGATGCCTTTCCAAATCCCAGAGCATCCTTCTCCAAACATTTACTTGTTGCTACATTATCCTTCTTGACAAGGAGGAGGGGGAAACAGGATGCCACACAAGTGTTCAAAATGTGTGCACATCAGGGATTTGTGGAGAGGCATAGGAAAGCTCTCTGTTAGCTGTCTATTCCTTGTCATCAGAACGTCTCAGAGGAGACCTGCCTGACTGAAACCTCTTGGCTGTTCTGACCATGCAGATCTGGTTGGGTTTTGGGGTGTTATTATAAGTCATATTTCTAATTCTTAGACTGTTGCTGAAGTGCTGTTATTATTTGAGAAATAAGAATATTGTCAGAAAACAAAGTAGGATTGCAGCCCTCAAACTTTGGAAGACATGTCCAAGAACAAAATAGATCTGGAAACCAAAACTAAAAGTAAAAGTCATTACATTTTTTTGTTAAGTTAAAGGGCTTATGGTTTAGCCAGTTTTTGAGGAAATACAGGACTGATGAGTGAACAGTGGATTCCATTTTCCAGGCAGTACATACAGACGTAATATGTACATAATCACATATTATTCTCGTTAATACGTTTACCAAGTTCTGTCTTGAAACCACAGAGGTGTTTTTAACACCCATTAAAAATATAAGAAGACTGAGCTAGAAATCTTCTGGTGATGAAGCGCCTCCCATCTTACATGAATTACTAGCCATTTTACAAGTTTTCTGATACTGTCTGCATCCTTCAGTTTACATAGCTTTTCTCTCTTTATTGATACAGAAAAATATGCTTTCTCATCAGTCATTTCCCTGCACTAAAAAACAAGACAAGCTTTTTTGCCTTCTCTTACATGCTTGACTCTTCATTACTTTGATCTGCTGGTAGCTTTCCTCTGCTCCCATTCCAGCTTGAATTAATCTAAAGATAGATAAGCAGAATAGTGCACAGCTATGCCAGACTGGGAGGCTCTTCTGAAATTCCGCTTACTCAAAAAGCTCTCTGATAATGGCATTACTGTGTCAGATGTACTGGAAATATTTCACAAGATAGCGCCTAAGATTACAGCTGTTTTTTTACATTTCCTAGCTTCATGATACTTCATGATACAGGCATATTTTTATCTTACGATCAACTAGTTCCCCAAGATTACTCACCTTCTCATTTGTTCTAGTCAGTTCATCTTAGCAGAAACTCCTTTTAGTTCATCAGTGCTCAGTTTTTTACTATTGCACTATTACATTCACTACATAGGCATTTTTGCATACTTGAGATTATTCAGTTCTTCATAAGATACTCCTCTCCTTCTCTGTATTAACAATATTTTCTAACTTTGTTAATGAATGTCATTGCATGCTCCTACTTTTTGTGTCAAAATCACTAGTGGAACCACTCAATGAATTTTTGAATAAAGACATTTTGAGTAAAGAATGTCAGTAAAGCATGGCAATTCTTAAATGAATTTAATTGGCTCTATCTTAACTAATTAAATTCGTTACATGAAGTCACATAACATTCTTTACTGGACTTCTAAGAAATTAGACTGATTTTGATCTCCTTGTCTTAGAAAATCAATCATCTAAAAAAGACATTGTGTTCTTTTAGTAAAATGCAAGATGGGTAAATCCATGCTGCATTCTGTTTTCATTTACCTCTACAATTTTAATGACTCTTGAAGTGTTCTAAAGCCTTGCACATTACTAACATACCATGTAGTTATGTAGAACATTCTTTTCTATTTTGTGAATGTGTGTCCTGTGTTAACTGTTTTCCAGTTATACCTTCCCTGAATTAACAGATTTATGAAGAACCTCTGCTGCTGGATGTGCAACTTCAAAGAATCGTAGAATCATCTAGGTTGGAAGGTGTGTGAGTTCATGCAGTATTACAAGGAGATTATCTAATTCCCCCAAATTGAGTAAATTAAGTTGTTTGACTTCTGGTTTTCACTTCAGCTGTTGTAATTTCCTTTTCCACATTGCCACAGCTAGCATGCCTCTGTTCCATCTTCAGTATCACAATTCTTATTGAAAATTGATCAAAAGCTTTTAGAGACACAGCTAGTGACCCACTCTTAGCCCACTGGGATCAAGTCTGAACTCTTATAATCACAAGTAGAAGCCTAATCCATAAAAGTCTGTAGGATATCTATGCCAAATACTGCTTCCCAGTTTCTGATAACTTAAGACACATAGTTTAGAAGATAAAAAAAATCCAAAGCTGTAATATGCCATGGGGAAACAGTAGGAGAAAACAAAACCATTGTCAAGGTCAAAGGACACTGCAGTGGGAAAAAATGTAGTTTTGGTTATGCCACTGAATTCCAGGAGATTTTTAATATTACTAAGGGATGATCTTGCGCCACACAACATGCCCAAAATATGGCAAGTTTCAGACTCTATAAAAGAAGGTCGTTAACCACTGCTCCATCCATCTTTCCCTTATAAAGCAAGAGGATAACACCTTCTTGGTTCCTGCTGCAGACCAAGAAAACTGCAAAGTCTTGGATTAATAAAACATATAAATAATAGTCAGTAAACATATTCAATAGAGAGAAATCATCATTCCTTTTCTTTTTAGTAGGCTTTCAAATTCTCTGTCCTAGGCACAATGTACAACAAAGCCCATGCATTCTTGTGCGTTTTTTTCTTTATTTATCTGCTGAACACTCAGGCCTAATTATGAGAAGCCTGAAAACTGTCCTTATTACATTCTAACAGAGCCTTCTACCAGCAGAATACCATCATAAAATATTTACACTGTCCAAACTTACCTCAGATAACCCCTTTATCTCTGAAAAGATTTGGGACCCCGACTATGTAAGAGGTGTTGTCTTCTACAGAGACAGAATAAAATCTGCATTACTTAACCATTCGTGTCCATTTTAGTTCTTAATAATGTAAACTGGGTGTAGTCAGATGAAGGGAACTAGCCCTAAGATACTGCTAAACAAATACCAGATCTGTCCAATAAGGCTTGTGATATTTCATACATTCAACTTTGTCACCCTCTATTTTTTTATGTTGACACACTTATTAATTGAAGGATAATTTAAGACAATTTTAATTTAAATTTTCTTTTTTTTTTTTTTGTTATTTACATATGATTTTCTATACTCCTCTACTCCTCTGACTCTATAGTAGATACCTTCACAACATTTTACTGGTCCTGTATTGATGTTTGATCGTGTTTACCAGAAGCTGTCACTCTCTCAAGAATTAATTGTGACACAAGTTGAATACATTGTTAAAATCTGTGAATGGAAAACATGTCAGAAAAATGACTCCTCATGAACCAGGAGGAAAGTAAAAAAAACCCAAGATTTTTTTTTAATGTCATTATCTGTATATTATACTAGGAGTTTGTCTTACAGCAGCTTTGGTATTTGCTCTCACCCCTTTTTCTTGGTGTTTAGAACATCAACTTCATCACTGAATTAAGCTGATCTAATCGGAATTTTATCTCACTTATTTTCTCAGTCCTGTCATGAACACTTGGTGCTGGCACGTATGGCAATGCATGGGAGGAAAGGCTTATTTTAACAACCTCACTGACTTTTCAGTCCCTCTGTTACCACAGCCATCAAATTCTAATTTACTCTTCTGGGGGCCCTCATCATTCCACAGCCCAAGGTGGACAAAAAGAAAAATAATTTGGTCACTTAACAGTGAGAAAGTCTATACTCCCAAAACAAAACCAGTCAGACAGCTATCTCAAAATTAACAGGCTCTGTTGACTGACTCCTTACCTTTCTTCCCCGACTCTGCTCTTCCCACTGCCTCCCCTTACCCCCCCGCACCGCCGCAACCTCCCTACCCTTCTCTGGTGGCTTTTCAACAGTCCAGTGACAGAATCTTGTGAATATAGATAAATGAGAGGTCAAACAATGCTCTTTTTTTTTTTTTTCTGTTTCTTTTTTTTTTTTATTTTGCCCACAGATCAAGAACTAAAGATGGGAAGTAATATTTGAGACCAGACCATAAGAAAACAGGAGGAAGATAAGAGCAATAAAAGCTCATTCTCACAGTCCCTCCCTCCTAAAAGGTTAGCACTCTCCCTTAACCTACATATTTTGTCTACTGAAAACAAGTACAAAACCAAAGAAATTATCTGGCAACCAAAAGTATTAATTCAAATACTAACAGACTATATTTTCATAAAGTTGACCTGCCATGCTTTACAGGAATCTTACGTAATAGGCGCATAGTTAATTTCTGTAAAGATTTTAAAAGGACTTAAAAGTGCAAATGAAACAACAGCTTTTGCTAGGGATGTCATGCAACAATCGTTAGGGAAGAAATAAAAGCACTCTTTTAAGAGATTTGTTTCTGACATGGTCTGTTTTCAGCCAAGCCTGGGCGCTCACAGACAAACTCATTCCCAACATTACTGTCTTCATAAACAAGCTTTCCCTTCAGTTTGCTTTTATTCTCTTTTGCTTTTTTATAAGTGGGATAAAATTGCACTACATTTTTTTTTCTGCTACTGGACATTGTGAAGTAGCACTACATAGCCTTTCTTTTCTTTTCTTAACTATAACAAATACATGGTAGAAAAGTATATTTAAAAATTAATAGTGATCATGCTTCAACAGAAAAAAAAAAATCATGAAATTCAGATTCAATTTTGAACTTTCCTAATCTACATTTTTGTACTTCAATACCTCATTGGCCTTTGCCAATTTAGGAGATTTAAAAATCTCATGTGTTACAAGACCTAGGTATAAAACCTTCCTAAGAAAGAAATTCCACTCTTATTAATTTTAACAAATTCCCAATTTTGTCTATGTAAGCCATCCCTATGTAAGTCATCCCTTAACTTTACTTTCACTTAGGAAAATTATTTAAAAAAAAAAAAAAAACAGAAACACCAATCAAGAAAAATGTCTGCTTTTTGAAGCTAAAAGCAGTTGACATCTTATATCTCGGTGGCTTTCTATGATGTACGATTTCTTTCTATGATGAAAATGCACCTTTCAAAAACATTTACAACTTATGCGTGATAAATTGGTGAGCTAAAATTTCTTAGAGACATATTTTTTCTTCATATCATCCTGTCCCATATTAAGCAATTATGGAAAAGAACACTGACTACACCACAGAAGTTTCCTAACTAAGTGGATCAAGGAAAACACAGATGTTAATGACTCTACTTTTGGTTTTTTATGTGTGCTATTTATAATCTGCTGTGCTATATATATACTAAGACAGTAAAGTACAAATCTAAATTCAAGTCCCCTAAGAAACAGTTTCTTTATAAAAAATTGCTTGAAACTCTATGTTTCAGAACCATAATTTAACATAAACTAGATGTGTGCTTTTAAGAGTCACCTTCTGGTCCTCAGTTCTGTGTTCCTTCTCTAATGTTTTGCTTTTTTTCTAATTAATATCTAATGTTTTGGGTTTTTTCTAGACTTTTCCTTTCTCACTGTTTTGGTTTCAATGTCCTCTCCTATCTTCTACTTTGTAATGGTGTTTCAATGCAGGATTAGTTGTTCACTTGCGCCATTCAGGTAAATATTACAACCGTTTGTTTCTTTTCAGTGTTGTCTACATTCACCTTTTGACAATATTTGCCAAACATTCTTATAAAATTTCTTCTGATATCCTCAGACCTTTTCCTGACCCAGATAATGAAGTTATGGGCGCATTTTAGTTTGTATCAGAGTGCATTTTGAAATTGATGTCCCAACTGTCCCCTCTTACCATCAGAGTCATCGTGGAGTGAACAAATTGAATTCCTTTGGATGAAACTAGGCTGGAAGACAAGGAGTACATTTAATTTGCTCTAGCCACAAATGGCCACTCAATCCACAAGACCAGACTAGCACTAGCCCAAAATCAAATCTCCAAATCTTACACAGTGGTGCCTTCAGGTCCTCAGCTTCATTTCACTCCATTAACTCACTCTTCTGGGCCTCCTTGCCTGCCAATGTAAAGTTGAAGTATGTCACACAACAAATTCTGGGATTTCATTCCAGTACCACCTTCTGGTTTTGAGTAAACATTCATGGTAGGTGTTACATAAAGAAAGTGCTGTTCTTTGGATGAGGGTATTATAGGAAAACTCAGGAACAGCTGTAGGTGAACCATTTAGCCAGTGCAAAAAGGAGGGAAACCCCCAGTTGGGATTTTGAAAACTTAATCTGGTGAGGCATGTGTACAGACAAAAGGCAGATGGACGAGAGTTGTAAAGAGAAGTTCCAAGGAGAACAGTATGATTCCACAGGAAGAATGAAAGGACTCCTACTGAATAAACAGACTATCCTAAATATCAACAGGGATGTCCTTGAGGACAATGGAGGATGGACATATCACAGAAGGGTAATGTACTTAAACTCTACTTTCTTCAGATACAGATAAAGACAGTAGAAAAGCTCTCTATTGGTTTAATCAGGTTTGAACCAAAACCTGTTAGGCATTCTAACAAGTAAATGTCAGCATAAACATTTTGTGTTCGAAGTTTATTCACACTTAGGAGTTGTCATCTGAGCCCTGATGAATTCCCTTGAGTTTATGCAGTTGGTACCAATGTATCCATAAACTTCAGCCATGTTGACTGTATCTAAATTAGGAAATTAAACAGTGTCAGGGTGCTTATAGTCTAAATGACTAAATTTGTAGAGTGGTCACTGCTATTCTTTTTGCTTGGATCAGCTTTTTACGAACCCAAATATTTCACAAGTAGAGTTTGGGAATAAGCCCAGTACTAGAAGTATTGTCAACCAGCAACTGTCCATTGCTTCAAGTACCAGAGTATTACTATGCAGTATGATCACGACCAGCATATGTCAGTAGACCAGCATTTAATTTCCTAATATAGATTAGCTGTTGAATTGAAGAATGTGTTTTATGCTTCATCTGGCTCATTCTAATGAAGTGGCCCCACAGGGATAGGGTATAAGAATTAACCCTTCCAATCTTTAAGTACTATCACTCAAACTGGGACAACAAATCTGTAATAATACATAATAATATAGACAAGTGTAACATATGAAAGGTTGACATGATTTCACTGACAAAAAAACTAGGAGCTTTTTTTTCCAGAAAGAGGTTCCTATGTTTAAAGAGTTTAAAAGCTGAGAGAGGAGCTCTATTCAGAATAATGTTGCTTGTTACTGCAGTAATGAACTTCAAACTTGGCAAAAAAAGCAATGTGCCATTCACAAAGTAATAATCTGTCTAGGGAGACAGAGACTAGTTATATATTGCTCTAAATATGGTTCCATATTTAAAAGAACTTCAGATATATTTACAGCTAGGAGCACAGTGAATGCTGCTTCTCTGTAATAATTTTTCTGTCTTTCACCATCTAGGATATTGTATTTTCAGACTTGTAGTGATGAATGCTATAAAAATATCACTTTATATTTATCAAGAGTAGTGAATTATTGATGCTTGTAAAATAGCAAAGAAAAAAAACCCCAAACCAAATACATCCTTATCGGCATACCCACCTGAATGAGTAGATAACAATGAAAGTAAAGTGGCTGGACTGCCATGGCACAAATTCCATTCCTCTAAAATTGTAATTCAAAATTAAATGATACTTTTAAGGATGCAGGCAGTTAAGGAAGTTTATATCCCACAAATCTGTTTCAATCAGAAATATCCAAAATATTTTTTAATATAGAGAGGTGATTTACTGATAGGTAATTTCCTGCTCCAAACCCTTTACAGTCCAGCTGAAACTGGACTCAACAAACAAACAAGACAAAAGAATGACATGTATCATAACAAAGAATCATAGAATCATAGAATGGTTTGGGTTTGAAGGGACCTTGAAGATCACCCAGTTTCAACTGCCCTGCTCTGGGGAGGGACACTTTCCACTAGACCAGGCCTTGAATACTTCCAGGGATGGAGCATCTACAATTTCTCTGAGCAACCTGTTCCAGTGTCTCACCACCCTTAGGGTAAAGAATTTCTTCCTAGTATCTAATGTAAATCTACCCTGTTTCAGTTTAAAACTATTACGTCTCATCCTATCACTGCACTCCCTGATAAAGAGTCCCTCCCCATCTTTCCTGTAGGCCCCCTTCAGATACTGGAAGGCCACTATAAGGTTTCCCCAGAGCCTTCTTTTCTCCAGGCTGAACAAGTTCAACTGTCTTTGCTTGTCTTCATAGGAGAGCTACTCCAGCCCTCTGATCATCTTCATGGCCCTCCTCTGGACTCAATCCAACAGGTCCATGTCCTTCTTTTGTTGGGTGCCCCAGAGCTGGATGCAGTACTCCAGGTAGTGTCTCACCAGAGTGGAGCAGAGTGGGAGAATCATTTCCTTCAACCTGCTGGCCACGCTTCTTTCGATGCAGCCCAGAATGCGATTAGTTTTCTGGGCTGCATGCACACATTGCCAGGTCATCTTGAGCTTCTCATGAACCAACACCCCAAGTCTTTCTCCTCACTATCTTATACTAATGACAGAGGATAGCAAGGATTTTTAGAAAGAGGTGAATTTTACAGAACAGGCTGGAGTAAGAAAGCTCTGGAGATCATAGAGAAACACTAAATGTGCTTGAAGACGTAACAGACTTGTGCAAAAATCAGGATCGTGCATACAGGAATCTTAGAAGGGAGTTCACGGAGACAACAAAGTCCTGGCTTGTCTCCTCTTATTTGTTTCTTGGAAAAAATTACTCAGATAAACACTGAAAGAATCATCTGTTCATAATCCTCCAAGTAAGTCTTCGGTGTTCAGTGATGGGTTGACCAAGGAATTCTTAAGAACTCACAGCTCAGTGGTGAAGTGTAGTTTGACTTGCCCATCCTTCAATCATGGATCCTCTGTGCTCAAGTGAGTGGGTTGTCTAGCATGTCAGATCCATGAATTATGTAAAGATAGAAAAGTAAAATGTTACGTGTGTCAAAACTGTAGGGAGATGTTAGAATAGCATCGTAAAAGGAAAACACATTCTTAAGATTGTGCTTGACAGTAAGAATCCTCAGTAGGAGATATACTTTCTCCAGTAGTCTCTGACACCAGCTAACAAGAGTCTGCAATCTCCACTCCAGGGCATGTTTTAAAGAGTTTTAAAACTGCATCTTTCTTGCTTCTATTTTGACAGAGAATGACTAGAACCGTCCGCAGCTGTTTGCTCTTGATCATCTGCTCCTTTACTGGCCCCACCTTGGCAGGTTCATGCGTGTCCACTTGCTGCCCCCAGTAAGTCCTGTTATCTGGGTAGTAGAAAATCACAAGGGACATTGCCATTTTATTCTCTCCAACGTTGCACTTCAGAGTCTTGGTTTTTACAGTACAGTTTGGTTACCATGTTCTCAACTGTTGCC
This sequence comes from Charadrius vociferus, assembly GCF_000708025.1. Lineage (NCBI taxonomy): Eukaryota > Metazoa > Chordata > Aves > Charadriiformes > Charadriidae > Charadrius > Charadrius vociferus. Next base: position 521,566 of record NW_009648594.1, read on the forward strand.
TTGTTTACAGGTTTCTTCAATATAGTGGCATGTTTTTTATAAGTGCAATACCATCAAAAGCATCAACTGTACAAGCTCCTTTTGATTCATATTTAGTTTGCTGTGTGTTTTGCAGAGAAGCAATACATGACACAGTGTAAGACCAACCTGAGACCTCTTCCTTCCCCCAGCCACTGCACATACTTTGCTAGATTTACAGAAACCCTGCGGAGCCTTGTCACCAGGACTAAAAATAAGGAATGCCCACTAGAAAGATACTTTCCATCCAGAGAGGGAAAAAAAAAAAAAAAAAAAGACCTGAACAGAATCACAAAATCACAGAATCACATCTTTCATGTTATTTCATTACAGAAACATGAGGCGCCTTTTCAGTGCAACAAGTGCAATCCAGGATTCAGTAAAAAATGTATTCCTGGTAACAATAATGTCATATTTCTGGCTATTCATTGGTGGATATTCATAGCAGTATTAATGGGTAAAGCAGTAGTAGTGCCACTATACAAGGGAGAAGGCACCCAAGCATCTGCACCAACATTCTGAGAATTCCTGAAAAGAGGTGGGGAACACTGAACACAGAAATTCTTGAGCAAAAGCAGGAGAAGCGTGGCTTATTTAGCTTAGCTCAATATTCCTCAACGTCTGATTACAGAGTATTTTGAAAAGAGTATCAGAACATTAGAAGCAGACAGCAACATCTCAGTCACCCACCTCCAGTTTCATTATTATGGCAGTAATTATTGGCTGAAACTACCTTTGCCATGTTAGGAACTGGTCATTTAATTGTTGGCAGCACCAGATATACACTGCACACAGAGAGGTTATGAAACAGTCTTGCAACAGGAAGAAGGAAACAAAACAAAATTAAATTTAGGTACTCATCATGTAGACTTATTTATTAGTATTTTCCCGGCATTATATGACAGTCATCTGACAAGGACACTGCTCCATTGAACCAGGAGGTCTCATGCTGTAATATATCAATAACAAACCATTTGTCTTCTCCTTTAATGCATAGTTTAGCTCTGCCATGTCTGCTTTTTTTTTTTTTAATTTTAACTGTTTATTTTTGATTCTTCTCTGCTTATGATCTAGCTTTTACTATTTATGATAGAAAACATCCCTTCAACATTTGTCCTTTGATCCATGCCACATCTTCTGAGTAGGATAAACTCCCAATATTAAATCTCTCTTTAATGCTTACCACTGCCACAAGTCCTACAAACTCTTTTGAAAACTAATATGATAAGCCCTTCCCTTCTTATTTTATAATAGTCTTACTACAAATGTTATCTTAGTCTGTTGTTTCTCCTTAGGTATGTTGGTTGTCAGCCCTCTGGGGCTCTGGCCCCCTTAGTCTACGTTTAGGTTTGTATAAGGCATAGTAAATGCAATTCCTGACAACTCAGACTGCTGCCACAGTACAAAGAAATAGCAGTTTCAGTAAAAACAATGCTGAATGGCAAACCCAAGCACTTAGAGTTAAGAAATACCAGAATTAGTATCCCCTGCATCCTTAATTAGACTTATTTTATAATATAGGTACTACCTATATAATAATGTATATTTTTTGTATTTAGTTTTACACAGTTCTACTTCATTCAGTGAACAGTATGCAGTTCTGCTATGACTACCTCAGAGTTGTGCTGCAAAAGAATATTCTTTTCTCAGGATCTCTGCCTTGTTGCAGATTTGGAAAGCAAGTTTGGAATTAGACAGAAGATTGGTAAGTGGTAGCAAGCTGAATATGGAGGTGTACCTTTTCTAAAAAAGAGGAAGAAGTGAGAAATGGAGAATCCATCATCTCTTCACTTTTCAAGCAATTCAGGCAGAAGAAGACACTGCATTACTGTGCAAATTTACTAGACCTCCGGACTTTGAATACTGTAGCTTGGCCAGCAGAAGCAGCAGAATGAAACCTTCCATTCAGCCTCATTAAGCGCACAGAGATGAAACAAAGTAGACTGGGCTAAGCGTGAGAGTTTGGGAGTTAGCATGAGTGCTAGCACATGCTGTCTCTGGGCTGTGACACATAATAATACTCCCAGGTTGTGGCCAGACATAAGAATTTGGGGGTGCTTCTGAACTTTCCAGTCTGAGGCATGCTCCAGCTTTATCCCATTTTTACATTGCAGATCACCAGTGCGCGCATCCTCTGAACGCCCTTGGGTTCCCCGGGAAGGAGTCAGAGGGCTGGCGCACACAGGAGCTGTAGCGTGTTCTGGCAGGGCCCCAGCGTGCACCACTGGGAAACCAGCAGGTAATTACAGACGCAGGTTCAGTCACCCCCCCTCCAAGATTGCAATGGAAGTCAGTGGCAGAATAAAGAATTGCATGAAAGTATTTTAAGCCCTAGCTTAAGATCCTAAACACTAAACCATCTGAGAAAAATTACATATGTCAGTCACCGTCTCACAATTAAAGAATGCTTTTAATGAATATTGTTGTTCCTGGAAATTGCACTGAGTATGCTGACTGTGTAATTAGAAATTATGGAATGGCTTATCCAACCTAGGTAGCATTCATCTTTGTCAAGAAAACATTGGTACGATCTGTTTCATCTTGAATTTGCCTTTGGGGTCTGTGTTTATGAGCACTAGGGTTATCACATCTTCCATGCAGATTATTTGCAGTATTCCAAAGCAGGAAATACTCCTTTTCAATTATGAAAATTATTCCAACCACACAATCATAGTGTTGTCAAAACTGCAACATAGACGCCTGTCACCTCTCTCCAGAATTTCAATGGCATGAAATAAGTGAAACGGACAAGAAAAAAAAAAGAAAGAAAGACTTCAGAAAATATTCCACTTTTTTTGATATGTTGGATAAAAGTAGTGTGATCAAAACAAGCACCAGAGTTATGCTAGTTGTAAGCCACTAGAAGTAGAGGACAACCAGGCACATAGACTGCATCACTGCTGGAGTGGATGCAAGAACAAGATCACACTACATGTAATCTTCCTTTGCTGAGATTGAAGCAGAAACCATTGTATAAAATACCCCCCACAACAGATATTAATACAAATAGGTCCTTTTTTAGTGCGTTCCTATTTTTGATGACCATTACACATTTCTTATAAAGAACGGTTTTGTACCACTGTGTTGCGGGAACGTGCAATGCCTTTATCTGCTGCTTAGAATATTCTTTCTGATGCTCAAGCATCAAGCATTTAATGAGGCTTTCAATATTATCTATTCACTGCAAGTGGCAGAGTAAAAGCTTCATGGAAAAGAGTCTATTTGATCTAATATATATATTTTTATATGCTATTATGAATTCCATATTATGCCTTTTGATGTAAATTCCCATATGTGGTCCTTATGGAGCCCTTCATAATTATTTCATTATGGTGCTAAATCATTCGCAATCAACAGATAGGAATTATGATTTTAAAAATATGATTTAGGCATTTCAGAATGCATAGAAGAAAAAACATGAAAACCAAACAACTACATTTATTTTGATGCACAATGAACTAAAAAAATTCTCAGAAATTACATTATTAACATTTAATAAATGAGAGTGGGGAAAATGTAGGTTTCGAAGCATCTGGCAACTTCAGCACCCCCTTTCACTGCTACAAATCAGCCATGATCAGATGCCTCGCTAGTGCAGAACTGAAAGTATCTAGCTTTGTATTGTAAACCTGAAGTAATCCAGACTGGTAGAAGTGAGCTGTTCAAACATGATTTGAAAATTACAGTTATAGTACCTCTGGCTATTGTATTTTTTCCTTGCATGGAAAAACATATAATTAAAATTGTTACTTATAAACTGTATATTTATTTATTTATACACACACAAACTCATTCAAAGATTACAACTCTGAGGGATCAGTTCTGCTCCTAGGTACAGATCACTTTATAATTGTGATTTGAAATATACAATTAAGCACTTGCCTATAGAGTACGCATTTTCTTTACCTAAGAAGTGGACTGATTCCCTGACCAATTAATTATATTTTAATTTTATTATCCAGTTTTTATGTGATAATAATAATTATTGTATCTCTCTGAATGATACAAGGTAACACAAGATATCTTTCTTTCTTCTTCCTTTGCATCCTTGTTATGGGTATCAACTTTGTTGTGGGGTGTAATGTGTTTTGTGAAAATGCAGGACTCAAGAAGAGCTCCTTGTTTGCATTTTGTTCTCTGACTCTCCTGTGAGGTGACCTTCCTGCAAGCAATTTGTCAGAAGGTCCTCATCACACTGTATGTCCTCAACGTTTTTGTGTTTGATGGAATTTCAGGGGGGTGACATTGAATAAGACAATTCCTTCAGACATTCCCATGGAATTTTTTTTAGATAAAAACTGAGAGAGTGGGACTTCAGTTGTATTTCTTTCATGGAAACACTAGATAACATTAGAAATCAGCTTGGCTGTTGTGCTTTTCACTAGCCACGGAGCCTGAGAAGGAATGTTTGGCTAGGGTATTTTTAGAGACTTCATATCTAAGAAGAGATTGTTACTATAATTTCATCCTGGGATGATGCTTGGTCAGCAAGTCTAAGACTGAGTCTAGAGGAAAGGGATTCTTACACACAGTGTGTGTGGAAAGTGACGCTTTTGGCAACTATGGCAATTTGAACATGCAAGAAGCAGAAAGGTGTCCAAATGGATGTTCCCAAGGAGGATGTGCTCTTACAGGCAGAGGATGCTGCAGAAGACAACTTTGTAAATATATTTTGTTCTTTCTATGAACATCACCTGATGCATCCCAAAGTTACTTTCACCCATATGTTCTTTATGCCAGTGTTGATCCCAACCAAGCATTAGGACAGCTGGGAGTCCGTTCTGTTCACATTGAACCTGAATGTGCTGAATGGGCAAATGATTTTAGGATATTGTTGTTATTTTAGTCCACAATGACTTTTCTACTATAATTTCAAATAGATGATGAATAGAGAAGAAGAAAGGATTATTTAGTAGATGAACCTTTGGAGGTATAAACAGAACCCTACAAAACTGAGCTCTGTTTGATCAAAATGACAAAGGCCATCTCCTGTGAGCCTGCTAATCTTTCCCATATATTCAAAGGATGTCTGACTGATGGCTGCAAAATACTGCACACAGGCCTAGCACTGGGAATAGGAATATGACCATGCAAAACATTACAGATTTGACAGTCTCCTTAGTTTTCTGCACTTGAATAAATAACTGAATGAATGCTTCTTGCATCTATGCCAGCCACGTCTGGAAAGCATGCAACCTGTTTCAAACTCTAGGCTTTGTACAGATTGTTTCTGGTCCCTTGTCTTAGGCTTTGAGAGTCAGTGTTTAAAATGCCTAACCTCCTGAAACTAACACTCTGACTAGACAACTCTTCTTTTTTTGCCTATGAGGCCAGAATTTCACCTCTAGGAAGAACCTGAATTCCTGTCTAGACCTTTGAGACCATGAGAGATGCTTCATAGGGGACACATTTGACATGAATTTTCAGAATTTTTTGAGGAAATTATTTTAGAATCATAGCCATTTTTAGTGCCCAGGTACATAAGAGTCACAGATCTTTCAATGGACAGTCTTTCAAGCTATGACCATCTTTTCTCTTGAGAGTAATTAGGTCCAATCTATCTGTCAAGGTCAACACGCATTGCTGATTCACCATTTTCTATCATCTTTCTGATTGCCTGGCATGTTTGTACTGTGAGGAAGTGCAGCAAACTAAGGACAGATAATAAGCATTTGGGAAATTTTTGTGTGACCCACTGATGAGCTTCACATCTTAGTCAGTGTCCCAGCCACTCCGAAGAGCAACTTCATTTAGTTTAGCTGCTCTCTCTGCAAACTTGGGTTCTGAGTAGCCAGTTTAAATGTCCCTGCATCACATTTCCCAGCTCCTGTGGTAGCGGTGTTAGATCCAGATGAGATACCTCTTCCCTGAAATGTTGGGTTTTATAAATGAGTGAACTCTTGGGCATTAGGTGTCTTAGTATTCATTGCCCTAGAAAATCACACTAAGAAATAAAAGCTGTTTGTCGATCACATGTAGTGCACTCCACCTATCTCCAGTTCAGTTTCTTATTAGAGGTTCTTAAGCTATCTGGGGGAAGCGCTTTTTGATCCAAATATGTACAGACCTAGTCCTTTCACTAACAGTCTTGTCAGTGAGTGCTGAACATCTCTCTGCTAAAGTTTTAATCAGGATACAGCATAATTAGAGGAGCTGGAGATCACTTGACAAATTTGGTCACTGGGTTGCTCTCATCAGGCCTCTAACATTCCAAACGTAAGGCCATAAATTGCTAAATTTGAGAAGTGCACATGCATATTCTCTCTTAACTTGGCACTTTTCTATCCATTTATGTCCAATATTACTCATTCCTAAAGACAAGACTTACATATGTTATCAGAAGAAAAGTATTTTTGAGGGATAAAACCTCATTTTCATTTTCAAGTATAAGGAAATTTGTCATCCATACAGGTACCTGTAACATTAATGATAGTGAATAAAAGTGTGTCTTCAGGACCCTGAGGTTGCAGACTGTGACCTAAGTTCCTCAATGTCCAACCTAATGCTTTTTGTTGTCAGAAATGTAAGCTCTTCAGTTCACTCAAGAATATATAATTGAGCAGAATGGTATTGAAATAATTCTAAAAAGTTTTTCTCCTATGAATCAATTAACTGTTGCACACCCAAAATAAAAAAGCTCCTTTTAACTACGCCACAGATAAATCTATAACAAATGAGACTGTCCAGAAACTGTCTGCAAAGCTGTTGAAGTTATATTCAGCACAAGGTTCCGACAACAAAAAACAAATGTCAACATTAATGGTTTCTTTCAACTCTAGCAAGTGGAACAATTGGAGTTCTGGATGATTGATGATACTTCTATTAATCACAAAAGTCTTCCTAGAAATTACCTGTTTAGTTTAAATGAAGCAGTTAGGTTTAGCTTGCTACGAAGACACAAAGTATTTGATATACAGTTGCTTTTGTAGTACGACAGTTCTGCAGTGCAGACAATTTTCTATGGAATTTTTTAAAAATTTTAATTATCCTTGACAGTAAATGCGTATTAATTTCTTGATACATAGCAAAAACTAAAATTTTCATTTATTGAGGTTTTCACTTAAAAAATTCCCATGTAGTTTTATGGCAAAATTAAGGTAAATACCAATTTTTCAGTGTGTAAGCAAGCAAGTAGGGATGTAAGGAGTATTGCTTGTTCAAGTAACACAGCTGAGTTTAATAGGTTAATATGCTCATTCTGCTTTTCCTTTTAGGTGTGTGTTGTGGTTTAGGCCAAATTGGCTACTGGGAACCTGGGGGACCTCAGATGGGACTGACAGATGCTCACCTCTACCCCTGTTCAAAAAGAGGGGAAGAGGAGGAAAAAGAGACTTATGAGTTTAGAAGGAACTAAACTACTTTAATTAAATAGTAATAATAAAGTAAAAAAGAAATAATGAAATATATACAAAACTGTATCAAGCTCCTGAGATGACAATCACTACACCGGCTGGCACTGGGGCAGTCCCAGGCTGGACTCAGTGACGGACAGGAACTGGATTCCGGATCTGCATTCAGTATCGGGATCATAGGCAGATGAACAGAGTCCTCCTCAGACATCGGCTGTTGAAGGAAGAGAGATGACCCTTTGATCCTCAGCTTTTATACTGAGCATGAGGCAGACGGGATGGAATACCCTCGTTGGTCAGTTTTGGGTCACCTGTCCTGTCGACTCCTCCCTGCATGTGGGACCCCACTATGCTTTTCCGCTTCCGACCCTCCAACGGGGCACATAACAAAGTTGGTTGGCCTTGGGTGTTATAGCAATAGGTATAAGCAAGAGCCTCTCTGCACACAATGCCTGGGCATCAGCTATAAACATTGGTCTTATTACCCTGAGGGAGTGAACATTGTCTGCACAATATGCTGTTAATTTCAGTAGTTAGAGAGGCCCAGCTAAGAAGCAAAGTTACTGAACAAAATTGGTTCTGTTTTATCTCAAACCAGGACAGTGTGTAAAAGGAGTACATATTAAAAAAATGTTTCAATGGTATTCCAATGATATTTCAAATTATTCTAGAGCCCTGAACTGATTAGATGCCTATTTTTTGAGCAAATTTCTTTGGGAACTTTACAAAACCTACAAAAGGCAAAAGTTTTAAAATTATATTCCATGTTATAAAGAAATGGCATTTTTTTCTCCTAATTAGCAGCTTTTAAAAATCCAATTAATTAATAAATGTCAGAAATTTTACTGTGTAATTTGATTTTAGCTTTAAAAAGCTACATCTAAGCTTGAAAATCAAACTAGATAATTTTACTAGTTACCATAATAATGTTATCTATGGTCTTCACAGAGGGTTAGGCAATTTTCTTAGATGTATTTTTGAAAAACTGACTGGGAACTTATGAATAAGATCAAGATAGAACAATATCACTGTGAATTACACTGTATGATTACTAGTATTTGTTCAGCTTTTATGTTAATAAGCTGGCAACAGGACCATATATATCTATCTGTCTGTCTGTATATGTATGTATGTGTTTATATATGTATGTATGTGATGTATAGTTATATGCATGTGCATGTGTATGTACAAACACGTACGTATATACACATACATACACACTTCTGAAATTACATCTGTTTGCTGGTGTTAATTTTTTCTTTTTTTTTTTTCTGAATTTATATGGTGGATACCAATATCTATTAGCAGATTTGGGTGCTACTGAAAGAATGCTGAGATTTGATTTGAGTAAAAATAGGATGTCCTTCCACTGCTTTGCAGCTTTTCCCATCCTACTCTCACAAACACGAGCATCAGAAATTAATTCACCAATTGTATTTTAATCTCTATAGAGGACTAAATAAATAAGACTCTTCTTTAGTTAACAGGAAATTGTCTGGCAATGTGTGATTTTACATAGTTTTCACCTAAATGCAAACACAACATTATGAAAACTTGGCGTGGATTTGAAACATTCCCTTGAGAATTTTGGATGCATAAGCCAATGAATGGGCTACACATTAATATGTGTGCAATTCTTAGGTGACAGTTTAAATATTAATAAGTTTAAGCAAAACAAGTTACAACCAATGTTGAAAACATTCCTCATTTTAGCTGTTTCTCAATGTTTAGTGTACGAACACAACTGAATGGAAGTAGTGCTTGCCAAACAGAAGGGAGGTTTCCCACATTTTGCAGCACACCTCTGAGTATTTATGGCTCTATGTAGCCACAACATGCCTTTCTTATCACTTGCCCACAGGCTGTGTGAAACCCTACCTGATTCTTTTTGGTATTTAACCCACTGATGACCGTCTGAGAGAGAGAGTGAAACACAGGAACTATGAAACTTTGGGTTTTTGCAACACAATGCCTGGGATTCTTCAAACAGGTGGCAGTACACCGGAAAAAAGACCATTCTAGTCTTTGAGAAGTAAGAGAGACAGGCAAGTTTGGAGAAGAGGTGACACAACAATTCTGGACTAGAGCAAAAACAGAACAACATAGGGAGAAAAATCACAAAGGCTGAAGTGTGACTTGATGCTAACCCCTCCTGGTCTGGATTACAACTAGAACATAACCCTGTGCGCCAAAATTGACAGGCCCTGAAGTCCACCTGCAAGGGACAATCATTTGGGGATATTTTGGTCATTTCATAAGAGGCAATGAGGCAGGAAGTACAATGGCATAAAAAGAACAATTGCAAGGAAGAAGCTAGCTAATCAACATAGTGCTACCAGCTGCAGTTGGCCGTTCCAGAAGCAGCAAAACAAAGCAGAAGAGACAATAAGGATGATGGGACAGGTTTACCAGGGAAAAAGGTTTTTATCCCTTTGAAAAAGTAGAGTTTATATTGTGGTTAAAGAAGTGCCATAGGACCTGTTAGGTTAATACAGTTTCCATAGTAAACAAATAAACAAACAAGCCCTTCCAAATGCAGCTTTAAGAACGTTGTCTTGCCAACAATTTTCAAATAGCACAAAGTTAAGGTTTTTTTTTGTTTCTGAAGCAGGAATTAGGCCCATCGTTAGTTTTTGTACCACATGAATCTTTCACCAACCACCCTGAAAATATCACAAAGATACAAAAACCTGCTGTTGTAGAGATTACCCCATCTAGTGTAGTCATATAATATGGGAACAGCACATTGACCACCTACTACAATATAAATGAGCCCTTATAACTTCTAATATTTTGTCTGCTCACAGGAGGAAGCAACATAATTTCACCTTTTATCCTTTCATATATGATCTGAAAGCGCAGTTACCTTGTTCTGTCAACCATAAGTAAAAGAGTCTGGTGCCGCCCTTCCCCATCCTTGCTGGACTGTAAACCACACACTGAAAAATCCAACCTATTGCTATAACAGTTCAGTAACAGACAATATAGGGAAAAGGAGAAAAGTTAGAACAGATTCCTTGACATTTAACTAAAAAAACCCCAATATGCATTTGACTCACAACAATATCCTGAGTGGAGGTACTCTGCCATGTGTTCCACCTCTGTGGACTTCATTGTAGACTTGGAGATTACATCTGTTGCCTTGGAACAGAAGAAGTATTGATTTATCCAGGATGAAATGTATTTTAGCTCTCTAAAATTTATTTGTATAGTCCTAAAAGGTAATCTGGGCCCCTCAGCCAATCTGAAGAGATGTAGGTATTTCCAGAGGGCAATTCATTCCATCCTAAGAAAGATTTCTAAAATAAGCAGGATATCGTTGTGTACAGACGGAGTCTAATGCTAAATACCCCTTAATGTTTAAAAAATCTTGTAGAGCCATCCCTGATACTTGACAGCTTAATCCTTTTTTACAAAAATAGAAAAAAAGAAAATACAAGCAAGAAAATAGACATCAATTACCAGGATCGATACCTATAGAGTTGTTATGAAATGCTTATAGCTTTGGTGCTAGAGTAATTGTGTGTAAACAACACAGTATGTTTTGTTCCACAAATGCACATTTCATTTTACCTGAAATAGAGATTTGAAACGTAGAATGTCTGTGTCCATCAGGATATTTCATTTACTACTGTAGTGTTTTTAATCTTGGTGAGTTATGCTCCATTCCAATTAACAACCTGACCCGCTGTCTTCCTAGGTATTTTGGCATGACGCTTAACCATAGTATACCTACTCCTCTATTCTACTCTAATAATCAGATAGCTAACTGACAGCACAAACTGCCAGACAGGAAGCTGTTATCCAAATCTACCTCCAGTTCTGTAATAACAAAAACTTTTCTCTCAGCCTGTGTCTCCATTAACATGCTTTCCTTGCTGCTTTTGCTTCTGGTTTTCATATTATCTCAAATGGAAGGGTTTTGTGGTATGGTAGGTGGACTAACCCAAAATACTTATTTAAAACATTCACTTCTGTAGTGTGAAAAACTGCGGTTTTGATTCAAAACTCCCTGGAGGCCCTCCTTCCCTGTAGCACTCCTAAGTGGCATGCACTCAAGGCTCTGTACCTCAGTCTTCAGAAAAAAAAGAAATTAAAAAAAATCTCAGCCTGAAGTAATCTCAGTTGTTTGTTCTCAATTGCTCTTATAAGAACACAAAGACAAGAAAAAGCAAATTTGCCACAAACTACCTGAATGCAGGGCCCACGTGCACTTGGAAAGCTGGGAACACACAGAGAGCCGTGCTGCAAGTTTCAGAAGTTGTGTTACCCAGGCCATTTAAAACAGGATGGCTGCACTGGAGTTCTGAGATTGTTTATTTTTGTACAGAGTGCAAGAGACGCATAATGACTGTTTCTGTGACTTTTTTGAAAAAAATGTGAATTTCTGTAAATGCATGTGGACCCAACAGCTGTGTGTGAAACAAACATTCCATGAACATCATTAGGGCTGATTTATTTGATATTGTCTCTCTGGAGTTTCCAAGCCCCACCAGAAGCTGTAGCTTATTAGAGGCACTCAGCATAGTCTTGTGTAAACTGTATTCATGGATTCTCTGTCTGGAATGAGGGAGATGTCCTCATGGCCCGTGGGACTGTCTCATGTGCTCTTTCATTTTGCAAATTACAATTTAATGTATTTACTTAGGTCACTTCTTAAATATTGAATATAGCATTCTATTAAAAATCATTTTTTCAAGTCATCTGAAAGGGCTTTCTTTTCAAGTCGCCTTCAAAAAATTAAAAGCACCATCCTTAATACCATTCATCCTTGGTTAGTTTTACTGCAAATGCAATACAAAATTTACTCAAAAGTTTCTTAATAGTGTATATGGCCCTGGGAGAAAGAATGATTTATAGTGTAGATGAAAGAAGAGCACATGTTCTTAACATTCCTCTTAACATTAACACAAAAAGATAACTTTTTTTTTTTTGTCCCTAATGTTATGTCCAATGGAATAGTGGACTAAAAAAAAAAAGATTTTCTTGGGTATGAGACCCAGTTCCACAAAGTCACATTTCACAGAAATCTCAGATGTCCTAGTGGGTGATGACATCAACATCGACCCCTGGGCATGGGTATTCTCAAGGGCAGTGACAACACTCCTGCAGCTTACAGGAAAGAGGTCAAGCACAAAGTGTCAGCGTTTGTTCAGACAACAGATAAATGCACCACTGGCTGCACACTGGAGACACTCAAGCTCCTCCTTCACAGACAAGATTGCTACGGAGCCAGTGCCAGAGATGTTCCAGACAGTAAGCAGTTTGTAAAATTGGTGAATTTCATGACTTTCTCAATTCCACCAGTTAGGCAGTTGATAAAAGAAATACTGTTATTACTGCACTTAATTTGTAGATGATTTCTGATTTGAGAAGTTCTGCCGTGGACAAGAAACTCAGGAAACCTGAAGGGTTACTTAACAGCCGTATAAGAAACAGGATATATAACGGTCACAAAAGAGGACTTATTAGAGGCATATTTCAATTCCTTCCTAGACAGTACTTTATTGTATGGCAGTTTTCCTTTCTATACTTGATGTCTTTCTGTACTTTTTTTCTGTCGTATCTTTAATGCCTTTCTTCTGTCTGTTCATTTTTGCAACTAGACATCACAATTCAGTGAATAAGCTGCTGAAAGTATTTCAGATCCATCCAAGTTCAGATCAAATTGACCATCTCAAGGAGAATAGCCTAATATAGTTTAGTCCTGCCTCAGCTTTGAACTCCACCGAGGGAAAGCAAACAAAGTTTTATAACCCATTCTGCTCAAATGCAGCAACAATGCCTGGCTGAAAACAAGAGCATTTTTATTAAAAGTTCTAAAAACTAAAGCTGGATTTTCTGGATGTTCTGTATTGAAGTTTTGGTAAGTATAACCATAAAACTTCACTGTTTATATTAGAGTATGACCCTTTCCCATATTTTTCTTTATAGTGCCACACTACCTTGCTATATGATCCAGTGTTCTGTATATACATATGCAGTGGTCTGTATTCATTATGATAGATCTGGAAGCTTTTTCAAAAGAAGAAATGGTTGGTTATGCGAACTTCCACATTTTTCTGTATCTCATCTGATTATTTCCTATAAGTACATTCTGTCTCTTGTTGAAGACCACACATGAAAAAATGTCATACTCAATACTTTTGTTTCTCAAGACTGAGATACAGAAGGGTTTGGGTTTTCAAAATCAAATGTGAAAGCGGATTATAGCTATAACCATGGAATTGCTACCACAGCATCATAAAACAGTATAAAAGACTGTCAAACTTTCAGCACTTGAAAAGAAAGCCTTATTTAAAAAATATTTCCATATGTTAATCAGATGTTCACACTTCTTTACACATTTTGATGTTAAATCCACCCAGAGACAGATATTATTATATTCAACCACCATCAAGTGGCATCAACTTTCTGGAAAAAACTGAAAGGATACAAATGTGCCGTCATCGTGTATGTGTTAAATGGGGCTTTGCTTTGTTAAACTGGCTTGGAACAGTTACAGTGCTAAGTGAGAGCCACACAAAGAAAGATGCATATGAGCAAAAATAACTAGAACAGAACTAAACCTAGTTCAGGGACCTTGAGTGTTTTATCCAAATCTTTCAGGATGTCATCTACTGGAAAGTTTCTCAGGCAAATAGCTAAGGAAGATTAATTCGCTGAATAAAAGCTTGACAATGAGGAAGAAGGACAAGGGGAAAGTAACAAACATCAAAATAAAATAAAGAACAGTAGAATAATTCCTTTTGTCCTATAACATTTCAAACTTTGTATTATTTCATATATATCTTTCCGGAAGCCCACCTCTCTATGCATTTAAGTATTTTCACAGGACAGTGAAAATCAGCCACCATGCATACAAGCAACCGAGAAAATCTATAAAATCATTGTGATTCCTGTGTAGCACAGATTAGTTAAGATCCTTTGGCTAGTTCATTCAGTAGCGTCTTTTTCTTGAATATCACAAAGTGCAGAGGGACTTTTACAAGGGCATGTAGTGATAGGATGAGGGCTACTGGTTTTAAACAGAAAGAGGGTAGATTTACATTAGATATTAGGAAGAAATTCTTTACCCTCAGGGTGGTGAGATACTGAACAGGTTGCCCAGAGAAGTGGTGAATGCCCCATTCCTGGAAGTGTTCAAGGCCAGGCTGGATGGGGCTTTGAGCAACCTGGTCTAGTAGGAGGTATCCCTGCTCATGGCAGGGGGGTTGGAACTAGATGATCTTTAAGGTCCCTTCCAACCTACACCATTCTATGATTCTGTGATTATTGCACTTTTTTTTTCCAATAGTCCTGACACTGATTCTGGATATGGATTTTTTGGAGTGAAGGTTTTCACACTAGAATTCTGTGTTGAAGCTGCCCACCAGTTTAAACTTACCTTTTTCATACATCCTATCTTGTTGGGGCTTTAATTTAAAATTCACTTTTCAAGAGGCATATGGTCAAGGCCTACAGATAGAGATTTTGTATACTTTCAAGTACTATAAAGGAGCAGAATTTTCTTCAAACCGGTAGAATATTCTTCAAGCACAATAAGATATTCATAGGCATGGGCAAAATCCTTCCCTCATCATCCTCTCCTGACCACTTTGGAGTAATACATGGGTTAGGATCCTCTCAGTGTCCTTTTGCTGGGCTCAGTTTCTCCACAACATGGAGCCCCTCTCATCTTGGCTTTTTCTACAGTTTTGTTTTGCTCTGAAGTTGGTGGAGGCCCTTTGATTTATAATTTATAATTATAAGTCCCTTTCTTCTTCTTTTTGACCGCAAAGTCCTTTTATGTGTGACTAACTTGGTCAATATGTTTTTAAAGTGCTTTACTTGCCTGCTGAGAAGAATGCAATTGGGACAAAGCCTACCCTCCTGAAGACAATTTATAGAAAAATGAATTTCTGGAGGTACTCCTCTGCTTGACATAGGCCCACTGTACCTCCTAATATCTTTCAGTCATAAATATACAGACATGGAGCGCACTCTTCACCTGTTGTCATAACACAAGGCGTTTGGTGAAAAAGCACAGCAACCACTGTAATGGTCATTAAAGATGCCTTAGTCTCAACTGCAGTTCAGAAGCTGTACGTACATGGATTCCCCAGGCTGAAGCATCATGTGCTACAAATATGAACCCACCGCTGCAGTCTTTGTCTATTGTTTGAATGAGGAAAAGGATAACATTGTTCCATGCTTTCCCAGGTTCAGTATTACATACTAAAAAATGGTACTCCATGTAGTAGTTTGTCCAGCTTTTCCTCACAGTTGTCAGATAGAACTCATGCCGTAGAGGAGAACCTGGTGAAGAAGAGGGAGATAATGCTTAGCAGAGCACTGCTTTCTAAGGAAGGGAGTGTCATGGAGGAACTGAAAACTGAACTTACTTAAGGGTTGGAGTTATTCTGGCTGAGAATCAAATCCATTGATATCAAAATGATGGTGCAAGATCTTTTTCAAATACCACCAGGAAGTAAGCACCTGATTTTGGGAAAGTGATGTGTTCTCTCTTGGACCTGAAAAGTTTTGGGGGTGTTGGAGGCAAGTTCATGGGGCACATTTAGCTTAACTGGCTTGCTGGGAATTTCCCCTTTCTGAAGTCTGACTGGACTACCATCACGCTCCAGCTCTACCCAGCTGTCAGAATAGTTCTTTGTGGCTATGGGGTGATATCAGTGTGAAGTTAACTGTGAAATGAAAAAGACCAATAACTGAGCCTTTTCAGGCAGCTTGCCTAGTCCAAAGAGGTGGTGATTAAAAAGGTTGCTATGAACAGCAAGAATACCACACCCCAAACTATTTGTTTGCACTTTGAACCACAGCATTACAGAACAAATGCATGACTTATGTTGTAGCTTCATGTTGTCTCTAGGAAACCTTTCATAAAGTTAATGGATACAGCTGTCACCCTTCGAGATGAAGTGATGTTCTGAGTTTAGCAGGCTGCGGCTATTGCATTCAGCTTGGGTTCAGATTTTTAGAACAATTCAAGCATCTTATTCCCAAATCAGTTTTGCTGGACAGTAACATAAGCAGGAAGTAAGAAACAGCTTCTGGAGCTAATGTCCAGACATGTACTGTAATGCAGTTAAAAACACAAAGAAACATGGGTGGCAACTCCCAGTACATCAGGGACAAACCAGGAGAGAAGCTCTGTGCTATGCATAAGTTAGTGCTTTTCCCTTATGAGGTATGAACTACAAATTCATGTTTTGAATGCAGACGTATTTATCATAAGCAATGACACCAACACCTTGAGCGAATCTTGGCCATTATATATTCCTTTTTCTCTAGCAAGTTATCAACTCTCACTCTCTCTAGTAAGGAAAATCCACTTGCAGAAAATCCACTTGCAGAAAATCCACCTAATTATGAAGCAAAATTTATGTGGAATGAGACTACCTTTTCTTTCCTTTCTTGTCCTTTTTTTTTCTTTTTTTTTAATTTCAGCTGGTCTAACATGCAATATTCTTTCTTACAAAAACTTGCCTGACAACTACAGAGTGGATCAAGCAGGCTTATTTCCTCAGATCTTCACAGCTGTAGTGACTTTACTAATACAGCATGATTTCTAATTGTGATGGTGCTTTTAACAGAGAGGAGAAATTTCAGTCCACTGGACTTAATATGGTTAGGGATACTACTGGGAATGGGGAAAAAGAGAAAGATTTACCTCATGACCATCCCCATCCCCAACACACACAATTATATCAGTTTCTAAATCTAAATCTCTTTGTAAGTCTCAAGGCTGGCTTTAGGGCTTGTTGCTGTAGGGACTCTTTTTTCTTAGCAGAATTTCTGATCCTTATCAGCATTCAACATTTCTGAGTAAAAGGCATTTCTCTTGAATGGCCCATGCAGCTTCACAGCTGCTTGTCAACCTGACAATAAGTAGAATTATGGAATGTTCTCTCTTTTCTTTCCTTTATGCTCAAAATGCTGAATGGAGGAATAAAGCTCATTGCCAGTAAAATGCAGAGGAACATACATATCACCTTGTCCCACAAATCAATTAAAGCCCTGTATTTTTTTTTGTCTTCACGAAACCCCGGAAGATCTTCTTTTAAAACCAACTAATTCAGTCTTCATTTATGAAATAGCAACAATGCTTTTCAAAAGCTCAGCTCAGAATGTAATATTACTCACTTAAGGTGGATCTGAGAGGATGAAGAAGCAGATGGACAATGGGTAGGGGAAATACCATTCACTGGACTGAGCCCAAGTGGCAAAAGGAGTAGGGTAAGAACTGCAGTAGTGGAAATGGTGGATAAATGATACTGATGTACAATTTAACTTGAAAACTTTCTCTCTAACACCTTTTATTATTGTGTTCAGTTTTACAAACAAAATAGGATTGTGCAGTTAGAGACTTCCTATCTGATCAGATACATCTAGCAACAAAATAACGATAAACTGAGCAAATTGACAGCTGCTATTGTGGTTGCTGGAGCTTGTGAGCTATTTCCTCTTGTGAGGTAACGAATTTTCATCGCACGGAAAGTGAAATTGCCCACACAAAACAAGCAACCAAGTTTAAGTTGGCTGTTAAAATAAATATTCATAATTCTGAGGAAAGATGACAGCACAATTCTTCTTTAAACACTTATTTGTGTTTTGTTCATCCACAATATCACTATGGATTTATCTCTAAGAATTAGGAATATTTACTGGGATTGAATAATCATTTAAATCCATGCTTAACAATAGAGGATTGTTTCATAGTAACTAAATTCAAGGAGATCACCGCGCTAATGTAAATCTAATTCCATGCAATGAATCCCACTAGATAATTTAAAGGCATCCCTGACATAACCTCTTCTAAAACTTTGCATCTGCACAGTATCAGTCTTCTCTTGGTGGTATTCCTCCTCTCTTTTTGCTTTCTGGGTTTTATTTTGGCTTTAGTTTTTATCATTTGGGATTCTGTCGCTCCTTCAGCATACAAAATCTAAGGACACTTGATATTCTTCCCTAAAGCCAGCACCAGATGAAAGCAGCTGCAGATAAAATGACTTGCTGAAACATCAGCTGTCGCCAGCGGTTCCAGCTTGTTGGAACGCCACCATCTATATGCTTGAGAGACTTTCTGGAACTATACAGCACTATAGATGACTGCTAGGGGAGTCATAACATAAGACATGCAGATGTTCCTGCTTACTCCACCCAGTCCCAGTTTATATAAGACACTGAATTATCTTAGTTTCTTAAGGGAGCAAGAAATGATAATAAGCGTAAAGATGCCATGGACCTCTAGTTCATGACATGTACTTCTCTCTTGGACCAAAAATACTAATGCCAGAAGAGCAAAAGAACCACCAAGGTTCTTCAATGCAACATCTCAAAGAAAAAATATACCTGGGACATTCTGTCCCTCAGAAAATTCTTTCTGTCAAAAGAGTTAGAAAACAAGAACAACAGTGAATCACTAGTAAGAAATTTTTCACTGAAGTTATAGGAGGCATGAAAGGCCTATGGAAAGTTTTATGGACCACAGAAATCTTCTTTTTTTTGTGTCTCCTAGCACAGTTGAACTGCAATATAATGATGGGGTAAAACATGTAAGGTGGCATTGTAGGGATGCTAGATTTTAAATATAAAAATATGAATACCGGAGCCTTCTCTCCCTCTCTCCTGCTGTGACACTGTGAATGCTTATGTTCTCAGAGCTGCAGCCTGGGAAGAACAGATAGGAGCCAAACAAGAAAAATATGGAAAAAATTATCTCCTGTGTGTTTTTTATACAGGACATAGAGTTTGAAGGCACAATAGAGGAAATCCCTTATTAAAAGGGAGGTCTGGAAAGCCTGTGTCTGTGTGAAGTTTGGCTTTTTGCAGTTCCCCAAATTACATGATGAACAAAGCTCTAGACCAACAGTTCCCAGTTTCAGCAAAAGTGGGTGGAATGTAAAGCTGTTCAGCTCTACCAGGCCCCTCGACCTGACATTGCACGTTGGTCACCAGGAGGGAAGAAAATAGTTTATTACAACATCACATCAGCGAGAGGCCAAAAACCTTTCCCTCTTAGTATTGCTAAACCTCTTGGGAAGGGTCATGCTAATAGAATCTCAGGAGTACACAAGTAAAATGCAAAGGAGGTGAGGCATCCAAAAGAATCCTCATTTCAGCACAAGACTGGCCCACTATACCACCAGGTGTTAAAATACATTAATTTCCTTTCAAACATTCCCTGCTTCAGATGACTATTAGTATTGGGAGCTAGATGCAAAAAAAATCACAAGCAACTGAAATATCAGGAATAGAGTACCAAGAGTTAAAACTGCATCTCGAACATATTAGATCAAGTGTTACCTCATCTACTTTAACTTCATGAACACCACACTGTGACCTTAAAGTACTTGAGAAGCTCAGAGTGACAGGCACCACTGTGGCATGCTGAAAGGACTCAGTGGCCAATGTGGTCTCTCCAGCGCTTCTGCCAAGGTTACCTGAAAGCCGTTCAGGAGGCACTCTCAGGACCTCTGTAGATGTGCCTGCTTTTCTAAAAGGGTCCATGGGATTTCTTCTCCCCCTCCCTTTTTCACACAATAGACGAGTGGCAATTAGGAAGCCCAAGTGCAATATCTTCCTGGCATGCAGGCAAGCAAACCCACGTCTCCCAGGAAACGCTTTAACCACAAGACTGTAAACATCCAGGCTATAAACAATGCACCAGGGTGGTGTGGGAGGGGAGACCTCCCCACTTTGAAGATAAGCTATTGTGCAGGCATTGGTTCTACATTCGTCATGCTAGAAAGAGAGGGTGGCAGGGAGCAGGACTGGGTGCCCAGCATCAGAGAGTGTGTCAGGGAGCAGGACTGGGTGGCCATCATCATCGTCAGCTGCTGTTGGCTGGGGACTTACCTGGGGGACAGCCAGGGTCTCACACTTTGTGGAGAGAACTGTGTACACCAGGTTAGAGCCAGATTAGAGTTTTATGTGACAAAAAGAGAAAGGCATACCAGATATCTTTTAGTAGAGCTTGGTTGTTTTGGAAAAAAGTTATAAATACTTACATTTAGGACAAGGATTCAGCAGCAGATATTAAGTACCTACAAGTACTTCTTTACAACACAGAGGCACATCAAAGGGCAAGGTCCCAGCCAAATACGGCTAGCCTTAGATAACACATTATACACTTCTAGCACACTGGATTCCTCTTCTTTGTGCCTACCTCCTACATTAAATCTAGCCTGGTGTTTACTTTGCGCATAAGGTCAAGTGTCTGTAAGCAGACCTCTTTTAAACTGCTGAATACATTACAGCTGACAAATTAGCTGTCTAACCCACTGTCCTCCATATTGTAACATTACTGAAATTCACCCGGATTCTTTTAAACTGTCCTGTAATTAGAACATTATCTGGTATGAGGAACGTGGGAATGTTAGCAATCAAGACGTCTGCCACTGCAAAACTAAAAATACTAAATTGTCTGTGTTCTTCTGCATAAAGTAAGCTTGCTTGAGTCTGCTCCCACCAAATAATGGGCGTCATGCCATTGACTTCAAAGTGAGATCTGGGCTCAGATGTTTAGTGTAGGAACCAGATCAATTGTTTCACTTCCCAAAAGACCACAGAAGACAGAAATGTCTGATAGGCAGACTTGGTTAAAATAGACTAGTCTTAATCAAAATGTTTACATTGACAGGGTCATTGACAGGCTCACAGGATCACCTGTGCAACCTCACTAAATTTGGAGAAAGAAACAACATGAAAATAGCAATAAAATATATCCTGCTATGATTACCTTTCTAGATAAATCAAAAAGTCAAAACTAAAAAAAAACAAACAAACAAAACCAAACAACACCAACAACCCAAAATGAAAAGCCTAAACTGGCAGTTCAGCTGTACACAACAGCCAAACGAAATAAAATACATCAATAGCAAGCTTCCAGGATGGTTTGCAATAATTAGAACAAATGCTAAACCTGTTTTGGATTGCTGACACACACATGCCCTTACACAGCACAGGCAGTAAGTGAATAGTTCAGAAGAGTATGGTGTGGGGAAGATTGACCTTAGCACAAGAGCATGGATGTAAATGTATAGAGACTGCTGACAGTCTTTATAGCATCAGTGCCAGCACACTTTGCTGATGGGTGTTCCCTCATGACCTATGGTTACCAGATGTGCAACAGTTGTCTCATGATAACCTTCCATCTCTGCCTTTTGAACTGTTATTAATGATAAGTTTATTTTGAAAAGGTAGCTGACAGTATAGGAAACAGACAGGTTTCTCTTTCAGAATCAGCTAACCACATACAGGTGTCTCTGCCAAATGCTTTCTCCCTTTCACAAAAAGTACATCTTATTCATTCCTAGCTTAGGAATCTTTTAATGTTTTCTGGTCTTTAAATAGAAATTAATTTTTCTATTACTCGCTTACTTCCCTGTTATTTTTCCTCCATTGCCATCTACAATGGTATTTACTTTTCCCTCTCTAACCGTTTCAGTCAGTACCCTAAACCACTTCCATCTCACCCAGGGTCAAACATTGGAGTAAAATAACACTCAGGGAAAGTCCCTTTTGTCACACAGGCAGCAATGTCCATTAACTCTCTTTCCAAACAGTATGAAAATACCTCTCAGGTACTGACTTAACGTTCAGTGCAGCCAACTGTTGAACAGGCCTGAATCTACGTGCCAGTTTCACTGACTTCTCTCTTCTGGTTTTGGTAATAGTGTACAAAAATCTGAAAGTCTTGAGTTTCTTTTCTTGCCTTAACTCCTTCAGAGATCAGCACAAAGGTGGCCTCAGTCATTAATAGGAACCAGATGACCTTCCCTTTTCACTGGTCTCTTTCAGTAAGGTCTCCATAAAAATGGCTAGAAAGACTATTCATAGAAGCCATCTAATATGTGATGCCTAGTCCATAGATGCAGGCTGTGTGGCTTTGCAGGCTCTGATCTAACAAAATTCACATAATTTTGCAAGACTCATTCAAAGCCTTAGCTTGAAGAAACTTTCCTTGGTAGGTGGATTTTTTTTTTCTTGTGGTTTGGAATGAAAGACATTCAGCTCCATCTGGCTATGGTCATTCTTTTCATCTTCTCATCTGGACAGCTTTTACAGGCCAGGACAATGCAGTAGTTACTTTTTACATTTTAGTACTATGAATGCACAAGCGCCTGAGGATCTCTCTCTTGCAACTTTTTTCCCTTTCCATGAACATCTGCACCTGCATACTCAGTAATGACACTGTGTTTCCACAGTCAGAATACAAACACATTCCAAAAAACATAACTGAAAACACTGGAAAAATCTTTTCTGTGCAAAGCTGTAATTTATGTAAATGAAATTTAAGAAGTAGTTTTCCCTTTCCTTACTGATTAGTGTTTTTCTCTTGAAGCCTTCTAGCTTTGGGGCCTACATTCTGGTGTCAACATTCTGGGCTCTGAAAACAGCTGAATGGTTTCAGAGCTTCAGTCAGGAAAAAAACCAAACCCAAATGTCAACCCCACACTTATTAAAACAATAAAATCAATGATAATGCAGAAATAAAGTGTTTACAGATTGTTTGCTGTATTATATTACTAGTCTTAAATATAACCCTTTAATGAAGAAATGCCACATTAATAGGGCATCAGGAACCACTGAAGGATCAAAATGATGCAAGCACTCCTGACACGGTCAAATCTTCCTTTAGAAAAGCATCCAGATTTCCCCAGTAGCTTAAATCTTGCAACCCTTCCCTTCACAACCCATCACAGCTTCCATAATAAGTATATATGACTAGCCACATAGCCGCAGCAGTGGAGAGACTGTGAAAGCTGAAAGAAGAATGCAGTCTGTTGGGTGGGTTAAGTAGATGTCATAAAAACCTCACACAAAGTCTGTGGGTTTAGATGCCATAACTAATTTGTTCTATGAACAACAAATTAGAGAATACACAGAAGGAGAAGCAATTCTTCAGTTTATCCTGAGGTATATGTGACTTGGTCTAATATGTAATTATTAAATGACACTAGAAACTTATTTAATGGAAATTTATTAGGAATAGCCAAAAGGTATGGAGACATATGACAACAGAGGCTTTGAATAAACATTCTAGCAAGCCAAATAACCTTGACAGGAACAGTATAAAAACATCAAAGTTAAATGTCAGAGTAAAGGAGGCTAACACAACAGTCATCCCACAGAAATGGAAGCCATGTCCAACTAGAATAAAAAGAAATTGGCCTTAGCTCTGTCAAGTTAGGTCTAAAACAATAACAAAGAAAAAAGGATTTAAGAGAAGAAAAGCATGGACACTAGTAACAAAACTTTCTGTCTTCATTCTCCTTTGATCTACATGCTAGCTGGTGAGTTTTCATTTTCTAATAGATTTTAAGATGCCTTGAAAACAGACAAAAGTATAGTATGAAACAAATATAGAATTTGCATTGTTGTTCCCTCTGTAATGAAACTTTCATAAGATACAAAAAAATTCAGATTAGTTCAAAAACTATCCTGACTGAAAGCACTGCAAGAGGAGCTGACAGTATTAAACATTAAATGACAGATGAAAACCAGGGTCAATACCCGTAAAGAAATGCACACAAACAAACCCAGATTTAATCGTATCTACAAAATGATGGATTCTAAATTTGCTGTGACCATTTCACAGGTCTTCATCTACTCAGAACTATTGGACTATTGTATATAATCCTCTGAAAATACCAACTCCATAGTGAGGTCCAGTCAAACAAGGCAAATAGACTAGGACAAAAATACTACTGAAGGACTAAGGAATATAGCAGTAAATGGCTCTGTGCACTTCATTAATTGTCAGTGCATAGTCTCCTGAAAAGCATGTGTAGTTCTGGTTCCCCTGTATCAAAATGGACACAGTAAAATGTAGAAGTGCAACAAAAAATACCAAAGGTGGCCAATGTTTCTGTGTGAGGAAGGACTTTTCTCTTTGGAAAAGAGAAAACTGACAAGGGGTATTATACAGGACCATAGGAAAATTCAGTTTGGAGGACACCTCAGGAGGTCTCTAGTCCAACTTCCTATTCAAATAGGGTGACCTCTGGGGTTTATCCAGTTAGATCTTGAGAAACCTCAAAAGATGGAAACTGCACAACCTCTCTGGACAGCCTCTTACACTGCTCCACTGTCCTCATAGTATAAAAGCTTTACCTTATATCCCATCTGACAATTCCTTGTTTCAACATATGTCCATCATCTCTTGTCCTCCCATTATGAAGAGCCTGGGTCTATCTTCTTGATGACCTTCTCTTAAGTATTGGTAGGTTGCTATTTAGATCTACTTGAAACCTTCTTTTCAGTCTTGGGTCAGTAAAATGGTGACATTCATGGAATCATAGAATGGTGTAGGTTGGAAGGGACCTTAAAGATCATCTGGTTCCAACCCCCTGCCATGGGCAGGGACACCTTCCACTAGACCAGGTTGCTCAAAGCCCCATCCAACCTGGCTTTGAACGCCTCCAGGGATGGGTCATCCACAACTTCTCTGGGCAATCTATTCCAGTGTCTCACCACCCTGAGGGTAAAGAATTTCTTCCTAATATCTAATGGAAATCTATCCTCTTTCTGTTTAAAATCAGTACCCCTCATCTTATCACTACACTCCCTGATAAAGAGTCCCTCCCCACCTTTCCCATAGGTCCCCTTTAAGTACTGGAAGGCTGCTATAAAGTCTCCCCGGAGCCTTCTTTTCTCCAGGCTGAACAACCCCAACTCTCTTGGCCTGTCCTCATAGGAGAGGTGTCATGGAGAAGAAAGATAATGATCACTCAGTGTTTGTCATAGCACAAATGGCAGCAAACAAAATTTTTAACCAAAAAGCTTAGAAAAAAAAGATTAACAGGTTCGTTCCCTAGAAAATGTATAGTTGTAGATGATGTATAATTGTAGACAATTTCAGACTTTGCAGAATTAATTGCCATATGATTTTGTCTGTTAGAAACAGGCTTTTGAATACCCAATTCGTGAAGAAAGTCTATGTGATCTTTAAACATGTCTATGTAAAGTCTATGTAACATTTAGCTTAGGAAATACCCTTTTCAAAGACTATTAGAATCTGGGAAGGTTTGCAAGAGGAAGTATCACCCTAAACTTTTCCCATCCTTTTATACTTTCCCGAATTATCTGCTATTTGTCATTGTTAAAAACAGGGTGGCAGTCTAACTTTGGACAGCAGGTCTCATCATACTCAATGCCTTTACGCATAGCAGTCAGAAATACTGGCATAGGCTCATGGGCTGAGTGCATGCTCTGCTCTGCACTGAGTCCCTGGGGGTTATTCACTCCTCCTTCTACTACAGCAACTTCTGGCTACTGCTGGATTTTCCCTCAAATATACACCCTTGACCAGCTTAATGGAAAAATGGTAAACAACAACAGCTTGACTGTGTAAATAGAGAAATGAATGTTTAAAGAACACATCAGTGCTTCAGATCAACCGCAATGAAAATGTAGGGGTGAGCAGGAAATCAACTCCTTTTATGAGCTTTTGTTGTCGTCATGGATGCAGGGAAATACTCGAGTGTGCAAAGAGACAGTGCTGCTCTGAAAGACATTATATTTCCATATATAGTTGTATTTATTCATTTGTCCTTAAGCCACCCACAGTAGCTTTTCAAAACAGAGATCTGTTTCCATTCATGTTTCAGTGTTGTCTGCAGACAGCAACAGAGTTACGCTTCATGACAGGCAAACTTCAAAAGGCTTGGAGGTTCAAAGCTTGCATGGGCTTATCTGAATTTCTCAGGTCTGCAAATCTCATGGTATCAGCCTACAGCTTGGTACTTCAAGCACTTCCTGGTGAAATCCCAGATGGAAACAGAGACATAGTTTGACTTCAGAGGGCCCAGGCCAAGATACGCATTCAAGCTCATGATAGCTTTAAGAGGGGCTTGGAGACACAGTGCATGTTGGCAAAACCCAAAGCCAGACACAGAGGCTTTTTTGATTCTTCATGAGGATCCCACAGTAGAAAAACATAGAAACTCAATTTCCACACATCAAAAAAGAGGCATTTTATAGTTTTTTATTATTCTAATCCATTCCAAATTTCACCGGTTTGCACAGATAGTATTTGCAGTGTTGTTTGTTTTTTACACAAAGAACAATGAAATCAAGAGGAATCTCACAAAACTGAACACACTGTATCTCCCTCACCAGTGCCCAGTATTCTGGTTTTTCCTTATGTCATGAACTGCATTTTACCAAAGATATCTCTGCTTTCTGTCTGTTTAAATCATGCTCATCTCTTCTGCAATTGTACTCCCATATGTGCATACCTGTAACCTCCTAAACAACACGGCATTACAGTAATGACCTGTTGAAATGCCACTACTTTAGCTTCTGGGTACCTCTCAAGAGCAGTATGAAATTTGCAGAAAGGAAAAACCAGTGAGGGTGATTATTTTGTCAAACATAATCATTTCCATACTGACAGCTCAGCAATGAAATGTGCCTGTCTTAATAAAGTGTTTTACTTAAAGCCTTCTCTTTGCTAAATAGCAGCATAGAAAGTTTGACTTACTAGTTGATAGTAATTTCTGGCTCCTCTGTTTTATAATTTTACCTTGCATAAGTAACTTGCTGTGGCAGCTAAGATCATTTATATATGAACTATCGCTAATTGAAAATTAATAGCAACATATCATCTAACATACCAGTTCCTTTAAGCGGACCTGATATTATAAATGACACATAGCATTTGGATGAAGCTAGTCTCAAACTTCATAATCCTCCCTTTCACTTGAGATTTTGAGAGTGGTAGAGCCACACTTGAAGCAAGACTTGGCCAGTTCAGCAACAGAATGTGTATTTCAGAGTCTATAATTCCCACAACACAGTTGTATCTCTTTCATGTCACTTTGACAGGTTGCCCAGAGAGGTTGTTGAGGCCCCATCCCTGGAGATGTTCAAGGCCAGGCTGGATGGGGCTTTGAGCAACCTGGTCTAGTGGGAGGTGTCCCTGCCCATGGCAGGGAGGTTGAAACTTGATGATCTTCAAGGTCCTTTCCAACCGAAATCATTCTATGATTCTATGACTACGTTAGAGATTATGTTACAGATTTTATTAGTGATTAAAATAATTTTGCTGTGATGTAGATAAAATAGATGCTTTTCTACTCAGTAGCAATCTTTCCTAATATTTTTTCTGCAGATGCAATTCTGTTGTCACCAATCATAGTTCTAGGTGAAACTAGAGGTGCTGGAGCGAGTGCAGAGGAGGGCAACAAAGCTGGTGAAGGGCCTAGTAAACAAATCATATGAAGAGCAGTTGAAGGAGCTGGGACTGTTTTATTTGAGGAGAAGGAGGCTGAGGGGAGACCTCATCACTCTCTACAACTATTTGAAAGGACACTGTAGAGAGGTTGGTGCTGGTCTCTTCTCATACGTGATTAATGACAGAACAAGAGGGAATGGCTTCAAGCTCCAACAGGGTAGATTTAGACTGAACGTTAGGAAAGAATTTTTCACAGAAAGAGTGGTTGGGCATTGGAATAGGCTGCCCAGGGAGGTGGTTGAGTCACCATCCCTGGTTGTGTTTAAGAGCCATTTAGATGTGGTGTTGGGGGATATGGTGTAGGGGAGAACTTTGTAGAGCAGGGTAGATGGTTGGACTCGATGATCCCAAGGGTCTCTTCCAACCTAGACAATTCTATGATTCTATGATTCTATATTATCTGCCATGCAATAAGTACAACAGGAATTTCTCCCTGGTATCACATTTCTACCTACTTAGTGGGCATCTGGTGGCAAAATATGAATTAAGCATACCATAAGAACATTTCTGTGGAGGCAAGGTGAAGAGGTGATTTGTCTGAAAAAGGGGACGAGCATTTGGGCATATGGAGAAAGGCAGACCTTCGGAGTGCTTAGCTACAAACAATTTACTAAAATAACTTTAGTAAGACATTCTTGAAAGAAAATTTACATGTATACCAGCAATAAAAATGATGTTAGCTCTTTTGTTAACAGTACAAGGTAGGTTACCAATAAATTGAAAATTCAGAATTATGCAAGTAGCCATAATTGAACCAGCCTTTCTCAACAAGTCAAGCATGCTCAGGTGATTCAGCGTAGTCTTTATACTTCCAGAAGTATGGTTTTTAATTTCACAAATTTGTTTGGAGCCATCTTATGCTATGACTGCTTACCAGCAAATAAAGCAACAGAAAGCAGGACAGATTCAGTACACATTTCATCTTAAAGTCAGGGACCACAGCACAGAATGCATTAATCTAGCTCGTTTTCCAAAGACTATACATAATATGCAGTTCATCTGAATCTTTGTGAAACATGATTTTGAGAGTTTGCCAGCTTCAGAATGTTCCTGGGAATAGTTTATCGCTGGTGTTCTCCATTTCCTTTCTTGATCCTCTCCTTGAGAGTCAGCCAAGCAAATGTGGATAAATATGTCTGATAGTTTCTAAAATGTCTCAGCAACTAATCAGAAATAACTGGACGAACTCTTGCAGAAATAAAACTCAGTGTCTGGCTTTTAATGTGTGGTTCTCAAACACAGAACTTTATCTTTAATAAACGGGCCAAGAGATTGTTTTTGTAGTTCATTTAGAGTACTTCTGTTGTTTTTTAGAAATATACATGCAATTTAGAAGCATTATATTATTTGCTCCCTCCCACCCCATGCTAAATATTAATCTCCATATTCCATAAAAGAATAAGGCTATAATTTATAATTTTTCAATTTTGAACAAGCTTAGAATGCCTTTTATTCTGAAGAGTAATGGAAATAGTAGGGAAAAAATGTTGAACAAAAAAACCCAGTTCATATTTAATGCCTTAATAAATCCCAGATTTTGACTATGCAGATGATGAAGCATAAAGAATTCTTTATTTTCATTAAAAATTACATTAAAAATCCAAATACAGGTTGTATTCTGTTTTTTACTTTGACTATCATCATTTTTACCAATGTGAGCTGGCAATGTCCTGGTAACAATGTCCCTAGCTGGCAGGAACTTTTAAACACAAAATGTACTTTTGTGTGTTGCACTGACTATCCTGGAAAGTAAAGTGTGAGTTTCTCCATTAAACAGCTACAACAACATTGGAGACACCAACCATCAGTGTGCTTCTACTCTCAAGACCACCAAGAACAGAGAAAGAAATAAAAGACTTTTCCTGAAGTTGTTATCTGTCTATTAAACTGTGATAGGACTGAACTTTCTGACTCCTCCTGAAGTGAATGGCCTGCACTAAAGACTTCTTTGGTTAAAATCACTGAAATAATATTAAAATGTTGCTGTCTCAGAGTCCTTTCTTTTGATCACACTTCCAGTTACTAGAGTCTTTCCTCACTGGATAAAGCCATGTACCCTCCAGGAGTGTTCCTTCAGGGATCCTCCTCTCGTTGCACTTGTCATCTAGAGACAAGAGAGGAAGAAACAGTTCTTTTTGTGTTCCCCCTAACAAAAATCTCAGAATGAACTCCATCTGTTTTTCCTTTATTTACATGTAAATAATATAAAACTCTAACAGATTCATTATCCCTTTGTCCTTCATCTGCCCGGAAGTTGCCTCACAGAAGAACTTAGGACTGTATTGCCAATTAAATTATCCTCTTCCTCACAGCAGTAAAAGCCTGTGATTCACTATTAGCAACCTCAGGTGCTGCTTGCAAGCCCTTAAAGTGAAGGAATCCTAGGGAAATTGTGCAAGTTTGCATTTCTGTGGCTTTTACTTGGATGAGGTAGATTCTGCCTGGCAGTAACTCCCTACCTAGGTGAGAGGTGGTCAAGTGTGCACTCACTGATCTTTTAGGATCTTGTGGCTAGTGCTGGTGGCTAATATAGCTGGCGGTAAAAACATGCAATATTCTTGGCCTTTCCTTGTTCTGCTCCATTGTCAAAAGCTCTTGTTCACCCCCTCTGCCTTCCAGCGTAAGTTATTTAACAATAAAACAGCCAGGTATTTTCAAGTTTTCCTTCTTGGACTGAAACTTGTTTACTAAAGCGTATAGGGAACTCAATGTGCTTTTCAAATAGTCACATAACAAAAAAATTCAACACAACCTCCCCCCCAGAACCTCACTGCATGCCTCTGTGGATTTCCTTGTGGTTACATTACACTCAGAGCCCTAGTGGAATTGTGGGCACTATGATAAAATGGAAATTTACGGAAAATGACAACTAAATGTTGGGTACATCCCACCCTCTTGGCAACTTCTGTAATGTGATTTCTAAATATTTCATTACCCGAAGTCATTTACAGAGTTTTCCATGGGATCTAGTATAGGTCAGAGCAGAAGGGCTTGTACATCAGTGATATTAATGCTGACTGTCTAGTTTTCCTTTCAGTATGTGCTTTTAGTATATGTGTCAATTAGATTAAGTCTTTTCCGTTTGGGCTTGACTAGAACAAGTGACACGAAAAAGTGAAGTTGTAGAGGTTTAATTTGAACAGACAGTAAAATAAAAGGAAAATAGAGCTAATCCCAGGCATAACAATATATCATATTACATATTGCCTTGACTGTCCAATCAAGCTATAAAGCGTGAGCAAGATTCCACTGACTTCCATTGCCCAGACTAATTTTACCCACAGCTGTATTCAGAGGTTATTTGATTTTTTTGATGCATAATTTGAATGCATAGATGGAAAACAATGTCTGTCACAAAGTGGTGTTGCAAGCTTTCAAGATTTTATGTCAAGTTGCATAATATTTCACTATTTACCTGAAGTCCTTGCTCTGAGTTTCTTGGAGTTCTAGAAGAAATTTGTCTGGTTTTTTTTTAATGAAGTTTTCAGTCCATAATGTTTGCACCGAAAACTTCAAAATGTGGCCTGTTCTCACCAAACACAAAAGCTCATACCCCCCTGCCCAATCCTAAAAATAAAAATATTTTTAGAAATACAGTGTGCATTTCTTAAAAAAAGATATTATTATTAAATCAAATTAAAAACAGACGTTTGGAGCATTTGAGTTTGGCAATGTTGCAAATATCTCAATAGTAAAGTCAATATTTTTATCTAAACTTGATCCCTTATTACATCATTCCATTGGCTTTGTGCTATATAATATGCAGGTCTCATGCAGTGTCAGTTAGTTTATATCCATTAACTAGGTGTTTATTATATATTCACTACCATGATATCATTCTGGATACCAATGCACCCAGTGGAGGTTGCCATACTTCTGGCAGCCTTGCTCAGTTTTTCTGGTTCCCGTGGATTTCACTTCATAAAAAAGTTTGTATCAATAGACCAAATTAAGCTCTGGTCTATAAGCAAACCCTAAGTCATTTTAGGATCAACAGAACAGTGGAATAAGACACATTTGCACCAAGGTTTAATTTGTTCTAATGTGTTTATTCTACAGTGAAAGCAATGTTAATGATACTAACTAGGACTACTACAACTTTTGTCTTCTAAACTGCTTTAGTAGCATTAATTACAGGCATTAAAAATTCAGTGAATGTAATTTGGAATATATAATCTGCAACTGAAAATAGTATTTCACCACGTAGAAATACATTTCATGACATAGTGTTTCTTGGAATGGAGAATCCGAAATGTTAAACTTTTTTTTCTGTAATAAGGGTGATTGCAGTGGAGATATGATCTTCATTACAATCACTGCTGCAGGCGTTCATGAAACAATTCAAAAAATATTCATATGGAAAGGCAGTAAAAAATAAATGTTATGATAAAGATTGTACTTACCTCAGACTGAAAACGTTCAAGTCATCTAAAGACAAAGCCAGAATGCACTGACATATGAAGTAAATAATAGTAATTTCAAAATAAACATTTTAGCTTGTCAAAATAGTCACACGGGTCAGGAGACTAATACTGCTTAGTGTAGGTAACACATTCACTTCAGTAAAAAAAATCCTTTTTACAAGAGAAGTAAACATCACAAATTTCCTCCTATAATTTACTTGGTTTTATCTCTTGCTCTCTATGAGTGCTTAAGGCTGATTTTTAGCCTATCTCCTTTCATGACCCTCTAGATTCATTTGCCTTACTGCAATAGAATCCTTCCAGATAAGAATCATAGATTATCCCCTCCTCTCTTGTCAGCTCTTCATCTTGTTACTTTATCACAGTTTCAGCTACCACTTTTGCTGCTACTTTATGGGTCAGTCTCTGCATTATCCTTAATCCCATGTTTTTGGTTGTCTTGCAAAGATAGCACTGTCCCCTCAGAAAGCTTCTTGTTTTGCTCCTGTTTTCTGTCTACCGCTTCCCATTTCTGCACCAAATACCGATGCTGTTATCCACCTTATTTTCAAAACTCACTCCTTCATTACCAGTTTAATGCTTTCTCACTTTTCTACCTCACACTCTCAACACTTCCCAGAGCTCCCAATGCAGCAGTATGCCAAAATGCCTACCGCTGTGGCCCACTCATCTGTCCCCTAACGCATTTTTTTTAAATGACTGTCAAAGATCATTTATTTGCTTTCCTTCTTTCTCCCTATCTTCCTTGATCCTTTGCAGCTTTTGAGGCATGTCTCCTTCTCTGTCTTCTTCCCCTTCCCCTTTACTCATTGGGTGTTCCTAAATGGAAAGAGATCTTCACAAACTTTATCTCCCAGAGTCCACTCAAATTTCCCTTACCACTGTGCTGTATAACTCACTGCTCTCATGGTAGTACCTAACCTACTCCAAAGTTACTCTTCTCAGGAATTTTTTGTCTTGCCTTACAATTACTTTAACTCTATCTATTACAGTTATTCAATTAGTATCTTCTAATACTTTATTCTCTGAACAGATTAGACATACCTTCATTTCAAATTGAGGGGCAAAGTTGTGACTGACTATAAAAATTAGAAGGCAATTTGTTCTGCCTTTCATGATCAAGTAAGCGAAGAATCATTTCTAGTTCTAATACCTGTGCCCACTGCTTAAAAAATATCTAGTATCCACTAATTTCTTGGCAGTTAAATTATGTCATTAGCAGTCAAAAAAAAAAGTTGTAAGATTGGTCAAAATGAATGACCTTTTTTAAATTTGGTTTTATCTATCTATGTCTAATAACACAGACGATGACAAACAATTTGTACATTGAAAAATTAGCTGATTTTTTAAGTGAATATACTGCCATACTATATCTCAAAGACAAAATGCCATATTAATATAGAGAATGTTGAACAGATGTGAGCAATTTCTCAACGTAACTTTTAATTCCTCACATAGGAATTGACTGTTGCTAATGCTTGGCAGTATTACCCTGCCTCACAGTGTTTTGTCACAATGCAACATAAACCACAATTTGGCACTATATTCCAGTGGTTTGCAATTCTACATTTGTCATGAAGGTTGTGTTTTGCTGTTGCTTCAGGTTTGCCTGTCTCATCCCATGCTGCTCTGTGTCTATGAGGAGTATTCAGAAGTGAATAGGTTTGCCTCAGCAGTGGAATGAAAACTCACTTTTTAATGACATTCCATCGTGCTCCAACTTGGCCTTGTTTGAGAATATTTGATACTTCCAGATGCATGTTAAAGTGACACATGGGACATAATTTCAGCTGCAAACAGCGAGCAAAATACAAGAAAGGTTGTCCGGCTGTTGTTTAGAAGTTTACAGAAATAATAGTTTGTTAATAGGGAATATCTATTATAAAACTAGCAAAGTTAAGTGACATGATCCTATTTTGTAGACATAGACAAACTGTAGGTGTGCAACAACCCCCCAACTGTAGGAAAGTCACTGCTCTGTCAAATCAGCACCAGTCTTTATACAAGTATTTGGGGGGCATAATAAAGCAAGGGACAGAAAAGAATCAGCCATGACAAATATTCTATTGCAGGGTCAGTCTGCCTTCAGTCAAGAAAAATAACAACGCAAAATAGACACAGAAGCACAGTGCCGAAGCTGCAAGAAACTGCTCGGATAAGAAGAATGCATAGCTCACTGTCATGCTACAGAATTCAAGTATATTGTTAAAACTCCTTCAATTTGGATAAATCTGCGTAACCATGTCAGTTAATTCATTGGATACATTTCGCACTGAAGTACCAGTTAGTGCAAACAGCACTCATCTTTCTTTGTAAATAAAATACAAGCAGTAAATCTTTGAGACACTTATCAGCTAGAGAACTAGGAAAGCCACTCACTTTATCTGACTTAGAGGAATTTGAACTTTGGAATGCCCAGAACCCATAAGAACTATCTGGCCTATTGCTTTTGAGAGCCGCTCTTGCTCCTCAGAACTAATGGAGTTGAGAAAAGAATATCTAAGTAATAATTGACGCTTAGCAATGCTTCCTTCAAAACCACAGAGCTACGAACAACCCTATTCAGCTGGCAGAAGCATTCCACACTGAGATTTATTCACCTACACAGCCATCACACAGCTTTTAGCCTTTCTTAATATTGAAGGGAAAATGCTAAAAAACATTTTCTCAACTTCAGTAGCTTGGCTTTCTCACAGTCAAGCCCCAGACAAGATACAGGCCTGCTGGAATACACAGGCAACTTTTTTCTTGGCTTTGAACAAAAAAGATTTTGTAGGCTGATACTATGAGATATCCTTGCAGGCTTTTTTCCAGCAAGTTTGCCATACTGTTGTCACACATGTTAAATCTTATCAGCAAAATGGATTTTCACTCATCTGGATCAACTCATTTAGTAGCAGTCAAAGCCTGTCTCCCATCAACTTACCCAGCATTTCTTGCTCCCCAAACTGTCTAGCAGCCCAGCAGACTCCTTAGGATCACATTCTCAAACACGCTTACTTTCCATAGTACATTTTGACTTCTGGAGTGTTCTTCGATAGCCTGCTCTGCTTACTGCTTCCCCTGTACCATCGACTGCTGGGTTCCACTAACATGTTTTTAAAAACAGCACAGTATTCCATATTCTGGAATAGAAATACCACAACAATACAATGCAAGTCAAAATCAAACGGTTCATCAAGAGGCAATTTTGAGTTAAAAGGAGAGGCTTACTGGCCTTTTCCTCTCAGCCTACTTGGGTGGCATCCTCCAGAGCCAAGGAGGCAGCCTGCTTACCATTCAGGTAAAGAAATTCTCCTGCCTGCTTGAAAATGAGGAGATTCTTTGCAGTCTGGGCACCCAAGTGCATGACAGGATTATGACATACCCAGCCACCCACATTGTCACAGAGTGGTTTTGTTTTTAAAAAAAAACACAAATGCTAGGATGAATTTTAAGGTGGAGAATGCTCTTGAAGGCCTACGCTTAAGTGGAAATGCACAGGGGGTACTTCACACACAGACACATATCCTACCAAAAAAAAGCAACAAAATAAGGGCAGATATATTTTTGTTGGTCCTGTATAGTACAAATACTTCCAAAACAAATAACCACTAATTAATCCTCTCCACTCAGCTTCTGAATGTGCAGTCCAGCAGGGATAAGAATATATAGTTAGGATCTCACAGTCTGCAAGAATTTACTGGGGGGTGGGGGAGAGCATTAAGCCAGCAAGGTGGCCCATTTTCTTCTCACCGTCTTTTTGCAAACTGGCTTCTCAGAGCTCCCCATCCTCACTTAAACACTGCTGACAAATTGGGATGAAGTTACACCCACATCTAAATCTACAGATTTCTTTCTGTTGTTTAAAATGTTTATAGGTTTGTTCTTCTTGAGACCTGAGTCTCCAGGAAAGCAGAGATGCGCTTAAAAAACTAGCTAGTCTTGCTCTGAGACGTATACTTCTTGCTGCTCCCAAGAACCTGAGGTTGCCCCCTGGGCTCAGTGATGCAATTTCCCAACTACCTGTATTTGCAAATGAAAATATATTTGAGTCACAATCTGGGAAGGGCTGCTACATGTGCCAAGGTGTCATATAGTCCAGTCAGGGCTGAAGGGAAGGTGGGAGAGTAGGCAAAACTTTCCCTTCTCCTCTCTCTTTCCCATCTGCTCCGACTTTGAACAGCACCTTCTCAGAGAATGGTGGAGGTTGCTGAAGATAGGGAAGCAGAAAAGCTACCTTCAGCCTGGTAAAGAAACAGAAGCGATGTTCTGGTCCTGGAGCACTTCAGCTACTGAGTTCCTGTCATTCAGGAGCAGGTATTATGCAGGCACCATTTCAAGCTGCCTTCAAAGTTAATGGAACAATTGTCTTATTGAAATGATTAAATTGTAACCAACTATGTCACCTTTCTGTAAAGTTCTGTAAAGGTAGCTATTTCTTTGTGCAAGTTATATAGTTTGACAGCTTTAAAATCAAGTTAAAAATAGAGATCAGTAATGCTTAAATCATGATTTTGTATAATGCAAAATAAGAAAAAAAAATTTCTGCTTTATGTTAAACTGAAGTATTAACATAGTTTCTTAGAAAATCAAAGACAGATTTTAAGAAGCAATTAATGCCGAAGCTCATTACTTAGAGAACAATTAATAATTTCCTTGCATCAAATGAAATATTTAAATAAATGGTTATGGGAAATCTTCTCTTGACTAAACTGAAATGTTGCCATCTGGCTTTCATTGTCCCTATATTGCTTGTCAGTAAAAAAAATTAAAAAATTCTTATACAGTAGAATAACGCAGTGATAAGCTACTGGTGTTTATGTTAATCTGCACTCACTCAGGAATGTGCATACTTAAAACTCAGCATCTTCTCATAAATGTTCAAGCATCTATCTTCTTGGCACTTAAGGAACAATTTACTGTAACAGAGCTTACTGTAACAGAGCTGAAAGAAAGTTAGTTTTTTTTCATTTCAAAAGGAAAAAAAATCAGATCCTGGACTGTCACTGGCTCTATAAAACAAACAAAAGTGTTTATACCATTGAATTGCCTCACATCTTGGAACTCGTGTGCACACAGAAAGGAGAGGGTTTAGACAGGAGGATGTCTCTGATAAGTTGTCACAGATCCCATGATTTGTATAAAGAGAAGACAACTTTGCCATTCTGGGGATCACATGCACACAATATAAACACGCACTCCCTCAATGAAGCACACTGGTAAATATATCCAGAATTACTGCATTATCCATATTTAAACCATCTGTTTATGTAGTGTCTTAAATAGAGAGGGCAAGGCACAAAGCTATATTTTAGACCAACTGTTTCCTTGTTTTATAGGATTCTGTTTTAAAGCTAAAGAAGCCCAACTTGAGCAGCTATCCTGCTGTTTTAGCTATGGTCGTGGAGTGAGATCATCAGCTCATTTCAGCGGGGCAAAGGCAATGCAAGATATCACCATGAGTAACTGTACCTAGAGGACAGTAGCCGTGTTTTGAAACACTGACTAAAATGTGCTAAGGGAGAAGCATTCCTCAGAAAATCAGTCTTTGTAAGGGCATCAGACTGTCAGGTGGGACCCCGCAGAGCGCTGCTGGGTCTGTAGCTTCTCTGAGGAAACTGTCCCATGTCTGCTCTGACTTGTAACTTCATGTAAGCTTTTTTTGGAGTGCAAGCTTTTCTCCATGGGGGCAGCTCTTTTTTTTTTCCCCCATCATTTCACACAGCCCTTTCAGACCTCTCTCAGTTGTGAACAACACCTGGTTGTTTCCTGGGATATATTGCAGCCTCCCTCCACCTCCCAGGTGCAGACCTGCTGACTCTACACACCTGACATGGTCAGGTCCCAGAGCAGACATGGGACTACAGCACAGGACAGCACACATTTCCCACCAGCCCTCGTGCCCTGCCTGCTCCCCAGCACGTGGCTCCATACTGTGAGCCACCAGAGCTTTCCTGTCACTGACCCATCAGTAGGCAGTATCACTTTGTCACATAAACCAATGCAGGGAGACTCATATATTCAGAAAAAAAAAAATAAAAATTGAGATGTCTTATAAGCCATCAGGCTGAACTGGAAAGCAACTTGAAGGTGTAGCATGTCCTGGTTTCCTGGCCACAGTTCCAGGGAGATACTAAATTCTTTGCGAAGAGAAAATCTTGACTTTGGAAGTGGTGTCAAACCTGCCGTCAAAGCTGTAGTCATTTCTGGGCAACACAAAGCAGGAACTTCTGGAGAGAAGAATATTAGCTGGTACAGCTTGAGGTAAAGGGTGAAAAATCTGCAGCTAGGGTCTGCAATACCTAAAATCCTCTGAGGACCAGGAAAAAAGGAAACGTTATCACACACCCATGCATGCACACAGGCAGGCCTACCTTCAGGAATGAAATCTAACTAGCAACCTCCAGAAAGAAAGAAATTAGCTTTTGTTTGCAAATTAGAGTTAGCTCCAGGTTCAGGTGGCAGCGTGTGCTATCTGTGAGACAAGCACAAAGCAGAGTTGTAATAAACTCGGGTCTGTCACATTTAGCTTTGGATGCACTCTTCTGTCTCCGGACTTCTCTGTTTTCCTTGCTTTACTATACATAAAATGGCCATTTACATTTGTGTGTGTGTGTTTGTAGACTAAATGTGCTTCATTAAATTTATAGGTATAGTGTGCTTTTCAGTTTTTCTTCTTTATAGAGAGTCTGGTCATTAGAGGTAATAATAGTAAACGACTGCCTCCAAAATTGTGTTACAGGACGTTAGTACAAAGCCTGTAACTGTTCTGTTATTTATAGCCTCTAATTTACTGCTTTTTGTCTAAGCAACCATCAACTAACTGTACTCTTAAATCTTGCTCTTTTGCTGAGATGTTTAGACTACCATTTTTATTGTTACATGCTTTTATTCTTCAATTCATTCCACACGGACTGTTTAAGTGATTTGTTTCCTGCCTATGTGCACCAACAGCCCAGACATTGAGAACTGGATTAGTAGGAAATAACTCATGAGTTGGTCTTTCAGCTGAGGGTCCCATAAATGAGATTTTGATAGCATGTATAATTAATGCTGCTACACAAAGGAGTAGTTTTACCTGTGATCTGAGACCCAGGACTAAATGTTCATACTGTCTGCCTAACTTGTCACAACAATTTTTACTTCCAGCTTTTTCTTATGCTGTCTTTGGACGAGAGTGCCGAATCTGGGAATCCTTACATAACTCTAGAACAGACCATTTCCCAAAAGAAAATGAGCAAATACAACTGGAAGGCACAAAACTGAGCCACAAATTCTCCTTTCATCCTCAAACAGGCACACACATGGATGGAGCAATTCTGAGGCTATGAAAAAAGAGTAGATCACTGCTATCATATCATTCTCTGAGTGCCTGTCTGAAAATTATAAATTATTATGTTTTTTTCAAAAGGAAACAAATAGTTTCCACTTCCAGTGAAGTGGCACCCTTAGTAATTTTCCATGCCAATACTGGTTGATTAAAAACAGACACAAATTATTCCTCCCATAGTCTGCAATAAAAGAAAAACAAACTTAGTAATGAAATATGAGGAAATCCTTCTATTTCACCTTAAATGTCAGCCAATGCTTTGTTCCCCTGTCATGATTTTAAAGGTCAATTATGGAAAAAATGTTCTGGAGAAATTGTAAGTACTGAGGTTTTTCTAACAAGAATATGATACCTGGAACTTGTAACATTTGTGTTTACGAATTTCTGCTGAATTGCTCATTCACTAGTTAACTTCCAGCATCAGCAATGGAAGCCTCGTTTAAATGTAACCTAAAACCTATTTGTGGACTGAAAAATGTCAATACAAAGGTTAATTCCTTACAGAACCTTCTTTTAGGAGTGGAAATAAAAGTATTATAGCCTATAAGCTGAAATGAAACCTTTATCTTATTTATAATTTCTA
This sequence comes from Charadrius vociferus, assembly GCF_000708025.1. Classification (NCBI taxonomy): domain Eukaryota; kingdom Metazoa; phylum Chordata; class Aves; order Charadriiformes; family Charadriidae; genus Charadrius; species Charadrius vociferus. Next base: position 561,494 of record NW_009648594.1, read on the forward strand.
TGCACCATTTTTCCACTAATTAATCCTTCAGATCACTTAGGAATGTCAATAAATAGTTTTTTGTTCAAATTCAGTTCAACAGCATTCTCAATATCATTTCTTCCTTTTTGCACAGAATGAATCAAACTGCAGCATTGTTCTCGCTTACTGGTGCAGGAGTAAACTCAGCAAGCATCTATACTATAAAAGGCAAATTAGTGGATTTAGTAAATGACGTACTTCAGAGGTGGTTTTTCAAAAACACTTCAGAAGAACATAAACAGTCAGGAGACGGATTGTCAGCACTAGAGCTGGTAACTTGGGCAGAGCGGCACCAAACACCTAAAAAGAATCATGCTTATAAGTAGGGCTTGCTTCTTCCTTTCTTCATAGTTTCTGATTTTGTTTCTTACCTATCTCTTCGGGAGTCTGAAAGAATGTCTAGTTAATTGTTTTTTGTTTGGTCAAGCCAGTCATCATCCAAGCATGCCCAGTCAAAATATAAGGTAGCTCAAAGTGGTACTTATTTGAATAAATTTTCCAGAGGACCATTGAATGCAAAACAATAAATTATAAACAAAGTTACGACACTTCATAACTTTGTGGAGAAGCACAGATAGAAGTCCAATTCACAAGAACAATTCAGATTATTGACAGCTGTACACAGGAAATTCATCTCAACTTTAGAAAGATTGGTCAGAAACAGGATAAGATCAACAAGAAATTAGATAGGGAAAAGAGTTATGGCAGCGCTGGACTGTTCTACAGTACACATCCTTTAATGGCCTATATATACTTATATTTCCTATGTATTCTTCATATATCCTAAATACAAAATAGAAGTGCACAACAGATTTGTTTATTTCAGGAAACATCCACACTGATGTCATTGAAGATAAAACCAAATAAAGACATATGCAGCTATATCAGAAAAAGCCCAGACCTCATGTATCTCTCCACTAGCAAGAAGAATTTTAAATATCCTTTTTCAAATACTTAAAAACTATATTATGCTGATAGACCTTCTAATAGGATTTCCTGAAGAAAAATTGAGGAAAGAACTTACTACTGATGGTCGTTAAGCCTGTGGAGATTAGTGTAGGTCTACATGTGTATCTACTTAATTTCTGTAATAATTATGAAGTAACTTGCATGTAAGATTTTTTTTCCACTAAATGCTGCTAGCTAGAGGCTGAGTTATACCTTGGCACATAAGGTTTCCTACCCCTTTCAAAAACCTTAGCATTAAAAAAATCTCACGTAGTAACTATGGGTAATATATTTATCTAGATAAACAGCAATTCTCTATATTTCTTTAATCCTGCTAAATTCACGGTCTTTTTATTTTAAGAATATACACAGAAGCTCCTTTTAACACAGAATCGCAGAATTTTCAGAGTTGGAAGGGACCTTCAGAGATCATCTAGTCCAACTCCCCTGCTAAAGCAGGATTGCCCAGAACACATTACTCAGGACTGCATCCAGGCGGGTTTTGAAAATCTCCAGAGAAGGGGACTCCACAGCCTCCCTGGGCAGCCTGTGCCAGTGCTCTGTCACCCTCGCTGTAAAGAAGTTTTTTCGTGCGTTGGAACGGAACTTCCTATGTTCCAACTTGCACCCATTGCCCCTCGTCCTGTCACTGGGAACCACTGAGAAGAGTGTGGCTCCATCCTCCTTCAACCCACCCTTTAGATATTTGTAAGTAGTAATAAGGTCTCCCCTCAGCCTTCTTTTCTCCAGGCTAAAGAGTCCCAGCTCTCTCAGCCTTTCCTCATAAGGGAGATGCTCCAATCCCTCAACCATCTTGGTTGCCCTTCGCTGGACTCTCTCCAGCAGTTCCCTGTCCCTCTTGAACTGTGGAGCCCAAAACTGGACACAGTATTCCAGTTGTGGCCTCACCAGTGCCGAGTAGAGGGGGAGAATGACCTCCCTCGACCTACTGGACACACTCTTCTCTATGCAGCCCAGGATTCCATTGGCCTTTTTGGCAGCAAGGGCACACTGCTGGCTCATTGACAATTTACTATCTACCAGGACCCCCAAATACTTCTCCTCAGAGCTAGTTCCCAGCAGGTCCACCCCTAACCTATACTGCTGCCTAGCATTTTTCCTCCCCAGGTGCAGGACCCTGCACTTGCTTATGTTGAACCTCATTAGGTTCCTATCTGCCCAGCTCTCCAGCCTGTCCAGGTCCTGCTGGATGGCAGTGCGACCCTCTGGAGAGTCAGCCACCCCTCCCAGTTTGGTATCATCAGCAAACTTGCTGAGGATACACTCTGTCCCCTCATCCAGGTCATTAATGAATATATTAAACAAAATTGGACCAAGTATCGACCCCTGGGGGACACCACTGGTTACAGGCCTCCAGCTAGACTTCATGCCACTGATGACAACCCTCTCAGTCCTGTCATACAGCCAGCTCTCAGTCCACCTCACTGTCACCTCATCTAACCCGCACTTCCTCAGCTTCCTAATGAGGAAGTTATGGGAGACAGTGTCAAAAGCCTTGCTAAAGTCAAGGTAGATGACATCTACAGCTCTCCCTTCATCCAGTCAACAAGTTACCTCATCGTAGAAGGCCATCAAATTGGTCAAACATGATTTACCCTTGATAAATCCGTGTTGACCACTTCCAATAACTCCCCGTTCCTCAATGTGTTTGGAGAGGACATCCAGAATGAGTCGCTCCATTACCTTCCCAGGGACCGATGTGAGACTAACCAGTCTGTAGTTCCCTGGGTCCTCCTTCTTTCCTTTTTTGAAGATTGGAGAAATGTCAGCCTTTCTCCAGTCCTCAGGCACCTCTCCTGTTCCCCGTGACCATTAATCATTTTATATAACTTTATCGTGTGTCCTCATTTTTCAGTTAAATAACACCAGTCAGAGTCCAAAGGTAAGACACACATTTGATAGTGTAAAAACATCTTCTTAGAATATAAAAATCTTTAAGCTTTCTTACTTCTAAAATGAAACAAAAGAAAATTAATGATACCAGCTGAGTTGGGTGTTAAATATTCTGCTTTTCATTACCATGAATAATGAGCATTAAAGCCCCACCTGTAAGGATGCCCTCATTTACCACTAAATCAAAAATTTGGAGACTGGAATATCACTGTCAAAAACTTCTACTCAGCCCCTAAACTGATCTACCACTGCTGTGCCGTTCACCTCTTTTCGAGGGAAAAGTAAAATGAGTTGAGTTTGGATAGATACATAATTTATTACTGATTAGAAGACATATTTTTCATGTATTCAGTATCTTGGCATTCAGATATGCTCTGTCTCTGTTTGTTTCTGATTGTCAACAAAACAAATGTAATATTCTTTTCTTATTGTCCAATGTAAAATAACATGAACTGACTCCAAAAAAAAAGCAATCTAAATGGCTGGAGTCATCACTAGCTTTCTTCTATATCTCATGAATGAAATTGAGCAAAATAACTTTAAGTGTAACATGTAGAATTCATATTCACAGTGAGTAGTACGCTATAACTAATTCAGGCAACTGAAAACTCCCAGAAAACAAGAACCACCTTACAGGGGAATCTCTTATGGAGGAAAAGAAACCTAGTTCCTCTACAGAGATGTTTCAGTAAAGGAAATAGGAACTATAGGTTTGATTTATTATACTGTATTATCTTCTTGAAGTCAGTACAATCTGATTTATTTTATATAGTAAGCCTGCATTCTCCCTGCATTTTTACTGAACTAATTAACTCACATTAAGCAAAATAATATTTCTTTTTCAATCACAGGCAGTAGAAGAATGAAATATGACTTAATTTCATATAAAGAAAAGTATTTAAAGCAAAAGATTTTGATCGATAGTTGCAAGTATATTATATCATAGCTGAGTTTGGGTTTATTTTGGGAGTCAGCATAAGCAAAGTGTCACTGGATTTTCATCAACTAAGTATTGCCAACAAGTTTATCAAAGTGAGCAATTGCAAAAACATTTGGAATACTTCATGACCTGTAGGAGCTCCAATATATTCAGGTCAACCCATCTTTCTGGGTCTTTATTCTGTACTCTGTAGTAAGACCGGTGTATCTTCCAGCAGTACATGGTGGGTAACTTTACCCTTTTTGTCTACATATCTATTCATTTTTAGCTCCAAGTAAATTAATAAAAATCATGTCTGTGGAGAATTTAGTCAGTCTCTAACAGCCACCGCAGACCATTCAATGCAATCAAAACTTAATTGCATTTATAATTTCAAAGCAAACATAATTTTCATTGTAGTATTAGCAGTTGGCATTATCCAATTCACATATTTTCACTTGTTTAGAATCATGTCAGAACCAGTATTTCTGTTCCTGCAACCACATAGTAGCTATATTTTGTATATTGATGTCTTTTACATTCTGACATCTGTCCCAAAAATAAGAATTCCTTCCTTTCCTTCAATAATGGTTCTTAGTCAGTCGTAGAGCTATGGTGAGGATGGAAGTTCTTCAGTGACCTTTCATGGGCTTAGCCATGCTAGTAGGACTATCCTGATAAAAGTCATACACCATGTCACAACTACTGCACTCGTTTCCAGTGGATATTGTACTGTAATATGTTCATCTCTTCATTGATGTGAAAGCATTGCCGAAATTCTCTTTGTCCATCTCACTGAAATGTAAGTGATGGTATTACCTCATATCATCTGATGGAGAACGTTTTATTTCAAAGCTAAAACCAGAGACTACTTTACAGGAACATACTGGTGTTTTACAAGTTAAACCACCCTTGGAAAGAGCGAACTGTGAGGACCATGGACAGATCTTACTTATTTTGTGTACTGCCATGAGCTCTGACTTAAAAAGCTGTTTATAGCTAACATGAGATGTGAGGTCCTTCTGTATTAAGAGGACATAACCTGGGAACAAGAATGAGCGAATGATTCAACCTTCCAGGATTCTGCATGTACAAATAATTTAAAAAAACCCAACAGTGTATCAGAGGTCTTACCTCTCCACGGTTCCCTTGTCTCAGGTAAAATGAAGGACATTAGTGGTCCAACAAAACAAATATTCTTTCATTTAACACTACCTTTGCTCAAATCCTATCTGCACAAGAGAGAAATTGATCATGATGAGTTTTGACAGTGATTTTTCTCACTCTATATCTCCCCAAATCTTCAACAGTGTTTTTCAACAGTTCTAGCAAAACCCACATGGGAAGAAGTGAGAGTAGCATCATCTCTAAGCTGGCATTCACTTGTGAAAAAAGAATATGATTATTTTTCCAGTAATTAAAATTATACAAGTTCTTGAGGAAATTAAACAAGTTTTCCAAAAACTATAGATACTAAAATATCCCAGAATTTCCCATAACTCTCTGAAAGATGACTAGATTACCTCAGAATTACCTGAGAAAAATCTCTTAGAAAGCATTGTTGTAGGATGCTGCAGTATGTACTGTGGAGGAGATATCTAAAAGGCATATGTCAAAATTTGGAAAAGCTCAAAGGAGATAAAAGAGCAGCACAGCTATACTGAACAAAATGCATTCATTCCTGGTGCTTTCACTGAAGCAACTCCAGTGCCTCAGTAAAAGCAGACCTTTCTTCTAGAAGAGACATAACTATAACATAAACAAATTACTGCAATCCCCTATTCAGCTGGCCTCATACATCACAAGACTTTTGTTGTTTCTTCTTTAAGCAGAGTAAAATACAGCTTTGGCATGTGTACATGCCTAATGCACCACATCCCCGTAGGGTCCCAGATATCCCACCATATATTACTCTATTAATTATGGAGCGCTCATTTTACACACAAATCCTGTACTAGAATGGCTGTAAAGAGAACTGGCATAACTATCCTACTACAGTCTCCTTTTCTGCAAAATTACATCATCCAACCTGACTGGTCTGGTTCCCATATAATTACAAATTTCACAGCTCGAGCCAGGAGAGCAAGGCGATGGCATTTTTAATGCTTGCAGTTTGCTGGTTTATGAGTTAAGGTAGGTGGCCAGGTGTTATTTCGTAGGCTCATCTGTCAGTCTAGTGCTGTATTTGCAATACCATGAGACTAAATGAAAATGTTGTGAGCACTTCTTTATGCTGGAAATACAAATGTTTTCTTTTCTGGAAAAGGCTGCTGCCTAGTGTAACAGGAAGTGATCTAATATTTCATGTAATAGCCTTATTATTGCTAAAAGGTCTGAATTTAACTTAGGTAGTCAGCATCTCATGACATTCACTCCTTCATTAGTAGTATTTGACAGTGTGGTAGAAAAGAAGAGGAAGGGAATAATAACTCACTTCAATCACATCTCATTATGTTAAGAGACAAGTTGGCAATGGAGCAGCAAAGCTCTTTGAATGATGGGGTAAGGACTGAGGGGAGATTTGGCATGAAGATCTTCCATTTTGAAGATCTAGGATCAAATGCCATTTTATTGCCACATAATCCCCGATTATATGATGACAGACACCAAGATGGAGAGCTAAACCACAAGCATCATGCAGTGGAGGAGTTAGAATCATATTCTTAACACTTGAAGATACAAAAAGCATGCAAAACAGAAAAGAAAATCAGTAATCTTTCCATTATATGTCACACTTTCCAAAGGCATACAAGCACCAAGTGCTAGCCTCAGAAGTTACATGGTCACTTAGGTAGGAAGTAGGCTTCAGTTTCACAAAAATTATCTGGAAAAAGTAACCCCAACAAGAAAAAAAGTCAGGAAACCCTTTGCTTTTGTCCTGAAAGTTGTCCTGTTTTAAGTTTTTGAATTCAGGTTCCCACAAAAACAGTGTGGGGTTTGTTGAGGGTTTTTTTTCCCACATCGAACAAGAACGTGCCTCTTTCCCGGATGAACTCTCCCATAGTCCAAAGAGGCAGCTTTGTTCCTGGTGGAGTCCCATCCATATTCCCCAACTTCCAGGTATTCAGCAAGTGTCACTTTCATGTTTGCCTTTTGAATGCTATGACCTCTAGGCTATTAGACAAACTGTGTATCAAAGACTGGTCTTTTCTCCTCTTCTCCCAGTTGTGTTTTGAAGACTTAACTAGATGTTAGCCTCCCAAGAGCAGGGCACTGTCCTAGACAGCGACTGGATGGAATCATATGTGCAAGATTTAATGACATGGAAAATCAACCATGTTCTTATGTTCATAGAAGCACTTCATGCAAGCTAGCTTTAAGCAGCTCCACAATGAGGAATCAAATCCTCTCCAGTGCTGTGCCTTGTTCTGTGAAGGTAATTCATTTTGCCTTGAGAAGATACATGCTGCCTAAGCGCCTAACACAAACTGTCTGAACCACCTCACTGGGATCTGTTGCACTTCTTTTGGTGTTGCTATTCTTATGTTTGAGACACCAGCACGATTTGTTCAGATCCTGCCCAAATAAATGCCAAACCACATCCAGCAGAGGACAATGGATAGTACACAAACGGACCGGCAAATGAGACATCTGTCACTGACGGGCTCAAGTGTGCTTACCTCTGTTTAGTCATGATTCCCTATACCATCCCAAGGAAAGCATGAAATGTATGTTTGAGGTCTATTATGATATCAGATAATATAACTGTCCACAATAACAATTCTTGTGCACTATTTAGTTGGCTGTGGTGCAGAAGAAATTATTGGAACTTGGTGGAATTATGGGATACATAACCAGCTTTTGGCCAAATATCTTTGTGTAGGAAGAAATACTAATTAGAGTATGCACATGCCTAAAGATAGAACAATGTTTCTCTTTAAAACCCTCAACGCATAGACAGTCAATCTACTAAGTTTCTGATCAGATGCATGCAATTGGCCAAAACATCTATGGACATCTCATAAAAATTCATAACACAGCTCCAGCTGAAAATAACAGTGATATTTACATGCAAAGGTGTCTTCAGAGCCTGGTTAAATAAGATATTGACACAAGCAAAGAGATTTTAAGAAAATCAGTAAGAGACAAACGGGACTTAATAGTCAGGACAGAGAGGAAACACTGAAATAAAGCAGAAGCCTCATTAATTGTGACAGTGGCATTCCACAGAAAAGAAAGTGAAATTACCAGATAATGTATATCTTTGAAATTCAAATATTACTTTCAAAGTAAAGGAAGAAAGAAATCTGTCTCCCAAAATTGCATCATTTAATCTTCTCTGGTTTTGAATTAAGAGGAGAGGCACTGAATTCTTAGGAAAGCCACTTATCCAAAAAACAGTTTAGTTAGAAAGCAAGTAAGTTGAGATCACTGTTTAGACAAAATACAAAGTTGCATTCTCTGTGAATCATAGCCCCTGGTTTCTTTACGGTTTTCATGAGTGTGAGAAAAAGTAACTACAGTCATCACTAGGTAACAGTCCTGTCTACCTAAAGTAAGCAGAAGACTTTTTTTTTAACAGATCTGAAGTAAACAATATTTATACAAGTGTGGACCCACATTTTCCACCTCAAGAGTACCTCAGATTATACTTTTCTGCATAGGAGAACCTCTATCTTCTTCCTTACTATATAATATACACTTTAGGGAAAAGTTTAGACAGGCTGAAACCTTTCAAATCACAGCACTTTGGATATTGTGGAGAAATAGTCAGCTCAGAAGAAAATGTCACCTTTTTGCTTTGTTATGAACCAATTGTACTTTCAGCTTTGACTGACAAAGCTTTGCATTGTAAGCAGTTCACAGACTGTCTAGGCATTTAAAAGAATTCCACAAGTTTTCTCCAAATTCAGTGACAGCAAAAGTAATCACACATAGTCAGCTTTCTAAATCAGCCTGAAATGAAGGTGTGGTCATCACATCTGATTAACTCTTAAAACAGATGAATTGCAAAATCCTTAAGGGATTTTTTCCCCTTGTTTAAGGGAACATTTTGAATTTATTGTTTTACTCAATATATACATTTCTCTCTATCTTGAAAAGAGATCAGTCCAGGAAAGAGCATTAAGGAGGCAAGGCAGGAGAGAGCTCTAAATCGTTTCAGTGTTATTGCACTACCTATTCATAACCAAGCTGAAACTGCAGTATTTCTTGCATGCGTATATGGACAGAGTTGATAAGTTCTACTCGTTATAATGACTGGGGTTTGGCAAACCAAGCTAGATAATCTTTAAATGTGAAATGCACAAAAAAGTACCTAGGTGGCCAAAGTCAGTCAAAGATTTCTGAGCTGGTCTTACAGATAACAAGCAAGTTATTTGGAGCCATAATTACTCTTGGCATGTTGTATCAGTAGACACATCAGGATCTGCTAAGCTGCTTTATACATTATAGGACGTCATTGCCATATTATTGCCATATTTTTACTGGTGAAGACCTGGTGACCTGGCAATCAACAACAAAAAGCTAGACAGAAAGTAGGTATCATTTTCTGTCAGACTCTAACCATGTAACCAGCAATAAATGGATCCCATATGGTCTTCATCAGCAGAAAATATGCCATTTGCTTTACTTGGCTGCATTTTGATGCTTTATTTTAGGTGGAGAGATATGAGGGATCTTGACAGCCTGACAAGTACCTCATGAGGTTCAAGAACAGCATAAGGATTGCTAGCAGATGATTTTTCCCCTCTGTTTGGTACTTGAGAGACTGTGTTTGGAGTATTGCGTCCAGTTCTGAGCTCCTGATACAAGACTGGAGCAAGTCCAGAGGCAGGCTACCAGATAGTTAGGCACCTGCAGAAGACAGCATATAGGGAGAGTCTTAAAAAGAGAAGGCAAAGGTCTTGCAGGTCTTCAGTGACCTAATGGGAAGCTGTCAAAAAAACAGCCAGACTCTCCTTCTAGGTGCATGGTGACAGGACAAAAGGCCACAGGCAGAAGATGCAGCAATGAAAATCCTGATTTGGTATCAGGGAAAGAAAATCTAAACCATGAGAGTATCCTATGATTAGAACAGGGTTGCCAAGATGCCCAGAGAGACTGTGGAATCTCCAGCCTTGGAGATATTCAAGACTGAACAAGACACGACTGTCAGCAAACTAAAATAGCTGGCCCTGTTTTGAGCTGAGGGTTTGGTCAAAAGACCTAAGAGGTGTCTTCCAGCCTTATATATACTAGAACTCTGTGACATGCTACTGGCTTCAATCTGCCTGCTGTAATTCTGTAATGATTAAACTATATGCTTACAAGTTTGAGGCTGAGAGGGAATGGTTTAGTCAAACAGGAACAGTAGGAAGCTGCTAAAGACCAGAAGTGGTTTAGTGAGCTGCATTGGTGATGCTGGTGCAAGGAAAGACTAGCACTAAACACTTGCCAGCTGCAAGATCCACCAACTTTTTTGCAAATTTCTTTTAAAGCTCCATTTGAAATATTTATATGGTGGCATTAAATAACAAGTGAACCAAAACCTAAGCCCTGACGTTTCATGTTACCTGACAGATGCTCACTGAGTTTAGACATCAACTATCAAGTAGTTCACTGCTGCACTTCTGTTGCATCAAAGTAAGCTTACTAATGCACAGCAACTCCTTTCAGAGAATTCCCCTCCCCTTCATGTGCACAAATTGCCCATGAGCTGCTTACAATTTTGAGGATTTTTTCTTCATTATTCAAAATTATTCATTCCAAAATTTCAGCAAACAAGCAGTGGTCTGTAGTTTGTGAATGAGCTGTTTGTTGCCAGTGTGCAGCGTGGACCTCGTCCAAAGCCTATTGAAGTTGATGGAAAATCTCCCACAGACTTAAAATAGGCTTTGGATTGGCCTTGTTTGAGTGATAGTATTAGTTTTGATTGGAATTATAGGTCACATGGCATTTTTTTCTCCAATATTCAGTGTTTCTGCCAGCTTGCTGGACAATAAGAGCATTTGTCTGAATTTTGACACAAAGAAAATACAGAACAGCCATTAATACAGCCAGAATGAATTTGTTAAAAAAACCTCAGCTATTCATGGAAAAGAAAATGGTAGTATCTGCCCAGACATAGTTCTTTTGGATTCACATGAAGGAGAGTTTCATGTGATTAGGGAATTAATGTTTACAGAAAAGTGTACCCACAGTATTTTTGTGCTGAATACTTGTGTGTGTGCTCCCTCCCTTACTGCTTAAAAAAATGTTTATGGACTAACATTGTGAATTAACATGGACAGAGCTTATTTTGATAAGGTTCAAAAAATTGAAGGATTTTTCCGTCCATTTTTGTCAATAAAGAGAAGTCTTTTAGACTCTGTAGGTAAAAAGATTTAGTATATCTCTCCAGGTTACTAGACGTGAACATGCTATTCAAATAAACTAGGTGGCTGGTAAACCTAATACACCCCAAATATAGGCTGCAATTTCTTAAATATGCAAATAGCATATGTTTCATTTCTCCTTTAGCTTCTCACATTAAAAAAAAAACAGCTGCTAAGTAAATTACACAATAGATTATGTCTTTTTCTGTTTCCTGATGACCGAACACACAGCTTAAGTCCAAATGGACAACATCAAGCACCTTTACAAAAAAAAGAAAAAGAAATTAAGACCTCATGCCAACTAAAATATTGAATGTTTTGTTTATACTGAAAAGCAATGCTTAAATAATTTACTAAAACCATACTATCTAATTTTCAATAGCTTGTCTGGGAAGACCTCACTTTCTTGATTGGAGCTTCAGAAAAATTCAAGGATTCAGATTGCTTGGGAACTGGGATTCCTTGTGAAAAATTTAGGCCCAAATTCACAAAACCAGACACCTGAAGTTGGTGGTAGGCAACAGTTATACGCATTTCCTAAAGCATCATACTGAAATCCATCAATAACCTCTGACTGTGTTTAAAGGCTGCAGGGAGGAGAGGTTTTGACATAAAGATTCTTAAGAGCCTCAGCTTTTGCTTCAGTGCATGCTTCAGCAATTTTCATCCCAGAGGGCAGAGCAGCTGGGTTTCTTTCTCCCATTAAATCTTGATTTGGTGTTGTTCCTCCTGTCTACCTACTGCAAAAGTTCCATTTTATCTTATGTTTGTACAATTAAGAGCTGCCTACAAGCATTTATTCCTACCTCTTCTTTCACACGAATACTAGCAGCAAGCCAGTTCTGGGAAATGATCTGGCTGAAAACTTAAGCGGAGACTTACATAGTCACTCCCATGAGGATCAGTTCAGGCACAAAAGAAGGGACAGCATGCATGTCCCTGTGGGACACAAAGTGGGATGCAGAGAAGGATGTGACCACAGCATTACCAGGTCAAACCAGATTGTGCTGCTAAGGAAGTGCAGGTAATAATAGACAGATGGGTTTTCATTGTATGATTATGAAGACAAGACTGATGTGTATAAAAAAACCCCATAAAAGTAAAACTAGTCAGAAGAGGAGACAGTGGCTCCAGTGGAAGAGTGCCTTCCTCAGCTCAAAGAGATTCAGATCTATAGGTCTCATTCAAGAGGGCACATTTGGCCAGAGACTGCCATGGTGGGTGTGTGCTCTGGGATGGTTTTGGCACTGACCGCTCTGGTCTCCTCCAAACAGATCCTGGACATGGTTTGGGAGCTAATGTGTGCCAGAAACAATTCCCACAAGGCAGTTTGCATCTGGCTACCCTCTTTTGGAGGGTTAGAGCGTTTAGCAGTATGAATATGGGCCATTCTTTTGCCATTTGGCCTCTGTGCCAGCGAACGGTTCCAGGCACATCTAATTTCCTTGAATAGACACTGCCTGTGGCTCTTATTGCTGTTCCATGAAATGTTTGTGCATTTTATTCAATGGTTGTTTACTGCAAAATAAACATTAAGAAATCCCTGAAGTGAGGATCAGAACTAAAATCTTTCACTATCAGTCAAGTGCCAAATCAAAAATCCAAATATTGTCTCCTTCCAGTCCCTGTGAAGCTTATGTTTCTTTCTTTATAGAGACGCATATAGAAAACAGTACCCAATTAAGGAGATAAAATATTTTTTAGGGAAATCTCAGTTTGAATTTTAGTTATCTGTCTGTAACTGGTTTCCAGTGAAGAGTCTTGCAAACCATAATCAGTTGTAAAACCTGCTAGTTCAATAAATGACCTTTCTTCAAAAAGACAGGCTTGGAAAGGATCTTGGGAGTTGAGCAAGTGCCCTCCTTCAGCATGCCCCTGGGTGCTCCCACCTTCCAACTGGAAACTAGAGTTGGCAGGACCGGAGTGGAGGCCAGAAACCAGGTAGAGCCAAGTGAGAAGGGGAGGTCCCACCACACTTTCAGGACAGCTCTTTGTCTTCAGCTACTTGTATGCCCACCCTAAAAACATACCCTGGAGATGAGATTCCCAGAGGATTCCAGTTATCACTGTGGCTGCCATGTGCCTAAACTTTAGATGTATGACATACAGCTGCAGTGTACCAGTATTCCTCTACAGAGCTGACCTTGAATTTCTGGAGTGACTCCAGCCCAGTTAGCTATTCTGTCAGCTCCATGAATCTCCCAGCATGACCAGACAAATACACAATATATTCTATCCTTCCTAAATTAATAAAATAATATACATTTTTCAGTTTTTTAGAGTACCTTTTCATGCTTTACTGATATTTGTTAAAACCAAGGTCCTTCCAGGTATTTATTTATACAGCATCTCACCTACCAGATGTTCTCTGTTGAGTCACTAGGGACACATTCATCTTCATGTGCTTCTAAACTTCTCTTATGATTCATGCTGCATTTCAATCCAGCCTGATTTTTTTCTGAAATATAAACATTCCCTTAGGTGCCCCAGTTCATGTAATTTCAATACAACCGTATAAACTGCAATAAACCATGTGCTGCACAATTATAGAATAAATAGTCCATTTTAAAAGTGAATTGCCAAAAAAATTAAATTATATTTTAAAAAGATTTTCTACAAAAGCAAACATTTTCTAGGTTTGATAATTGGTCAATTTTTCATTAGCATTTTTGAAAGCATGAATTTTTCTATCTGCAGATGTTTTTTTCAAAAGAAAGAGAGAGAAGAGAAGAGAAGAGAAGAGAAGAGAAGAGAAGAGAAGAGAAGAGAAGAGAAGAGAAGAGAAGAGAAGAGAAGAGGAGAAGAGAAGAAAAAAGGAAGAAGGAAAGAAGGGAGGAAGGAGGGAGGGAGGAAAGGAAGGAGGGCGAGAAGGAAGGAAAGAAGGACGGAAGGAAGAAGAAGAAAGAAAGAAAGAAACAAAAGAAAAAAGAAAGGAAGGAAGGAAAGGAGGGAGGGAGGGAAGGAAGGAAGGAAGGTTAGTTTAATAGCCTGCTGGATCTCCAAGTCCCCAAGAACTAAATTCTTTTAAAGATGTTTTTTTCATGAGCACATCACGGTTTATCTTTGAATTAACTGCATTGAATTTTCTTTCCACACCCATTAATAGATGTCGTACACCCCCCCAGAAAAACCCAGCTTATAGCTTTATCTGCTTCTAGCTATATAAAACCAATTTTCATACATTTTCTTTCACCTCAACTTGATCTTTAAATACACACAAAAATTATGAGCCTGGTTTCACACCACAAGTGATACAGAAAGACAGGAGATTTTACAGTGGATAAATGTCCCGTATTGGAGAAGGATCTCCATCTTAAATGACTCATAATTTCTTACAACAAGAGAGTATATATCTTTATTGCTTGTTTTTTGCATCTGGGATTTTTGGCCAAACCAGCTGGTTTTCTGGCTCATGAAATTCAGAGACCAATTTGAAAACACAGGGGAGCAGTTACACCTAATATTTTTGTCTTTCAGTCTCCCCTTTCTCCCTAGCTCCTCCACTTGAGTGGCCTTTCAAAGACAATGATGCTCTTAGGCTACCTCTGCCTGTTGCAGGTAGAAGGCAGGTGCACTCTTCAGGAAGGTCCTGGCACAATTAAGTGCTAAACCCACAGTATCCCCAGCCTTTCAGACGATGGAGGCTCTTCCTGTTGCCACTTGGCAAGATGAACAGGTTGTCTCTGGCAGTGCTGTGAGCAGAAGATGGCAGCAGAGGCAGCCTGAAGGAACTGGGGCGGAAGGAATTGAAGAGGGCTACCTCATTACCCAGATATTTCACAATGATTTGGTGAAGTTCTGTTACTTAGCTGTGTAATCTTCTGATTACACAGGACTATCAAAAAGATATTGCACATTCATTTACCTTTTTGTGAATAAGCAACACATGAAAATTCATCCCAATCAAATCCTAAAGAGAGAGAAAAGGAAGGTATCTCCCTAGAGAAAGCCATAAATCATATCAGTTGACGGCATCCTGGTTTCAGATGAGATAGAGGTAATTTTCTTTCTAGTGGCTGCTGTGTTTCAGATTTGGGATGAAAGGAATGTTACTAATGCATATTGTTTCAGTAGTTGCTAGGTGATCTTTATACTATTCAAGGACTTTTTTTCAGCTTCCCATAGAAGCTGAGAAGGAGCATAGACAGAACACTGGAATGACCAATGGAATATTCCGTACCATAGATGTCATGCTCAGTATATAAATGGGGATTCGTGAAGAGGGCGGGGATCTGTGATCCCTGCTCGGGATGGGCTGGGCAACCAATTCACCAGGTGGTGAAAGTGACTTGTGTTGTATTACTTTATTTTGTATATTATTTTACTACTACTAGTACTACTACTACTGCTATTATTATTATTATTATTTTAATTTTCTATTAAACTTTACCTCAGCCTATGAGGGTGGTTTTTTTCTCTTTGCTTTCCCCTTCTTTTCTCCCTCTTCTCCATACCCTTCTGGGGGGTAAGGGAGAGAACTGCACAAGTGGCTGCGTGGTCCCAGCTGCCGGCTGGGACTAAACCACGACAGACAGTAAAGGGAGCAAAACTGTAGGTGATGTATTGCTCATGGTGCTTGCACAGCTGTATGCAGCAGTTCTTATGTCCTTGAAAGACAACCTGCAAATAAAAGCTTTATTTTGGAATTCAAAAAGTGGGATTTATCTGTCTGAGAGAAAGCGAAAGCAAGACTCAACCAACTGTAACAAGAAAAGGGACTCCAAGGATAATAAAGCAGTGAAGGAGTGATCAGTACATGGAATAAAACACAACAGCACGTCTTCAATATTTCTACTGAGCCTTTTCTGAGGGAGAGACACATGCAGCATTCCAACTACATTTTTGATAGATATTGCAAAATAAATTAAGTGAGAAAACCTAGTACACCAATTCACATTCCATTTAGACCTTCTAATTAAACACTTTCTAAATTAATGCTAGGGTAAGACATTTGACTGTTGGACAAGCCCTGATAAGTGAACTGGCACTAAAACATTTCATTCAGGTGTCTGAAGTCAGGTTGTTCATTCCCTTAAAACTTCATTAAGGTCATGTAGAACCTATGAATAATACCAAATTAAATGTCCTAAGTCTTAAGATCCATTTAATTTAAGATACTTCTGAGATGGGCATAACAATTTAATTGTTATAGTCTCTGAGCAGGGGGTCACGTAGAATAAAAGAGAGAACCAATGCCACCGCAATTGGTAAAGCTGTTGACAGAACAAAGGTGCTGGTGAGCACATCTGACAAGATGACCTGACCACTCACGTAAACAATTTCTGGTGCAGACTTGTTTGTAAGCCACACTTATCTTTAATAACCTCTTATTGCCCATGTGGTCTAACAAAATAATCTAATTGGTGTGAGCTATTAATTTAACAGCATGCCAGCCTCCAGCTCGTTGGAACCACTGCTACCTGTCATCAAGAAGAAGTGCAATTCTCAAAACACCTTGCAGGTCAACAGACGTTTAACAACCCACACTCACTTACTCCAGTTATTTGTTGCTTGCATGTCATCACGTTAACTTGGTGCTTAGCCTCTCACCCTTTTCAGGCAGATCTACGCTGGAAGGACTTGTCAGTTAGACAATACTTTAATGGGAAGATTTGCACCTTTGAAAAATGAAGAATATGTGGGCAGTTGAGAAGAACTAAATTTTCTTAGTTTGTAGAAGTTTGATGAAGATGGAGGGATTGAGGAACTAGATGTAGAAAGGTCACACTGAAAGTTTAGTGCCTCAATCCAGACCGTTTCACAAAGGATGCTCTAGCACAAAGAGTAAGGCTGTTTGATCGGGTTTAAGAAATTACTGTATTAAAAAAAAATTACATACACACCCCACCCGAATTTCTAAAGTTTGCAATAACTGTCTGATTTCCTTTTTTTTTTTTTTTTTTTTTTTTTGTAAAATAAGAAAGAATTGCTTTAACTACAGGGCTTTTTTAACATGTATTTTACTTAAAGTGTCAGTTTGGACTATGTGAAACTTCACAAAACTTAGAGATAGTTATTATTTTATTTACTTTTAATGGCACTAATGGTCATCACAAACGTACATTTTTTTAATGCAGCACTAACTCCTGAATAGAAAGTTTACAAGTGAAAGGCAGAAATATGGACATTTTTTACATCTATCTGTTAATGTCTGAGTACCTCAAACATCAGTAACATCTGGTAACAGCAGCCTCAGGGGTTAATGCAATAAACAGGCAAGAAAACTGGACTATGTCATTCTTTGAAACTCTTACATCACACTTGACTCACAGCCAGAGGATTTAGTGCTTGCCATTATTATTTTATTGACACATCAAATCATTTCAATTTACAGTTGCACAACCCTGTGTATTCACATTCACGTTTTTAATACACAGTGGAATTCTTCTGACTGGCAATCTGTGAAGGGAATAAGAATGCTGCTTACTGCATACATACTGCCCCAGACATACTGCTAGCAAGTAAAATGGGACGAGGACTGATGCCTTCATTTTCTTTGGAAGACACAAAATGAGAAAATTCTCCTTCTGTCTTTTATACCCAAATAGTGTCTCTATTTAGCAGAAGTATGGCACAATATACACATTCAGTAGAAAATCAGTCCTTTCTAATGGTAGTTTTCCACTCTGAAGTATGCTGTTTTACGGTTGAGACATTATTTGTTAGATAAGAAATAGCAAAGGGATGAATATAGCCACAAGCTGAGTTGGAGAAGAGAAATGCAGAGTGATACAGTTTGGTTTTACTGCACTAATAAGAAAGGGGAAACATCAAATGATGCCAACTTCTCCTCCCAACTACCTGTCAATGCAAATTGGTACCTCCACTCCTAAAAATTAAAATCCTGCAGCATTTTTTCCAGCAATTTAATGAGTTATGATCTCAAAGATGATCAATAAATAAGGTGTTTTTTCACAATCCTAATAAAAAAATATAATGTTTTCAGGATTTGATATTTTACTAGATCAAATTAAACATTTTCATGAAAGTAATTTGCATTGTATTCCAATACTCTTCTCAGACTGGATTAATGCGATTTCTTGGGGAGGTGTGAGTAGCATAGAGAGGAGACAATATCCATCATTTTCACAAGCAGCTTCTTAATTTAGGTAAGTGCTACTGTTCAGATGAAAGAAGAGGTGCTGTGTTACCTGATGTTAAGTGCTAGATTCTGTGGGAAGCCATGGAGTCTTGCAATAAGCATTTGGCTTTAAATATAAAAGATTAGAGACATTTTTTCTGGATTCATTAGCCCTTCCCTTTCTCCTTTCTTTTCATTTTTAAATGGGACTTATGATTCAGATCTCTGAAAGTCATCATTAGCTTGAGGAAGTTACAACATGACATACGAAATAGCAGAATCCTCCCTAAATTTTAAAGAAGAAACCACCTCTGCAGTGCAGCAATAGTTTCCATTTGTACTCACCGAAGTATTTCCTCTGTCCTAGAATCACTGCTTGTTAACATGAACTGTATTCTAAGAAGATTTCTAAAAAAGAGAATTACTGTTGAATGTAACTGCCATGTAACTGCAGAAGTGTTTCTTGTGCTTGGGCAGGTAGTATTCCAAGAAGCCCCAGCCATGTAACTGCAGAAGTGTTTCCTGTGCTTGGGCAGGTAGTATTCCAAGAAGTCCAGACTGTAAGAGAGAAAAGGTATTTGAAGTACAACCTCTAATGAAACAAAAAGCCACAGTAAAAAAAACAAGAGGAAGGTGGATCAAAACAGAGTGTTCCAGGTCAAATCAACCAAGCACAATGGTTTTCTGAAGAATGAACCAGTGTACACCCCTGTCCCAAAACATCTAATTTAAAAATTGCATAATAAAAATAGAACATGTGGGGCAAAAGTAAAATACTTCTGTACTAATTTCCTAATAAAAAAGTGTGGTCCTTGTCATCAGGAAGAAAAGCTGCGGTCTCTGCTATGCATTTTCCACACAGTTTTTCTTAAATTCACCTGCACACTGGGAAGATGCAGACACATGTGGAGATATATGTTTCTCTCATAGCAGTCCCACAATAAATCAATGTTATGCCAAAATGTTCTGATGTAACTTTAGATCCAGCTTCATGGGAGCACCTGCTGTAGTTTTTTGGTATCTATCCTGTAACTAGGGGACCTAAAACCAGACCCAGTATGCAAGATGCAGTCTCACAAGTGCTGGATAAAGCAGAATAATCACTGTCCTTCAGGCTATGCTCCTGGTTAATATAACCTGGTGTGCCTTCACTACTTGCAGGACACAGTCCTGGCTCATGCTTCACCTATGGGTCCATGTCCACCAGGAGCCTAGGTCCTTTTTAGCAGAGCTGCTACCCAGTCAGTCCCCAGACCCAGCCTGATGCAGAGGTTAGGCAGGTACAGGGCTCTGCATTTGTCCTTGTTGAAACACTGAAGCCTATGTTTTGCAAAGGGATCAGTGATATGAAGTAATTCAGTTTTTCAGCTTGACTTAAAGTGCCCCGAAGGAACTCTAATTTCAGAAAATGGAAACTGGGCCCCACCTGTTCATCTGAACCATGCGTGTAAATGAAGTATTCCAATGACTTGACCTGGACAACAGGTAGAAAAAAATCAAGCGCCTAACCAGGTATCTACAGGAGAAAGGTTATTAAATCATTGTTCCAATTTACATTAGACTTTCTTCTCTTTGCCTTAGGGTCCCTGGCCCAAGAGGGTTATCATTCAATTGACCACACACTTTCTTTGGGGGGTTGCATCATTCGTGTTCATTCTCAAAAGCTGTTATTACAGATACCCGCTCTTTCCTTTGCTTCTGTTTCCCTGATTGAAACCTTTGCAAAGTTTTCCATCAGGGTTTCCCTTAGAGCCAGCCTCCCTTTCTCTGAGAGATAAGATGACAATGGGACCCCACTAAGCAGCGTATGGTGAGATGCACGTCCTGATCTCCACCATTTCTGAAGCCACCATCAACATCCATTGATAAGCCCTTGAGAACAGTGAACCAAACCGAATTCATGCTGAATCCTTTCTTCATCGGGGAAAGTGGGGTATCCCTCTGATTTCCTTATCCCACATCCATTTCTAGCCCCATTCTGATGAAGCGCTTTCCAGACACTCCAAATCCTGCTTCCCTATAAGCATATCTAGTCACTGTTCATCATCACTAATTCCACTAAAAGCCTGATTTCTACTCAGACCAGCTGGTGCAAATGTGTTGCATAGCAATTATTAATAGGCTCACCTCCAATTTCATTGTCCGGGTGTTAAAAACAAATTTTACAAGCACATACACATCAACCTAATCGGTGCAATTTTGATATTTCTTAGAGTAAAAACATATTGCTGGAAAGGGACGCTGGCCCAAGCCAACTAACATACAGTTCAGGATACTTTGTTTTGACAGGCATTTAGTAATAAGTAAAGGTGTTCAAATCTCTGCTTTTGGCAAGGAGAGTCAGAATTTCACCCGAACTTAAAAATGAAAAATTCATATTATGAGCCAAGATGGGGTTCCTTCGAGGTCCATAGATACATTAGATATACCTAACTGTACTGACATGCTATTTAGAGGACAGTGATATTGCAAGGCAACTTCCTTGAATTTTAGGATATTTGAATTTTAGTTGCTCTGCTTGCTGCAATTATCAGATTTTAGTCAAACCAAATATATCGGCCTGGATTAAAATTTTTTACTTTTCTGGAAAAAAAAAACATATAAAATACCCATTCCACACAGTAGATGCGTGTAAAATGTAGTAAGTGCGTAACAAGATATACAACTACTTGAAACTCAAGAATTTTGCTAAGCTAGAATCTAGGGTCAAATTTTAGATCCATGTCAAAACATCTCAGAGATGTCTGTGCCTATGATACTAGTTTACCCCTTCAAAGGGATCGTATCATATAAGTAAATGCTCTTCTATCAAAATGTGCTCTCAAACTGTAAATTGTGATGCTTATGATGAAATTTCCTCTCCCTTGCCTCAATCCATTTGCCTCTCTATCCATGTGCCAAATGAACCTCAGTACTGCGCCACAAACGATGCGTAAGTGTATGTGTAGAGGTAGAAACGTTCTGCTGAAAAGGAGGAGAGGAGCAACTACTGTCACCTGTGACTGGGAACATGTCAACTTGTAACTGGGGAAGCTAGCCATCCCTAGCGGGCTGAACCCAAGCTTTCTCAGCATCCAAACACTGAAAATTAGTTAAAGCCTTCTTTACTTCTATTCCACTGCAACCCCAGGTCTCAGTTAGGATCCAGCATAATTTTGCTACCTGCTATTACTATTGCCGCAGCAGAGATACTCTCTGCTACTGATAACATACAAACGTATTTCAACAAAGATGTGACAAATAAATGTAATGAAAGTAGGGAAA
>NW_009648594.1:582946-600467 GCF_000708025.1 Charadrius vociferus
GCGGGGAGGATAGAGAAGAGCAATGGTAACAAGACTGTGTTAACTCACAAATTAATCTGCCAGACTTCATCATTCCAAAGCACCTGAAAATGAAGTCAGCATTGCCCAAATGCCATAGTGCCTAGCCCCAAACACTTGCTTTCTTTCTGGAAGGTGTCAGATCACAAGGTAGAGGAGTGATCTATACAGAGAAAGAAAATTGGCAAAGATATGGTGAGGCTTGTCCAAAAAAAAAAAAAAAACAAAAAAAAAACAGAAAAGAAAAGAGAAAATAAAGAAGGTTGAAGGAAGGTTGACTTTGGAGCACTGTGGGATTCTGCTTAGAAATGTGCATGAAGAAGAGATGGCTCCAATTAACTGCTCAGAGTGAAAAAGCAACGTAGAAAAGTTGCCAATACCTACAGCATCAACAAAGACATCAGCCTTGGCTGTTCTTAAGGTGAAATTAAGATGCAAGCTACAAGCTTGTAAATGAAGGTAACAAAACAAGTGACTTGAGTTAGCTCAAGTTTTAGGATTCATGCTTCTCTTCCCTTGCATTTATTACCCTTAGTCAGCTTTGCTGGGGAAGATCACCCATGATTAATATTTCCCAGTAGAAAAAATTTATAAGCCTCCAACTGTAAAAGTATAGGGTGAATGCAATACCTAAACTTTATAGCTTTCCATATAATTGTTTTATTATTGAAATATAACCAGTATTTTCAGTTAGCTGGCAGTTCACTCATCACTTAATTCTTAGTTTCCTTTCCTCCCAGTGAATGAAACACTGGGGAAAATATTGACTCTGCTGATGATAGCATTCCTTATTTTGCGTCTGTCTACACCGATGCAAAATAATGCACAGGTAAGGATGGGTAGAAAGAAAAATTCTGGCTGTAAACTAACAGTGACCCAAAATACGGCCAAAGGATATGTTTCGGTCAGGTCAGTTACTAACTTACATTAGTAAATTGAGACAAACTGCATGACAGATTGCTAGACACAATCAAACTGCCTTTGAGTGCTTCTGCTTTATATTCCTGAGTAGAGCTGCTACTCCAGACGAGAAGCGTCACTGCCTGCCCTCCGCAGATAGTAATTCTCCATTTGTTACCGATTCGAACACTGTTTTAAATGTGTCGTGGGCAGTTATCTGGTCATCTCTTTAAATGGGTTGAAACAGGTCTGTGCTCTAGCTTATTTTGAATGTTTATTATTACTGCAGGGGTAGCAGAGGATGTTTGTATTCTCAGCATCTGGCCTTGTGAGTTCAATAAGGAAATGCAGACTTCTCTTCATGTTCAGGTGAGAGGAGTAATCAATACCAATCAGCAGAAGGACCAGAAGCAAGATTACCCAGGCTTGTTTGTTGGCAGGAACAGCACCAGATGCAACCCCGATACAGACTGAAGGGGGGAGGGCAGGAAAGGTTATTTTTTTAGGTCTATGGGTAATTCCACTGCCTCTGCATGAAGAACTGCACTTAACACAGTGATATTAAGTTCTGATTTGTGCATTGTGCCTGATATTGTGCATAAATAACAAGAAAAGTTGACTTATTAAACAGAAATTCAGCAATGGGAACATTCTCACGCCGTCTGTTAGACTTTCCAGTAGGTCTGTGCCTGGTCTAGGGGACTTTGACAAGTTTAAAAATCCAGGGGCATCTGAGACAAGTATCAAATTAGCAAGAAATTGGCATTCATATCATAAGAAAGCATTCTTATAAAGCCTCTTTTCCATTTAAAAGTATCAGAGTGCTTAACAGGGCTTCAGAGAAGGACATTAAGTATTGTTCCATTGTGCTGGCAAGGTACTGAGGCAAAGTCAAGGCTCAAGACAGGCCACACAGCAAGGTGGGGACACAGGCTATGCAGAACACCAGAGGCTCAGATCTCAACTTTTCTGCTTTGCCTATTAAGTGAATTGGTCTAAACAGTTGTTTCTTTGCTGCAAAGTAAATCCTCGGGACTTTAAGCATCCTCACTTTGCCCCAGACAGCCTGCGTATTCAGTAAACTGTCTGCACTAAATTTGGAGGTGTTCCACATCCTGCCCGGCTGTGAATCTTTCCACTGAAGCTAGAAATGGAAAAAAATGACGTCTATCTTTGCACATGACCAGTCCGAATAAAGCTGTTCGTAGCAGAAGAGAAGCTATTTAAGTTGCTACCACTCTATCATTCTAGCAGGTACATCAGTCATTTCAGGTAGATTTCCTGCTTCACTTTCAAAGTAAACGCAGAAAACACAGCCAGTCATTTCCACAGCTTTTGCCCGTGATCAGAGTAACAGAACTGAACAGGATTTGGCCATGTCAAAATGGATAGAGTTATGTCATGAAGTAATTCCTCAAGGGACTTTTTAACTTGAATTAATTTTTAAGTGCTATCAAGGTGGCTCCTAGAAATTTTGAGTTAAACTTAAGGAAAGGAAGATATATCTTCCTGCCCCCAAAAATTTGGTAGCAATTTTTTAAAGGTGCCAGCTGTTGCACTTGAATTAGCACCTCCTTATTGCCCACTGGGTAAGTTGTCTGTGAATGGATTTATGATTTGTGGTACTGTTCTGCAGAAGATCAGTCCCTCAGTTGCTTTGCTGATCTCCTGCTCTTCTTCGCCTTACTTCTTTCTGGTCTGGTGGATGTTAATTTGTAACTTTTTGAAGGCTGTTTCTAACCAAGCAGTGCTTGTGAGTGCCACTCAGTCCCTGGTGTCCCCATTGGCATGAAATATGATGTGAGCAGCTGTAAAGGGACTTTTCACTTACCTTCTGCTTTCTCCCCAAAAGCTTTCAAAATTTGTGTTATATAGAAAAAAATGATTTAAACAGCTTCAGTGATGTATTTCAGAGTCTGAATACAGACTACTATATCAAGTAAAAGTGATATACTTGGGCTGTTAGAAAAACTTTCATCACTACTCTATAACAGTAAAATACATGGTTGTATACCATCCATGACACAGTAATATTTAACAAAATAAATGTCCTTCATCTCTTACAACCTTTCAAAATATTCATATCTCATTTTTGCACTTTATGTTAAATTCAAATGACGTTAGTTTCATTTGTATTTCTTCCATTTTGGCTTTCAGATTAGAAACACCATCAAAAAAACCCAAAAGTATGGGGTAGTAGTTTCATTTCATTATGATAAAGAGTAATTCCATCTGATTATATCTGATTCATCCCCTACTGAAGGACGTAAATCCTGCACTGGCACAGCAGTTGCGTTGGTGATATAATAGGTCACTCTATTTTTAGTTCTGCAATCACCTACCGGCATGATAGGGGCAGCTTTAAAAAAGGTTAAAAAGGTCATGTGCTTGCACACTTAATTCAGTGACATTAAACTTGATAAAGTGCTGCACTGTGACTGAGTAAACAATAAAGATACATATTTTCCTCAATATACAGTGGACCCACATGTGAATAATGGAGGCACTTATGCTGTCCAGAGTGTGAATAATGAGGGCACTTATCCCATACACGGAGCACCGCTTCACCGCTGCGCTCGCATCTGGGAATCCCGCGCCTTGACTCGGTGCATACATCACGGGTCTGCCCTCGGCACCGGGCCAGCCCCTAATCATGCAGGCACTTTGCATTGTTATCCCACAGCATCACACCCTGTCAGCCAGGCCAGGGAGATGATATACTGGTGCTTGAACAGCAGTGGGATGGCTCAGTGCTGAGCGAGCCAAGATGGTCGTGGGGAAGGATGGGGGGAAGGTGTTTGAAATATGCAAACGTGTTTTCTGCTTTTGATTTCCCACAGTTTAGTTCTCTCATGAGTTTTTGGCTCTGGAATCAGGAAATATGAAAGACAAGGGCTTGAAATCACTGTCTCTTATGCCCAGACTGAATAAAACAGTCAGGTTTACTTGACTGCTTTGCTCACTTGTTTTATACATCCAGTACCACAAAAGTTTTGCAGCTCTAACAGAGTATGTATGTGACAAATGGTCACATATTTTGCTCTGCCCTACACAGATCACCATGGCTATTGCATAGGCATTTTAAAGCTTTCCAGAACCTTCCAGACACAGTAAGTCAGCTGAAGTTCTCCAGTGCCTAAAAAAGTTTGCATTTATTGTTTGTGATACAAGATAAAGTGCCCTGCTTATCATTTTTAACTTCTCTTTTTCTGTTCCATTAACACTCACCACAGTTGCACTATGAGATCAAAAGTAGCCACTGAAATAAAGCACAAACCCACAATCTGCCAAGTTCCTGGGATTTTTAGGTTTTTAATTCTCTATAAGGTCCACTTTCAGCCAATAAGCAAGAGGCAAGGCTGATGTGGGAGTTCTGCAACCTGTTTGGTTTTTTTTTTTTATTTAAAAAATTATTTAAAAACGAACCAGATGATTGTTATTATTATTGTCAAGAATTCTTAGCAGAATTAATTTTTTGAAGTTCTGATAATTCTAGGGAGAAAGTTCTGGGCCTGATTCTTGGTTGTACTTGCCTTGGATCTCCACTATCAAAAGAGTTACTATAGACTTAGACAAGAAAAGGGGAGTAGTACAAGGAATTTCCAACTCCACAGCAAAGCATTTTGTATAATAAAACAACCGTGTGAACAATTTCAAATACAGAAGGAGGTCAGAAAATATTTGGCTTTTCACCAGCTCAATTTGTGCATGCAAAACTGATGATATTTCAACTTTTTACAGGCAAACTTTTTGCCATTGTTAACAGTTTTTTGTGCCCAATATTAATCCTTTCCACTAGGCGGTAAAGCAACCTCATCAGATTCAGAACAAGATCAGATCCAAGCAAAATTCTAACACACACACCCCTCATCCCCTATTCTAATAGTTCTTTTCCTGATCTTTGTGATAGACTGAAACTGAGCAATGAGATTAAACAGTGAAACACAGTAGACGCAGACCTTCACTTGCCTCCCTATTGTACCATTATGATTTCATTGTAGAGTGAAAAATCACATTCCATATCTGTAGTACCTAACTCTTGCGTGTTTTTTTTAAGCTTAAAGTCCACAAAATTATATTAAGTGTTAATCAAGCACTGTTGGAATTCTATATGTAACTGTAAAATTTGCCTCCAAAATGGAAAACTGAAACAAGCAGGGTAGGTATCCAACATAGGTATTTAACCTGCCGGAATAATTTGCACATTAAGCACCTCTGTTCTCATCATTGAGAACAGAAAAGTCCAGATGGTTATCTTGGAAAAGATAAGTCAGTTTTAAACAGCTTAAGTTAGAGTTGAAGTGTTGATTCCATTCTTGGAGTGAAAATCCACACTGAAAATGCCTTCTGATTTCAATTCTGCTGACTTCATCCCACCTACTCTCTTATACGCAAGAAAAGGTAAAAGCTAACCAAGAATAAGAAAAGCAAATGATTTGTAATAGGATTTATGTGCTGCAACCTTTTGGCCCTTTATGGTGCACTGGAGAGGTGGCAGGAAAGCCATCACAAACATTTTTATTTTCCCATTAGTTTCCTGCAAGTCATCAGTCGGGTTTGTAGGGACACATTTTCAAAGTCTGATTTGTTGGATCCACCTGCCAACCCTCACCCAGGCTTATTCAGATTGCGGTTTTAGACAAATGGAGTTGCACAATTCCCCATCTGTGCATCCTAATAACAAAATGCTTTTCCTCCTCTTATCTGGCAAAGAGTCTGTCTTCATCCTGTTTCTTTGAATGCTGAGTCGGCAAAGGGATCTAAGCCCAGAAGCTGCTGACCATGTCTTGGAAGCCTTCACTAGGATCCAGTGCCTGAATATGTGGCAGGAATTTTAGTGGTGCTTGCTTAGGCAAATAATGATTTTGTATCTCATTCAAGCATAGCTAAGTATATAGCTATCCAAAATCGTGCACAGTAACACTTGCAATAAATGTGGATGTGCATTTAATATTTATAGCTTTTTGGTGCTAAAATGAAAACCCCACTGGAAAAACATTATCCTAAGGGATACTTTTTACATCCTACACACACAACATTCACATCAGAAAGCTAATTTAGTATCTCTGGAGTCTGATTTTGTTGTTTTTCCCTGCCATACGCAGTGGCTGAAACCAGTCACAGCTATAATTACTTAGAGACTACGATACTATTTGGATTGTATTACTCAAGTAATATGTCAATGACTACAAACTGGATTTTAAAGCGTGATGGAGAAGAATGCACTTATGCATCCACTATTTCTCAAGTCCAGGACACATGCAAAGTCGTGCATCTGGGATGGAATAACAGCATGCAACAGTAAAGACTTGGCATTGATGGGAGAGAAAGCTTTGAAGACAAGGAGCTGGGGGTCTTGGTGAACAAGACCCAGCAGTGTACCCCTGCAGGGATGAAGGACAGTCATTTACTGGGGCTGCGTTAACAAGAATATACTCTTGCTAGCAGGTCAAGAGGAACATTTGTTCTTGTATATTCAGCACTTGTGAGACCACATTTGGAGTAATGCCTCCAGCTTTGGACTGCCTAGTATAAAAAAGACATTGACAAACTGGAGCAAGTCCAGTGGAGGGCTGCCAGGATGATGAGGGGCTGGAGCATATGACGTATGAAAAGGAACTAAAAGAACAGGGGTTGTTCCATCTGAAGAGGAAAAGGCTAGAGGTAGGAATATTGTTGTCACCTTCAACTATCTGCCAAGTACTTACAGAGAAGATGGAGCCAGAGACACACAGTGATATTACAAGAGGCAACAGATGCAAGATGCAGCAAGAGGAACACAGCAGGCTGCCTAAGAAAACAGCAGGTTGCCTAAGAAAGGGTGTCAAATGTCCATCCTTGGAGATTTTCAAAACTTTGCTGGATAAGCCCTGAGCAACCTTGTCTAACTGTGAAGCTATGACCTCCAGAGAACCCCAAATTATTCTGCTTTCACCCCCAAAAAGAAAAACCAAAACCCACAAAAAACCCAACCAGGAACTATTTCATCAGCTCTATACCCTCATCTTGCAGGATAAAATTCAGGCACATTATAGCACTTGAAAAACATTTTCTTCATGACATCACTGACACTTACTGAAGTTGATCAGAAACTTACAACAAAAGGGGTTTATTCTGCAAAACGTAGTTATCAAAATACTTTGTGATATTAGGCCAGTCAGGTAAACTTTTGATTAAAAATGGGTTCTATCAGAAACTTTGTCTAAATTCTTGCCAGCTCACCTCCTGGGGTCCCAGCATTTCTCTGTCTGCAACAGGAGCTCTCCTTAGGCCACAGGTGTCCCAGTGAATGGGCAGATCTGGGAACCCTGCTCCAAGCCCTGCAGATGACCACTGCTTAATGTCCTCCTAGGCCACTTCACACACAAGAATTCTCTGGGAAACAGGGCTAATTCAACAGCCCAAACTCAGCATTGTTTCAGCTTCACAGACCAAAATGTTCCCATTGGAGACAGGAAAAAAGTGTCTACTCATTCTGCCTGAATAGTCATTCCTACAGAATACTTCATTAAAAGAAATCCCAACTTTGTATCAGCTGTCTTTAACTTCAGACATGAGTTTACATGGATTTACTGTGTGTGTAGTTCCAGGCTTTGAGCATCTCAGCAGCTGGCTGTGTGTGAGAAGGCTGTGAATTACATTGCACATTAATACAGACTGGTATCTCTCAGACCTTTTACTTGTGAAATTTTCTTTTTTTGTGGAAAACCTTTGCAGTTTTGTGGGAAACCTTTTAAGTGGGATAATAAGCATCATGATTGGTTTACACAGTTTGGCAACTGTCAGGAAGGGCAAGAGAAAGAAAAGAAAGTTAAGGTTAGCCTTAACATTTCCAGGATTTGAAGCTGCAAACATAACGGGCACAAAGACAAGTGTCTTGTCTTAGGATCTGAAGTGAAACTCGACATTCCCTCAGTCCATTTAACCTTAGTTGTCAATAGCATTGCTTTTACATTAAATTTCTCTGTTATTGAAAGATTACCTTTCAGACTGAGGACATCCACAAGTAAATGAAAAATGTCTTCCTTTGCTTTGTGAAATCATTCCCTTGTCTTCATGGACTATAGCCAAGGACTGTTTGTGATAGAGATGATTAATGCAGAAATCAAGTCTAATGTGAAAAGCCCTGGGAACAGTTACTTTGTCTTTCAGCTTTTACATTCAGTTGCATCAGGAAAGGCATACAGATATTTCCTTCCATGGGAACCAAAGTCCATAAATTGTTATAGTAAATTCCTTACCGCTGGGAAGCTCAGATGGACAACCTCACATAGTATCATCTGGTTCATTACTCAGAGCTTTCAGCTGACTGTGATTATAATGCCTCAAAAAAGCCCAACTATGGCCTTTTTCTTTCCTGGCGTATCAGTCAGATTAAAATGGATGACCACCATTTTGATAAGAATTTCTGTTTCACTATACTAGAATGGTGCTTTTACTCCCCATTGTATGCCTTTGGAAAATGCTCTATTACCTTGATCTTGCAGCTTCTTACACTGAAAGCAATAACTGTTGTAGTCATTTATTATTAATGATGATAAAAGCTTTATTCTCCTCATGACAGATAAAAAAAGTTGCACTTGTTCATGACTTTGTCTGTGTTTCTTCAGCTTCATGGTTCCAAGGAGAATGGGTCTTTGGAATCCCAACCTTTAGGTCAAAGCACAGTTTGTAGGTCTGCTAAAACAAATAATAATTAGACAATCATTCCTCTGCTGTCTATCACTCCTGGCTACAAAAATCTTCTGGAAACAGACTGGAAGAACCACGTATCAGGAATTAAAGAGTCTGATTTCCTTTTTCTGATCCCACATTAAAATCCATATCTTTAACTTTACGCCAAGCACAATATGTATTTTTTCTTTTTTTGCAAAGGACATTCATTAACTCTGCTAGCAAATCAGCAATTTCTTTCTAACTGCCCCATCCGTTGCATTTTGTGCTATTTACAGACATGACATTGCCTGCTATTTGAGTAGACCTAGTCTTTTGCGAGTGGACCGGTGAATCGGAACTACTGAAATCTAATTGCCACGGGGGTAATTTAAGGTAACCCTTCAAACTTCTACTCCTCCTTCTTACCAGAAAGATTCCACTTGAGGCTGTGCTAATCTTTGACTTCCCCCTTGGGAGAAAAGTGATACTTGTTTCTTACATTCGGTCATAATAGCAATATTAAAAGGAATGGTTCAACATGCTTTATTAGGAAACTCAGAATAAGATTTAATGTGTTATTTACAGGTCTGTCTAATTGAATAGGTTTGTATACAGAAATTAATCTGGTATTTAACTGCATTAAAAACTCCAACACTCTAACAGCTCTAACACTTAATTAGTTGTAAAGAAACACATTTACCATTGACAAAATATAGTTGTATCGTCTTTCATGCTTTTGCTAATATAGAAGGGAAAGGACTTGTTAACATGAATTTTCTCAAAGCTTTATGGAAGCAGTTTTAGACATATCTGTAGATTCCCTTTCATTGCTACCTTTTTGACAAATACTTTATTATGCTAAAACTCCAGTACATGTTGGATCTACATCATGCTGACTACCTAAGTTCTTTCACTTGGTTTCTTAAACATTAATTAATACCCTACTAGAAGCTAGTGAAAAGAGTCCACTATTAGGTAACAAAAGACAGTTTACGTGAAACAACTTGCTTTGAATCCTTCCTGGATATTATCCTTCCAGAAATTGTGATGTTGATAGAACATCCTGAGCAAAAAGGGGAAGATAACTTACAAATAATACTTTTTTCAAACACACTTTAAAACCTCAGTCTCCACTTGACTCATGTTTGCAACATGCCTCTTCAGATGTTTGGTTTGCACAAATATTTTAACAAACCAGTTCACTGGGAGGAATGCTTCATTAAGATGGCTTTCAAGAAAGTTTTAAAAATTATAGAGGGAATCAATTGAAATGGGAAACACTGGCTGCTTAGTTACAGTCTCAAGTAAAAACATTTAGTATTTACTCTTTTCAATGAGAAGGAAATATTCTATGCTGCATGGTCAGTACAATCACTCTGAATCCCCAGCTTTCGACTGAGTCTCTTGATAAGCAAGCTATACAGCAGATGAGTATCTATTTGCAGCAATTTGGAGCCACAAATGAAAAATCAAGAACACTTTGTTCTGTTTAAGAATAAAATGTGAACAGGAAGGGAACAAATTCTGAGTTTCAAGTGATCCTTTTCCCAGTGATAAACACACCACAGTTTAAAGTTATCACCAGACAATGTCAAACTTTCTGAAGACAATTATTTTCTCTGCATAATCACAGTTTTAGTATCTAATACAAGGTCAGGACTGTTCCATTAGAAATCTGTGCCAAACTAATGTGCTGATTTGGCATATTAAGCAGCATTAAAAACAGCTGATGTTTGAGTGCAGAAGTTAGCTCTCTGTGTGTAAAATCCACACTAAATTAATACTAAATTATTTTCAGTGAGCAGATGTCTGATACTCATTGTCTTGATTAACTTCTACTGTACCTGGGCACCATATACTGCCAATAAAGTTATTGAAATTGAATTAACTTCATCTTTTCATGCTATATTATCCCTTTGATGACTCTACATCATGGTTTGATTTAATGCTCCTGGTGATCAGAAAGACTAAAAGTTAAAGCACGCCATATGTGATCAGAGTTGAGGAAGACTTTATGAGGGACTTCTGTTAACAAAACAAAAGCTTTATAATTTCAATCCATCCTAAAAACTAATTAAAAAAAAATCTGGAGAAAGATATCTTTTCCATTGTACCTTGGGAAGGCACCCAAGTACTAACATTTACTTCATGGATTATCATTTTTTCAGCAAAAATCTCACTTTTATTTCCATGTGCTTCCATACTTCCAATGGAGTCACTTCCAAGAAAAAAATTGCAGGTGGTTGAGGCAAAATACAAGTGAAAAATTTGCCATAGTTTTGCATCTCACCTATGAAAATCTCCTGTCACTACAGAGGAAAAGCAGAGTAGAAGATGCTCTGAGTTCTTAGTCCTTTAGTTTCTGGCAAACCGTGGGCTTTATTTTGGGTTGTTTTGTTTTTTTTTTTTAAACTGTTTTCATTAAGTGAATACTTCTACTCCCATTCCAACCTAAAAAAATGTATTTATGGCATTGCAACCTAAGAGAGGGAATCAAAAGCCAGCAATTCTTCCTCTATGTAGTCTAAAATTCTTCCTCCTGGCAACAATTTTCTTTTTTTAAAAAGGCTATAAAAATTAATTGTAGTAACTTTTAATGTGATTTAGCATGTGGCAAAGCCCTTTCTGCCTTCAGTACCTTCTATGATTTCTTACTGTGAAAAAATATCAGTACTCTAAAACACAGGACAAAGCCTTATTTTCACCTCTTTGGAGTCATATTTGAGGGAAGAAGATACACAACAGATGGTCAAGAGGAGATAATTCACATTGAAGAGTTTTGAAAAAGAGAAAATTCATTTAAATGCTTAATTACAGATTTAGGGGAAATATTTTTAGGCTTCCCTGCCTGAAAGAGCATGTATTTACTCATGCAAATTAAATGTTTGTTTTCAAATAGATACATGGTAGATAGGAGGATGCATTAAGCTTGCAGACAGGACAATTTAATTTGTAAAAAATATGTAATGTTAGATGGAGCATATGAGTTAAATTTCAGTGATTCAGTGAGGAGGTGATGTCTATTCATTATATGTAGGTTTTGACTCTCTCAAGCTTTAAAGAGTCACAGACTTTTAACTTCTCTTTTCTTGTATGACAGGACATTATAAACTCATATAGGCTACTTCTGTATTTAAGTTTTGGATTAAATATTTAACTAAGTACTAGTTACTGAGCAGTAAGAAACACATTAAAAAACCTGCAGATTTTAATGTGTGCCAAATGTGGCATATGGTATGCAATTAAATAAAAGAGTTGCTTAACATTTACAGTTTTAAGGACACTTAAAATTTTATTACTCTGCAGATTTTTTTTTCCTTGGGGGGGGGCAATTCAGTCAAATCCAGCATTTAACTAACCAGCTACTTTGCTAGAAAAACTCTTGTTCTCTTTGAACTGTAGCAGAAAAAAAATCAGGGGATGCCTATATTTATGAACTAATCTTCCAGCTATTGAAATTATGGGAGGAACAGAGAAATAAGGGACAAGTATACTTCAGTTAAAAGACACTGGATGCAAAAGGTGAAATTCTAGCCTTGCTGGCCATGGCTACACTAGTTTGTGCTACTGATTGCCAAAAGAGTCTTTGCATGACTTTAGCCTAGGCCAATTAGTCCTTTCCCACATGACTCCTGCGCAGGGCTCAGGAGGTGGCATGGAGCTAGTCCCAGAAGGCAACTTGAATTCAGCAGTGCAGAAAAGAGTCCCAAGCATTTTATATTTACTGGTACAGTCAAAGCTATTAAGTCAGTGATTAAATTCCCACTAAGTTCAGGGTAGCCAGGATTGTACCCAAAACTTTTTGTTTCTAAGGAGCAAATCTATGTGATAGAGCACATTAATCTTCATAAATTAACACTTCTTTGTGGCTGGTCTGCATAAACTACAGTATTCATTGTGTCTACTTCCTTACAGGCCACAGAAAGACATTATAAATGGCTGCTTTATTTACTGTCTTAGAACTCCTGAAACTTTGGTGAAAAAAAAATCACTGTTTTAAGCCCTAAAAAACCTTTGTGAATTGTTGTTTGGATTTAGGTTTGGGTTCATGTTTGGGTTCTTTTTAAAGGAAGTGCTGTACCTTAGAATAGAACTATTTTTAATGACATGTCAGGAATCATATTTTGAAATGCTTGTCAGCTTTTTAAAATGTGCTGTTGAATCTTATTAAGCTGTCAAAAGTATGACTAATATGTTAACAAGTAACATGATTTTGCTGTAGATCAGTATTTCAGTCTAACAGATCTCAGAGCCTGGAGAAGAGGGAAGAAAGGCAATTGTTTGTAAACTTTTTGCTCTGACATTTATTCCTCTCTGCCTCCACAGCGCACAGCATCTCCCTGCTCTAAGAGGCATTTAAATGCTTTACAGGCGGTGTAATCTGACCTAGGAAGCTGGACAGAGAAGTAAGTGAGGATAGGAAGAATGGAGAAAGTACTTCCAAGGTAGCACTTTTGGTTTTCCAGCAATTTCAACCAAGAGTCAACATTTTCTACAGGAAGCAGTGTGATTCACAAAAGAATCATTCAATCAAAAGCCAATGTGTTCTTAATAGTTTTGACTGAAGACTTTCAACAAACCCTGACATTAAGTTAAATGGTATCAGGAAGGATGAACCTGTATCAAGACTAAAGCTTCCAGTGTCAAACATCCAGAGGTACTCATTGCTGGAAAGGACATAGGTGTGTATTCTTTGACTACAGACAAAATCCCAATTGAATTCTTGTTTAAATTAGGAAAAGAACTCTCAGGTTTAGTTTCGTTAGGAGTGAAATTGCTTGTCAGATATATTAAGATAGAATACAGGGTCATACTTACGTATGTTATTTTTATTGATCAAATGAGCTATCTTCCATTTGCTCATGCATTCCCAATGTGAAAGAACAACTGACATCTGGAACAGTTTTCAAACTATTTGATGTAACCATTTTCAAAAGAAAACTGGCTGAATAAAATAATTATTCAATCAATTGAAATCGGAGTTTATTAGTAACAGCTGACTTGTATTTGTGGCTTAGCTGGAAGCAGTTCTGTGATCCCTGCTACCTAATGATTTTTAATGGATGCTGTAAACAAAAAACATGTTATTTGTTTTTTGCTATTTTGAATATGTAAATAGTTTTGCTACTAACAGGTCGTCTAAAGGTTAGCCTATTCTCTAACTTGTTTTGTTTCTTCCCTTCAGGAAGTTTTATAGGGAGAAAGTTGGCAATTATGGCAGCGCCTAGACTGAGTGGGTCATGGTATGGACCACAGCTTGGCTGGGACAAGGGTGGTTGTCAATACAGAATCCTTCTAGCCTGAGCCTCTGGGTTTTCTTTCTCTGGAAACCCTGGAGTGGTCTGGTGCACAACAGGATCTCACCAAGGACTCAGGAGCCTGGAAGGCCCCCTCATCCAGCCATTTAGGTGTAAACATCTCTATTCCCTTAATTTACAGAGCTGCTGTTAAACAGAGGCATGAAAGACTTAAGTTGTTCAGATGCTACAGGAAGAGGAGCCAGATAAGAATCAAAAGGGAAGAAGTACGTGTTAGGTAGGAAACAGTGTACTGTTTCGAAGGAATTTTCGTCATTTATTACTCCTACTGTCCAAAGCACTTTATGCAATTTATTTAAAAAAATAGAAAAATAATAACCCCAAACTACTCCATGTGAAGAGTCTTAAGATTATGACTTGAGATTTCCTCACATGGACCTCCCAGAGGTACATAGAAATAACAGACAGTACCAGTTCCTTCCTCTAGCCAACCTATTCATCACATACCCAGCCAAGCACATCGGGGTAATTTGGGGTCTTGGCTACGTAAAGGAAAAGGAAGCTGGATGCTTCATATAAATGAGTCAGTTTTTCCCCCAACTGACTATGTGACTGTTTCAGAAAACCCTGATCGTGGTCAGTTAACTCTGCAAAGTATCTTGCGTGCTTGAATGCCTATTTACCTTTCAAACACTGGGCCAATATCATGA
Source organism: Charadrius vociferus (assembly GCF_000708025.1). NCBI lineage: Eukaryota > Metazoa > Chordata > Aves > Charadriiformes > Charadriidae > Charadrius > Charadrius vociferus. The sequence continues at coordinate 597,489 of NW_009648594.1, forward strand.
AACCAGATGGAAATTCTTTGAAAATTGAGTACAGGATGGAGTCACTCCAAAGCCAGTGCCCAATGAGATAGGAGTTCATGAAAAAAGAGAACCAATGGCATTACATATTTCCAAATTTGGTATGCCTCACAAAACTAAGTCAGTATTTCATCTTATCACCATATATATATTCTTTATATTTTCTAACTTTTATTAATTAAAAGTAAACAACTAACTTGTCAACTCACTAGCAAAAATCCCCAACATTTTACATTGCTTACTACTTCTTACTTGAAGTTAGCTCTTCATGCTTACTCCATTATCAAAACAAAACAACATGCAATGTTCTGCTTGGAAAAAAATAAGTATCGATACACAATAAACATAGTATCTCCTGTCCTTAATTTATATTCTATGTTTTATATTTTCTGATCAACCTGTATGTCTCAAAACTTTTTAATGAGGGAATGTTTAACTAGTATAACTTACTAAATAAGCACTTCACTAACATTATATAATTATGTACGTGTATTTATTCTTACTTTGATACTCCTTACAGCATTTTTGTGGTATTAAGATCTGTACAAAAGCAGGTAAACCTGTCTTCTGGTTTTCGTTTAGGCTGTTATGTTCATTTCTGTGTTTCTAATATAAACCAAAGATAGCTGAAATATGAGATATGTGGGTTTTGATGTCTGTATATAAAATCTAGTGCTATATGAAATCACTAGATTAATAGCTATTCTAGTAGATGCATTATCAGGCAAAAGAAACTTGCCTATTGCTAACAGGCAAGTCTGCCTCCATGGTCTATCAGAACACTTAAACAAGCGTTTGTTTTTATGCACTGAAGACAGCAAAACAAGGAGCAACCCAAAATAAAGTTAATGGCGGTACTGTGATCCTTCTAGCTGAAGAAGTTTGAAATGTGAACTTCAGGTATATGCAATAGGCATTATGGGCCGTATATGGAGATTATCTTCATGTATATTGGTACGATTCTCAGATTACTGCTGTATGTAGGAAAGGTAAGAGGCACAATGACCAGCTGTGCAAAGAAAAGTGGATGTATAGAAAAACCACATGTCACTGAGCTATATATTAAATCAGTGCTGCCATTCTGTAGGGCAATGCAGAGCTGAACTTTAACTGTAAGTATTCCAAACTGACTTTTACAGGAGTTAATACAAGCCTTTAGCGTACCTAGTCCACAGCTGCTCTTTGTGAATGCATTCCTTCTTATTCATTAAAGTAATACGATTCCCAGATCATCTCACAACTTTATCAGCATCGTTGGTTCTAGCCACTGGATTGCATTTGTGGCCATCTCCAATGGACTTCCCTTTGCTTCTGAAGTAGATATATAACATGTACTGATGATGTGTGTCTGAAGCCTGCAACTTTCTTGTGACTTTTGGCAACAGTACTAGTGTTCAAACGTTATAAATCTGTGTGCTAGACTTTACAGAACAGAACATTCAAAAATGATCACAGTAATGTGGGCCAATTTCAGCTATGGTTTTGATTAAAAGTTTGATAGAAACCTCAGAAAAATGACAACATGCTTCCATAGATAAGCTCTGCAACATTTATATTCCACTTCACTGCACTGGGTTGATTCAGAGTATATTTGCTTTTCCTGGCCACAGTTTAAGTGCTCAATAAAGCTACATTCTATTATTAAGTGCTGACTCTTTTTCCCTAGATTAATGGGTTTTGGTTGTCCAGAGAGATGAAGTCTTTTGAAGAGGATGAAATATACTGAACTGAGTAACATCACAGATACTGGGCTTTTGCTCTTTTATAGTATAAAGACTGCCAAAAAAAGAGAGCGCTTTCCAGATCAGTGGCCTAAGATTATTCATTTTTTTGTGCAATTTCTTACAAGCCTTCAGGAAAAATCAGAGCATTTTTCCTAATGAAGATTGTTAAATGTGCCTTTCATAAATGCCTGTGAAGTAGATTTGACGCTGTAACTTGACCTGATAATGAAAATGAAAGGCTAGCTTGGAGTATTCTGTGATGACAAAGAGCTGAACAAATTGAATTTTCCTTACCCTATCATTTAGCAAATTTTGTGATTTCTAAATGATTAAATAATTTTATGTGTTCATTCCGTGCTGTTTAACTGATCACATAATATTAACACACTCTGAATCAAACAAGCAAGACTATCTATATCACCACTGTTGCAGGATTCTGAGCACTATATTGCATATTAAACAGCTCGAGAGCAAGCTACTTAACTGACCGATTTCTATTTGTCACAATTACATGACTATCGTAGTGTCACCTGAACATGTTAGAAGTGGTGGAACAGCAAGATTATACCCAAGGCTTCATCACTGCATGCTCCTTGCATATTTATTTATCATTTACCCATCTGAAATAGTGCTAGAGTCAGTACCCCCCTTGCACATTTCAGCCAGACATTGGCCATTATGCTTTTCTTTCTTTCTTTAACAAGAGGAATTGCACATAAATATAAAACAGACACTGCTACAAGAATACTGGCAGAACAGCGAATGTGACTCCATATTTGGAGAAGCTCTCAATAAGGAAAAATTCATGTTGGCAAAATTGTTTGATCTACATTTTAAGTGCAGACTTGAGGATACAGTCAGTGTAAACATGACTATCGTGCAGGAATGTTCTCAGAAGTAAATCCGTAGGTCATGTCCTATTCCCCTGTCTCAATATTCTGGTCAAATACTGGACATTTCCGGAAGACAGAGTACATGCACAACAAATACCTCCCAAAAGGATAAAAGAACTAAGGATAAATAGTTCAGGTACACATACCTATAAGTCTGAGCAAAAGAATATCTGCTGCTCTTGCATAAGCTACACTACACCATGAGGAAGCCTTCAGCACCCACCTGCTAGTCAGAGGACTGAACAGTGACAGGTTGATACTAAAGAGGAGTATGAGGACACCCTACTCACAGAGAAACCAGCATACGCTACATCCCATATCATTGCCATCACAGCTTGTTTTCA
>NW_009648594.1:600505-623824 GCF_000708025.1 Charadrius vociferus
CAGGAAGAGCATTCGCAACCAGCTGTATATACCGTACAGTATGGCGGGTGTTTGGTAAACATAGTGCACCTCTCACAGTCCAAACTATTGAAAGAATGACCTCTCCTCCTTCCACCTTGCCCTTCTACCTTGTTCCTACATCTATCCAACCCCAACCTTCAGTAAGAAAAATACACTTCTTCCAGTTTCATGTTGCAGTCTTCCTACGTCCCAAGGAATTGGGGCCGAGAACCTCTCTCACTGAATTAAATAGCAGCATTTCCAGTTACTTCAATAAAGATGGAACTTTTCTCCTTGCAGTAGATCTTTGATTGCACATTTGTCTCAATTCACTTTAAGGTAACCATTGTACCAGCCATGGATCTTTCCTGACATGCTTTTCCAGCAAAAGAAAACTGTCACTGTCCTATTTCACCTGTGCCTGCTGGGTCTTGAATTGCAGCAGTACAGCAATGGGAAGGCTGACTGCATTCACCACCCGCTTTTACTACCATTATCGAATTCAGCACTCAGTTCACGCATTTGCAGAACATGATCCTCTCCGCTCTCTTCTGGCTTTTTAACTGGAGGCACAGTTCTGCGGAAATGGATAGTTCAGCCATGCTGAGGGAGTTTGCAGCTCAGAACTTGCAAAGGGGAAACACCTAGTTCATTTGCAGTAAAGTGGGGGGCTGTGCTACCAAGATGAGATGAAAAAGGTGCTATCACCAGTAACCAGCTGTTGTCAGATCAAGCCATCATGTAAAAAAGTCCACAGATGGGTAGGAGCAGCATTAGTGGACATTGCAAATCGAATTTCCAAGTCAGAAGGGCACCCTGCAGGCTGTGCAATGGGGTGACTGCGAGATGCCACAGACCGGAGAGCATACAAATTTCGGATCAAACATCCACACTTGTATACATACACCAGCACTGCTTCAATACTAGGACATGCTGTATGGCAATGACTTTCCTTCAGGGCAGGCAGAGGATCTCATTGGTAGAAATCTGTAGCAAAAGCCAGCAACATTTCTTTGTCTCCTTGCTTTGTTGTTGTGTCCTGAGAATCAGACTGTAAGCATGAAGAACTGAAAACTTTATCTAGGGAGAAAAGACAATGCACAAGAAGAGGCAGTGCTTCTCCACACTCTTTTGTCAATACAGTTGCTTCATTTAACTGTCCGTTCTTCTTCATCCTTGGCTATACCACTGCTGACTGAAGAAAGGAGGTGTTCACAGCTCAGCCTTGGAGCTGTTTCACTGGAGAATTTATTCTAGTTTGGATCCTCCCACTACATGTGTTTAGGCTGTTTGGGTGCCAGCGAATGTGATCCTCAACAGTCATCGCTTTTGCCAGGTTACCTTTCCTCCAGGGGTTTGGCTCCATTCAGTATAGGCCTGCTGAAGTCTACTGTATCCCTACAAAATTCATCAGTGTTTCTTCTGCCGATCAAAGCTAGAGACATTAGCATCACCTCTAACTTCTGTCTGCACATCCTCTCTCCTGGAAACTGCAGGCAGTATGTCCATGGTCTATCCTCGCACAGACACTTCCATGCAGAGCAGATCCCACAATGATATTTATATTGCTTTATCATTCTGCAGGAAAAAGTACTTGCAGGCAGTATGTCCATGGTCTATCTTCACACAGACACTTCCATGCGGAGCAGATCCCACAATGATATTTATATGGTTCCTGCTTTATCATTCTGCAGGAAAAAGTACACCCGTCCAGAAAGAAGACATTCAAATGGGTCCTGATCCAAAAAAATACGCGTTTTTTTGTGGCCATGAGAAAGAAAAGTTTGATATCCTGGGGTTTCTGAAAGCTCTCCCATGAGCAGCATGGGGTGATCTTGGAGAGAGCCTTTGCAGACCCCAGGCACAATGATGTGAGTCTCAGCCATGGTAAATACTTTGGCTCAAATTCCCCACGGCCTAATATGTCATATTTCCATCTGAATGACATGAGACTTGGGCTCATGTTTCTAATCCCCTAATCAAATCTCATTCTGTTTGTCTGGATCATATCATAACATTTTGGTCTACAACAAACACACTTCTCAGTAACAGCAAACTTAGTTCAGAAGCATTTGTGCAGCCCCAGGCTGGCCAAAGAATTGCTCTACAGTTACAGCAAGTGGGCTTGTACCTGTGTTTGCTCCTGTGGAAAGGTTTAACAAGGTGGATTGAAAATATTATTGGAGAATGTGGGCTGTAATGATTTTTACCTGGTGGGGACTTATTCATCTGAATGTTGTTTTATCATTTCAAATGTTACTTGTGGGAAGGGAATGTCACAGCTCGCCAAGAACTACATTATGTCAGCTGCCATGCTCTATAAACAGATTACACACACCTTATATAAACAAACTGTGGTTAGCTAATTATCCTGAACAAAAATACACACAGAGAAGAAAATTCATTTCAAAATGATTAATTATATAAATTTTAGTTTCACTTCAGCAACATATTTCCAATATCCCCATGTGTAGCTGCAGCTTAATAAAACTCCCTGTAAGATTACCACCATTTAGTTGGTTTCACAAGTTCAGATTGTTGTACAGAATCGTGCCATGTTGTGAATTCAGTACTAACCACATTGTAAACTATGACCTAACTTGGCAGAGAGGGTGTATATATTGTAAATAGATATTATGACAGGTGTATCAGCTAGTGCCAACAATCAACTTTTTAGAAAATATCCAGTATCAAATGGTTATGGCCATAAATAAGCTGGAAAAATTGCAAATGGCTTATTAAAATATTCAGGAAAAATGTTTTATTCAAAGGGTCATTTCTTATTACCCATATCATCAAGTAAAAAATTAGAAGTAAAATGCTAAGTCAGGCCAACACACTTTACTCCTTTTTTCCAGAAGTAGCATATAGTGCATAGTAACATATTCTTGTGGGAGGAAAAAAAAAGTCTTAAGAGCACTATAACTACTTTTTGTCAAATAAGACAGTTCAATAAAAAAACAACACATCTCTGCCTTGGGTACGTCTTCCTTTTATGAAAATCTTACGTTTTCAAAATTTGTTTTGACAGCATGAAGGTTGAAGCAAATATCACAATAAATTAAAAAAAACCCCACAGATATCCAAGTAAATTGGTAGAATTTTTTCTAAAAATAGGTTCAAAGCATGATTGACTAGACAGCAAAATAATTCCAAGTTTGGAAGGAACAAGATGCTCAAAGGAAGAGATGAAGAGATTAACCAGAAAATTTAATGATTTTAAATACATACTTCCCAATGCTAACATACAGCACTAAATACAGCAAACAACTTAACTGATGTTGATATAGCCTACAAATGGTTCCCATATGTGGTTCCCAACTATGTGTATACTGGGTAGTGTATTTATTCCAGTGGTAAATAAAATCTTAATTCAGCAACCCAGTGGTTTACCGATAGGGCATGTGTGGATATCCAGCTTTTAAGAAAAACATTCTTAGTGGTATTCATAGCCACATTACAAAACCCCGCAGACATAAAGTCCCTCATGAATTTCCATTGGAATTCCAGCCTAATACGGAACTCATGGGATATAATAAGGATTTGATTTTGTGACGTCTAAGGCAAAGCACTGGTTATGAACTGCTTAGAAGTTTCACAAATAAGTACAGAATTGGCATCTTCAGCATATTCTCCAATATATTAGCATTGCATACTGGTCAGACACTCCACAAATTTAGAGGTGTCATGCATTAAAACTAATTGTAGCAAGAAAAATGTCAACATAGCACATTAAGAACTCATTTTATTCCAGTTATAGTTACTAACCAATGCTCCATTCCTACTTCTGCCTCAACTCTCATGAAAACTTTATGCAGGAGAACTGAAGCACTAAATATAATTATGAGGTAGTGGAGATATTCTCAGTTCTAAGAGTTTGTTTCATATTGTTATAAAAGAAAGTATTTACAAATATGTAAGAAAACATAGGGGAATGAAAACAGAACATTTCCTTTGACTTCTAAAGTCATACTTAATTTAGCAATCCTCTTGAAAAAGGAGAGATACTTATTAAAGAAAATACATTACAAAAAAATCAAAGGTTGCAACAATTAAGAGAAGTCAATGATAAGACTGTCCATGTAACTGTAAGCTAGTATCTTTCTGCAAGTACATTCAAGAAACTGTGAAATTAAAGACTGTAATATACTATTTTTTCTTCAGGGCTCCTGTCAAATTGACTGGGCAGAGTAGACCATTACACAAGACTAATTTAAATATAACTGTCTATTGCTTGCTACAGAAGTTGAAAGAAACGCAAAGCATGGTATAGTAAAGTGTTGGGAAAGAAAGACTGTTCTCATGGTAAGTTACATTTGTGGCCTCTGAACAACTATACTCAACCTGTCCTGAAAGTGCTAGGTGTTGCTCAGCAAAGTGTGTTATTCACATTCATCACAGTTGTTTAGTTTGTGGAAGCTGCTTATCACTCCATGTTCAAGTTACGAGCCTGGAACTGGCTTTCCAAAATTTAAGTACTACTTTAAAAAAAAACCAAAAACACCTCAGTATTTTAAAGTTTGGGTTCATACTTTCTAGAAAATCTCGATAAAATTAATTATTTATCTCACATTAACGGAAAAAAAAATCTACTGTTTTTTTTTAAGTTCTTTAAAAAGAAAACTCTAAGTGATGAGTCTTACAGAAAAATCCATGAAATAACTAGTGTGGTTTTTATAGCAAGGTAGTATACAGCATGGCTAGAAGAAACACAAAGAGGAAAAAATACTAAGTAGTTGTTCATTAAATAAGTACTTTCTGCAGTGAATGAGTCAGGAATCTTGCAGGAAAGAAATACAGAATCACAGAAGTTACAGATAATCTAAAAGCAAATCACTGGAGGATTAAATTAGTTTTGGAAAACAAACAAACACACTTAGTTCTGATATTTTCTAGCTTACAATTGCATGAGTTTGCATCCAAAGGCATATATGCAATTTACCTACTGGGCGCAGGGGAGGCTGTTAAATCTACAAAAGAAAAAAACAGTCTTTCCTGTGGATTCTTAAAAAGCATATTATCAGGGTAAGAATTCCTCAGTCCACAGCATGAACGGCAGTTCATGAGCTATAGCTGGTAATAGCAGTGGGTTGACAGTTGCTATGCACACCAGACAGAGAGCACAAAACCTGAAGTTTGGTCAAGAAGTGGCTGAGATGTTTGCTGCCAGCAGAGGAACAGGGAGAGTGGGGACCCCCAGATACTTCCCAGCACCTGGGCAAGTCCCATAGATGTGACAGCCTTTTTTTCCTGCTTTCACTACTTGTTCTATGTTCTCCACATGGATTTCTCTTTTATTCCTGCTTTAGGTAATGAGATATTCATTCTCCCACCTCATCCAAGATTTTTGACGGTTGCTCAAGTCATTTCCCAACAGAGAAGACTTCCAGACAGCGCAAACACACAATAAAATGGAGGCTTCAGATCTTATCTTTTTATCCACAGCAGTTTATACAATTAAGAGAGTTTTGGATCCAGCCCCAGAAGTATTGGAGATCCTCGTTTCTCCTTTCCCTTCCCCATGGTTGTGGACCCTGCAATAACTCCAGGCAGCAGTTACAAGGCTCCCATACACCAGTTACACCTTATCAGCTGCTCCCCAGCCTCTCGCTGCCCAAGGGTAAGGTTAACATGATGTGTGTAGGGCTAAAAGGTACCTGAAGCAATCTGCTGTTTTGATGAAGAAGATCAAAATGGACTATGAGAAGTAAGGAAAAAATACGCGTGTTATGAGTTTGGGAGGTAGATGAAAAAGGGTGGATATGCAGCTGAAATTATACAGAGAATGGGTTTGGGGCTTCAGCAGAGGAACAGAAGAGGCAGACTGTGGGTGTGTGGTTCAAGATGTGTGACAGAAGGGTGGAGGACATAAGGATGATGACAGAGCAATGAACTGGTTGTTCAGCAAGTTACCTGTAAAATTTACTTGGAGTCCTGCTCCTCTTTAGATCAATAGATGCCTTCATGTTAATACATACTTCAACACATAAACAAACACTAACCGATAACTACAACTTGCCAGTAGATACACTAAGTAATACGCTGATTGTCATCAGTTATTCCAGCAAGGCAGGCAGACAGACAATATTGTGCCCTGCTTCTCTTCGGAGAGAGAAAGGCAGAGAGGCAAAGCTCTGCTATGGGAGGATTTCCACTTGGGCACGCCTGACTCCCAAACATATTCCTTCTCACCCCACTGTGCTTCTGCTTTTCATTTAGCATATTTTATGTACTGGGAGGGTTCCAACTAAACCGTTTCACAAGGCTCTGATCATGCATTATCAAGCCAAGCCAATCTACCAGCTGCACCATGTAGAGTGTCACTCCTTTCTGGAAGAAAGGAAAGAAAAGGCTTGAAAATGGCTTTCTGTGAAAGACAGATACTACTTTACGTTGTGTCAGCACGCTGTTTGTTGGTCCTGTCCTGCAACCATTTCTCACCTAGCCACTACATATACACACAGTAGTCATGTTTAAGTCTATTTAAGTTTATTCATTCACAGTTTTGAAGTACAGAATAGACCAATTTAATCAATTCATATAATCCCCTGCATAATACTAAGGCCGTACTAAATCCTGCATCTAGTCATGTGTTCACACTTTTAAGTGCTTTGCCTTACTAAAGCATGCTTCCCTTTTCCAGTTGATAAATTTCTCCTGTAGACATATAGTGTGACTTGTAATGTTATCCAGGAGTTGTTTAAGGGTTAAACTACAACCTTTTCTTCTCGATAAAAACAAGGAAATCTCCAAGCAACTGACAAAAATCTTCTTAGGAATTGTTACATTCAGCAGCAACAGCTGAAAGCATTTAGTTTATGAGCCAGTATTCATCTTCAAAGACTTCATTCTGCCCAGAAAAGAAAGAACAAGAGATCAATTAAGATCTCATCCAGCGTGCTAGTAACAGTGGGAAACATACCTCACACAAGTCATATAATCTTGGAATACATCCTAAGCAAACCAAAGTCTGATTTTCACTTTCTTACCTTTCATAGACTGTACAGATGCTGCTTCAGACTGAGATGACCAATTTTGGGAAATGTGAACAAGAAGAACTTTTGGGAGCACAGTTCTGAAAAAGGAAATTATATGCAAGGTACCAGATTCATCATTATTTAGCACATATTATCCAGGTGATTGATGACCAGTCTTTTAATTTAGTGTGATGTCATTCCCATGTAAAATCTGTAGCTTATGGAGCAGGAAAACTGCATGTGGTACATTTCCCTATTTAATCCTCAAAGCAACTCCATCAAACTGTCATTTTTATATTAAACATGGAATTAATTATAAGATTATGATATTTCATAGCAAGGGTTATAAAACTACTGTTTATTCATCTGAAAATGCTTAATTAGGTTTATTTATAACAGGTTATCATATTTTGTTTAGAATATTCCGTTATGTTCTGTGAAGAAACACAGCTCCCTTAGACATGGGCCTAAGCATACGTCTGGGAGCCGTGCTTGAATTTTCCTGAAGATGAAAGTTTCTCAGATCTCAAGCCAGCTTGGCTCTCTACAAAGGTACAGATGAAGACTCTTACATTGGTGAGAATTTCCTCTAACTTCTAAAAAGAGAGTTGGTGTAAGTTCCTTGCTAATTTTAATGGTAGTCAGGAGCTGGTTTTCTGCGTGGAGAATAACGGGAACAGCCTTTCATCCCACTGGTTTTCTACAACAATTTCAGAACATTTGCAAAGGTGGGTCATATTTTTGGGGGGTCCATTTTACAGCCACTGTAAATTCTCTGTTCCAAGGTTTTGAGACCAAAAGGGCTGATGTAAGAAGACGTATAACTTGTAACAGCAGTCCTTATAAATCTTAGCTACACACAAAAGAGCAAAGAAAATAGAGACAGTGAACAGACTGTAAGACCAGGGGAATAAAAGAAAGTTTATTTAGAGGAGACTCACTACCAGACTGGTTTGACTTGAATGACGTTTGTAATCTGTAAAGAGGCCATGTTATGTGAGGTGAATGCAGAGTAATATTCCTGACGGGCAAGAGAATGCTTTGTAGGACCTCCTTGTGACACTAAGGGTAATACTTACTGTGGAGTAAGACTTACAGCACCAAATTACAATTCTGAAAGTGCTTATAAGGAGTGAAAGTAAACAGCCTAGCAGAGCAAAATTCACTAACGTGCATGTGAGGTAAATTATGATTGTTTGCAGATTAGTTTATTATTTTAAAGAAGTAAATAAGTGAACATTTGCCCTGTCTGGTTCACTGTGAGAGCACTCACATGCTTTTGCTTGAACAAGGCTAGGGAAAAAGAGGGCAAAAGTGGCTGGACAAGACTCTTTTTCAACCCTAGTATACTCAGTGTGTTCCATCAGTTCAAAATATAGCTCCAGCTACCACAATAATCTCATTTTGAATCCAGCCTTTGATTTTTATTTTATGGCAACGATTCAGACACAACATAGTTAATAAGCAGCATAAATGTCTCCATACTATTTTCAGTTATGTTCTTCCATAGATTTTAGGAGAGAGATACCTACAGATCTGTACTTGAAAGAATTTTTAGAATATATTCTTTGCAGTTCTCACACTGCAAGCCAGATCCTTTGCAGTAATTCAGTTCAGGCAAACTGGAAAGCAGCATCTCACAATAACCTCTTATGGAATAAAGTTATGAGCTCATTTTGAAGGAAAAAAATGATATAATTGCACAAAGGATTGGTTTGAACTATATTAGTTAACAGAAATTTAACTCCAGAGCCACTGATTTTGCAAGCTCACTTAGAGCTAAGTTTGGTCTTAGAAATCAGGAAAGTGGTTAACTGTTTCCAGCTGGCCTTAGACAACAAGGTCAACTTCAAAAGAAATTTTACCATGAAACTTTTGAAAGAAGTGACACCCATAATTGTCACTTTAGCAATTCTTCTGTAAGAGACCACCATTACATCTTATTTCTGTGTGTAAGTGCATACAAAATCGTATTTCTGCTTTGCTACAAACATGCTTACACAAAGTCATGAAGGTTTCGGGGAATTACAGATGGAAAAGTCCCATTCAGTGCAGGTGTGTTACAGTCATGCATTTTCTTTATAGTAGCATGATTTATCTCCTTTAAGACACAGAAATGAAGACAAAAACCACAGGCACTGGTGTGCTACATTTCAGTATCCTGTGTATAATCAGTACAGGAAGAATGCCTGCGTAGTTTACAAAACCTTCATCTTTTTTATCCATTCTAAACTTCCTGAGTCTAATTTCATTAAATATGAACAACTCCCAAAGAATTCTTTCCCTGACCCTATGCAACCCTTTTTCTTCCCCAAAAAGCAGATTGATAAGAAACCCTACTTGCACATACACCTCCAAAAGCCAACAGACATTTCAGCATGCAGGATGGGTTGATACTGTTGGCAGGATACATTTCATTCTTACTGTAAATTGTAGACAAAGGAAACAGCACCTTGAAATGGAGCAGCTGTTAATATTTGTGGCAGCTATTTGTATGGTATTTCACGAGTACATGGTGGGGACAGACTCAAATTACTGACTTGAACAATTTGGTATGTAGATAATGAGAAACGGTGGTTGGATAATGTAATACGGTAGTGCCAAGAATAAGCATTATAATATGTCAGCAGCTTTTTATTGAATTAAAACATGATTTTCTAGGTACCAAGCCGTGCTACTACTGTACACTTTCTCTGGGAGCTTTTCATCTCAAAAGTTCTAAAAAACCAAGATGTAAGAGAGATACAGAATATTCTTACCTCTGGGGTGAAACTGAGCAGCTGTTTAACATCACATACAACAGCACAGTCTAGGACAGCAGTTGCTAATGTGGGAAAACATACCCAGATGTTGACTCCTTGTCATTTTAGGATCACATCTTGCTTAGATATTCATGCTCAGAAGACTGAACCCTTTCATGCCTTTGAAAATTCTCTTTTCCCCTCAAATTCAAATATGAGAGGAAACCATTATTTTTTTCCATATATAAGAGCAAGATGTATATATGGCTTTACTGACATTTCTCAAAGCCCCTGGTCTCAAGGCTTTGCTTTCTTGGACTTCAGTACTGTAGTGATGCATGCATGAACACTTGCATCTCAAAAGGCATTGGGAAGTGGGGGAGAAAGGACTTATTCCCTTTACCTCCAGACAAGGCTCATGGAAAATCAGAAAGAGTCCTCACACGGGTCACACAGACATCCTTAAGGACTGGCAGCTAATTTTGATAGCCCTGTTAAAGGTTGTCTTAAGACCGGAAACTGGTTTTCCAGGTAAAAGCTATTTCAAATCACCATACTGTTAATTACTTAAATTAAGTAATTAATTTAAGGACTTAAGTCCATTCAAATTTTATTTTTCTGTTCTTTTATGGAAAAAGCTATTTTAAGTCACATAGCCACATTTATGTATGGAAGAAAGTCCAATACAACTGCCCAGGACTAATGTGTTCCAATAGGTACTACAAGCAAGGGATTCAGAGCAACAAAATGTTCGCAAGTGCTCTGCCTAACTCAGAAGTCCAAAACTTGTTGGTTTTTATGTACAAAAGTGTTTACATTTATATATGTAAAATAAGTTTTATATGCTGACCTGGCCACCACGCACACAGTTAGCAGCAAGGTCACGAGAGTACTATGATTAAGAAGCGCCACTCCAGACTGGGCAGCAGCTGGCTTGGACCTTAGCAACCTCAAACCAGGACATTCAGACTGCCCGAGGGTGAGCTTCAGCTCATGCTGAAGCACTATGCTTGGACTTAAGATTTTCTACAGGGAACTAATTCAGAGCTCAGTGCAAGGCTTTATAGCCAGCCAGCAACTGCTTTGTTGAATGTAAGCAAGTCTGTCCGTGGGCACACAGTTAAGCTGGTGCTTGACTGACCAGGTAGGTACAAGCTGGATATGCCCTCAGTTTTCAGCTGGAACCACACAGGATAAATATGACCACAGAGTAAGCTTAAAAGAAATAATGATTTTTCTCTCCATCACAAAGTCATGCAAGCACTAAGCGTTACTTAACTTTATTGCAGGGGCGGGGCGCAAGAATTTATTTTAATGTCTAATTTAGGCATCCACTTTTGATACATACTTTTGGTATTTTGCCATGCTTCCCCAAAGCCCAAACACTAAATGTTCAGTTTTACATTTACCAGTTCCAGCTAATCTCTTGTCCACGGGTTGCATTAGCAAGGCAACAACACGTCAATTGATAATGACTTACCAGCACAGTCCCAGAACAGATGTTACAAGGACATCACCCGTCAGGCGTGGCTTTGGGAGTTTCCATTCAGAACATGTAACAGAAGACTGATCCCATGAGCCTGAGAAACAGATGATTCTTAATGGGACTTATATGACAAAGTTTTTGGCTCAGTCCTGTAGAGTTCAAGGGCTGAAACAAACCTGGAAGAAGTTCACCACAGGGACTGCCAGGAGGACAGCTGCTTAGGGAAAAAGAAAAAAAGAAGTGACCCACACTTCATAGTGAAAATGGGTGGAGTTCAGTCAATAGACAAAGTGCAGACACAAAATGAATCAAAAACTCTGCTGCTAAGTAACTGTGAAGTTTCAATACAAAGGTGATTCTGAAGCTCTAAGCAAGGCAAAATGTCTTAGAAAAGATTGACTGCAGGAACCAAAGGGATATGATGTCCCTAATGACATCCCCTAAAAATAATGCTTTTTTTTTATGGTAATGGTTTAAATCAGAGCCTTGATGATGATATTTTAACAAAAATTAAGTAATACAGTTAACTACAGATGCAGACCATATGGAAACCAAAGCAACCAAAGCTTTCAATGCAAAGGGGCAGGTCTAACCTGTCCTACACAGGCTGACGGAAATGTATTCAGCAAGACAGAAGTGACAAGACTTTTTTGAAGAATTTTTTTTTGTAAAATCATATGCATGATTTTATACTCCACATAGAAACGTGAAAAACAGCAGCAAAAGCAAAGAGCAAACAAAAGTAAAAATAGTCACCAATACCAGAGCAAATCCTTCAGGTAGCCTGGGAGAGAACGTGATGATCGAAACAGTCTTATCTCTATTCTCGTTGCTAGACTAGCAGGAAGATTGAAAGGAGGGAACAGGGTTAGAAGGAGGATATCAAACCTTCTTGCTTGATCACCTTTCCAGAAAAGAGCAAAGAGAATGGTTAGAGATTAGAAAACACAAAGGCAGAAAAATAGTTTGCTGACAAAGAGAGGAAAGATCATAGCATCCTTCAATTACATGAAAAGCTCTTGTCAAGAAGAAGAAAATCATCTGCTCTGCTTGCTCATGGTGGAAAGAACAAGTAGTGACAGCATCAAAGGTTAAACATTAAGAAAGCACTTTGGAATAGATTTTCTGGGAAGGTCATGGAATTTCCATCACTGGAAAAGGTTAGACAAACATCTTCCAGGAAAAAGGATAGGTATAGCTGATCTTAGTTTAGGGACTTCATGACCTCTTGAGGTCTTTTCCAGGACTATTTTCTATGACTTGACAACTTAAGCAGTGATGACAAACTTTATAGACTTCACTTTGAACTCTTCGGATGTCATTAAGATTATCCAGACCCTTTATTCTAACAATTACTCATTACATAATTAATGAAGGCAAAGTTCTCAGGAAGAGACACCATGCTTTATTTTTCCAACTATATCAGTCTAAAAAGACAGTATTTGAGGCACACATGCCTTTCTGAAAATAGCAGACAGGAAACAACACATTCCCATTGTTTAAAAGAACTGAGTTGCTAGTTGGAAAACAGCAGGTGTACTTTGCTCAAGCATTTAATATGAGGTCATGCTGTTACATCATTCTTACATAAGCAGTGAAAGTTAACATGCTGAAGCATCGTATTTAATATCGGAAACAAATTCTCGTCTAGTTAACGTCTTCACTGTTCCAGTTAAAAATGTATATTTACCTCCACAGTTGCTGAGAAGGAAGACAGAAGGCTTCAAGGGAAAAATTTCACTCATGTGAGCTGAATTATGATTTTTTAATGATTTTTTTCCCTAATTAAAAGGGAAATAAGATAATGGTCAAATGGGAATAAGGTTGAGAATTCAAGTATCATCTTTATCATGTGGTTAAGGACTCTGGTGACATGAAGAGATAACCACCAGCCTAGTCTGATGACATGGTTGCTGAACATGCTTCTGTAGGACAGCCTCTCATACATACTTTTGGTTGTGACAATTTCTCATTGCCTGTGCATCCCTCAAGAAGAGAACACCAAGGTCTGGGTTGCAAGAACAATTATTCCTTCCTATCCAAGCCCCTGCCTGAGGCTGTCAACGGAAGGGAGAAAACAAAGACTAGGACGGTTTGTTCATGAATCTACCTTTGGACTTCTCCGGAAAAAGACAGTCATTACAGGAGAGTGCTACACAGAGAAAATGTAGGCAGTTTTTACAGGTGATTATAAATAACCTTTATCTTAGAAGAAGTATAACAACCTCAGTCGTAAGATAGACAACAGTGCTGTTGCACAGTACTGTACCTCTCACTTCACTCAAAATAAAACTAAATGTCATCAACATAAGCTGGTGCATATAGCATTCTTTACAAATCTTACATTTCCTTCACATTTTTCCCTATTAAATAATCAGACCTGCTCTTCAGCCTAGTTCTGTACTTTCTATTTACCTCTGCAATGACCAATGAAAAAAATTCAGGAGACCTTGCTAGAAACTGTGTTGTACAAACTTTACATGTCTATTGAGGCAGAATTTCCCTTATTCCTCCTATAATAAGCTTTCCAGAGATTTTCTTCCTTTTAGGGAAAATTCTATTCTATTCTATTCTATTCTATTCTATTCTATTCTATTTCTATTTCTATTTCTATTTCTATTCTATTCTATTTCCATGCCTTTAGCTTCATTTTGGAAAAGTTTCTGTCACCCAGTTTTGTATGGCTTTTATCAGCCTTGATATGCACATACCAGATAAGTTTAGAATATGACATCATGCAATATCTCCCTCCACTAGATAATAATTACATGACATCATTGCAGAACAGCCTATTAGATCAGAATTCAACTAGCTTTTTTCCTCCATTGCAAATCCCGTGAAAGACCTGATACTGGCATTGAAATGCCTTTTATATGCAAATCAACAAGTCTGTCTAAGACACAAACAAATATAATTTGAGTTGTTAGCTATAGCCTAGAGAATCTGCTTGCAACATTTGGGCAAACAGAAGCAGAAGCTTCTCCCTGGTGATCTCTTTTACATAGATCAAAGACTTTCTAGCCTTTTATGGGAGCCAGTTTAGGAATTAAAAGATGACTTGGCCTTATTCAAACATGAGACTGCCATAATACTTGGAATAGAATTAGAAAGCCTTAACAAAGCCAGTGGTTTAGAATTTGCACTTCTCCGTTAGGCTTAGAATCAAATCATATTTTCAATGTTAACTATGTTAAACAAAACAGCCTCTCTGCTAGCTTATAAAAAATTGCAGACATCTTAGCTGCACAAAGTCTCTAGTATGTTTATCTGTTTGAAGGAACTAGGCCCTCACTTCCAGATGGATTGAGTTCAGCACTTATTAAAATCAAACCAAGCCAGTTTATAGAACAGAAATGACGTCCATAATTATTATCCCAGTATTTTTATCTATTGCTTGTAAATATGTGAGGTCAGCTGTACCTTTGTAAGAAAATAAACATAAGAAAAAAATTCGAAGTGACTGAGCATGTAAAAAAACTTCCAGCTAAGCAGGCAAAGTCATTTTTGGAAGGAAAGCTGCAAGACTTCTTACAAGGTCTTCCTGTGTAAAATGGCTGTGTATTAATGTGCTACAGCAGCAACTGGATCTTTGCAAATGTTTCAAAGACAGCAGTGGGCTTTGACACCCCTACAACCCTCTTGCAGTAAACCACAACTTCAATTCATCATCCTGAGCACTTGTACTGCAACAGACAGAAGCGAGAAGTGCAGAACAAGCCCTATAACACCAGCACGAAGGATATGTCAGGAAGAGAATAATGCCGCAGAACACAGCTTGTCTTCAACTCTGAACTGAGATTGACAGGAGAAGGATGATAGCACAGGGCGGGTGGCGTAACGCTGGCCTGAGCGCTCCCAAACAGAAATGGGATTTCCAGTTTCTGAAAGCAGAACGCTCTTCTGAGCCTCTAGCACCCAATTCATTTTTGGTTGCACTATTTAAAGCAACATCTGCTTACCAGGCAGGATAGACTGAAGGACAAAAAAACCCACTTTTGTTAAACAAAATAAGAAGTAATTATTGATATAAGGTGCCACTACATGGCAGTATGTCACTACTGGAACAAAACTCTCAAGCTATTCTGTCTTGAAGTTATATAATACGGTTTTTTTCCTTCTCCTCCCCCCTGCTCTTACCATCATTTTAAAAGCATCCTATTAATTTAAATTTCTTTGGGAAAAAGGGATAAGACTGAAGGTTGTCTTTGGCTAATTTGTTTATTGGTCATGCACAATAAATAGGGTTTACATTTCTGTAGTTTCTACATAATAGGAATAAAGGCTTAATAAAATTATAACAGATAGGAAGTATATTAATACTGCAACAGCATCAATCCTAATGATTTCTGATCATTTCCAATCATTTCCTGATTTTGAGATGCAATTTCAATAAATAATGTCTATTAATGGCTGTACCTAGCCAAATATTACTGTACATTTGTCACTTTATTTCTTTCATATTTCATCAAGTATCAATAAGTCCAGTATATTTTTTGCCAGAAGCTTGTTCTAAAATACCCTTGTTTATTACACACCATATCTCTGCCTACTAAATAAACTTACAGAAGCCCAGAGAGAAGAAAGGAAGATAAAAGAACAGCAGAAGAAAGAATAAAATTCTTTTAATCTTCTGTGAACTCTTTGTAACGTCAGTTACCAATAGATCTCCTTTCTCAAGCAACTAGCATGTGACTTGTTCCAAAGATAGATCAGGAGAGCACCATGAACAGCAGAGGGAAAAAAACCCGAACCTGGCATCAATCTCCTAAGAAGCTATTCCCAACCAAGCCAAAAGCCTGGTTTATAAAGCCCACAGGGACGATCATCCATTTAGCCATCTGCAGACCAAACACAAAATGTCCTTTCTTCCTAAAAAGCAAAATTCATGTAAAGTCAGATGTGCAGGGAAAACAAAATCTTCTGTTCCCAAAAGTTTATGCAAACAGAAAGGATTTGCGGGCCCCACATCCCACGAATTTTTTGTTCTGCTGCATTTTTAGCTGCTGGAAAAAATGAACATGGGGCTATATTACCAAAAGGTATTTCACAGAATTTCCTCAGAGTGCAGTGCAGTAAACGCAATTCTGTTGTTTGCTGTGGTTCAAACAGGTGCCTTCCCCCACTCAAACATCCAAGGTTGATACATACACACCTTATAAAACTTTGTAAATCCAAGACTGTCTGAGACAAAAGAAGGGCAACAAAACCAGTGAGGGGTCTGGAGCACGTTTCTTACGAGGAGTGGCTGAGGGAACTGGGTTTGTTTAACCTGGAGAAGAGGAGGCTCAAGGGATACCTTATCGCTCTCCACAACTATCTGAAAGGAGATTGCAGAGAGGTGGGAGTCGACTGGTTCTGCCAAGTAACAGGTGATAGGACAAGAGGAAATGGCTTCAAGTCGTGCCAAGGGAAGTTTAGATTGGATATTAGGAAGAATTTCTTCACTGAAAGGGTCATCAGGCATTGGAATGCGTTACCCAGGGCAGTGGTGGAGTCCCCGCCCCTGGAGGTATTTAAGGGTCACGTAGATATAGTGCTCAGGGACATGGTTTAGCAGTGGGCTTGTCGGTGTTAGGTTAATGATTGGACTAGATGAACTTACAGGTCTTTTCCAATCTAGGAAATTCTGTGATTCTGTGAAAACAGGCAGGTTAATTACCACAAAGACAAACAGGCTTGTCTGCTGTTTTGTGCTCTAAAAAGGTTTTCTGGAGGCCGAGATCCCCAAATCTTGGGGTCCTGGACAGCAACTCCCTCAACAGCCTTCCTCTCTTGGGAAATGCAAAAGAGCAAGGTCACCCCTAAGCTCAGCTGGGACCATGAAACAGACGGCCTATCCATAGAAAAACAGAGCTAGAAAGGATCTCAGAAAGTTGCGTAGGAAATTCCTGATTCCTGATCAAGGCCCACTATGGCATGCCAATTGAGGCAAAATCCAGAGCGTGTCTTCTCCTGTGGGGAACAGTACTCTAGGTGGCACAGGGGACAACTGAAATATGCACCATCGATGGTGTTTGTTATCAGTGACTCTGGTGCTTCGTGGGTGGAAATGTGCTGCCATGGCAGCAAGAGCTGAACATAGCAACAGGCAGGACCTAAGTGGAATTAAAGGAAAATGCCCAGTCATTAAGTCCATTTTTATAATGTAGAATAACATCATTTAGTCTGCTGGAAGCAAAGGAGGCCAAATCCCTTTCCAGCCCTCCCTCTCCCACAAAACCTTCTCACTTGTTTTGCTGCTAATGACTACCAGCCCCTTCCTTCTTCTCTCTAAATGCTCTTTTGCGATGGTCCTTCCTGTGATTTAGACACATTAGAATTGCAGGCATGGATAAATACCTCACTTTTCTATCATGCTGTGTAAGTACAACACATTTAAACTAATAAATGTTCATTCTTCAATTTTTAAAATAGTTTTATTACTAATAATGGGAGTTTCTGTACTTATTCATTACATTTGCCAAGGCCCTTCTTTAGGAATTGATTTTGAGTTTATATTACAGTGTGCTCTGGATTAATATTAACGTGTAATTCTAAGCCACTTTTGTCTTGCCTTACTGGATTAATTTAATGTCTTTTTAAAGACACAGTTCTATGTGACATCATTACACTGCCAGATTTATAACGGCCAATGAAGTCATCATTATAGCTTCTCATAATTTTCTTCTTTCACAAATGGTCTAATATGCCATTAGTCCTACTTCTCAATTATGAATCTAGCTTCTGGACAGGTAACCTTTACCTAGAATACAATATTTAACTTACAATAATGGTAAGAATTACTTTAGAGTGACATTATGATTAATAAACTATAAATCGATATTACCAAATTTCAATATAGTTCAAATGCAGCAGATATGAGAAACTATTAAAATATAAGAGTCAATATTGAAAATGTTGCCAATGTTCCTGAAAGAACTATAGTTCTTTTAATTTTTTTAATCTTACTTTGAAACCTTGTTATTTATCCCATTTGTACCTATTTGTAGCACAGAAATGTCTTGGTATAAGGACATGCATATGAAATTGCTTTCAGTATTATATGAAAAATACATGTTGCATATTGTGCTTTCTGCTTCTTCTACCCTTATTAATGAGTGATTCGATATGTTTGTGCTCCTTGTACGAAGTCTAACATCACTAGTATACAGAGCAGGTGTGAGATTAATATCTTTCTGTAAAAACATTAATTTTGGCAGTTCAAACATTTTCAACTATAAGCTGTACCTTGGGCACGCTGTACCTTTATGTCTGCATGCTTGCTATCAGCTCAGTCACATTTTCTCCTTTGGTTTCTCTCAGGGATGACAAGGAGGTCCGTATGCTTCTTCTTTCTGCCCCAGTGTAGTGTTTGAGGCTCAAAGCATTTATTCTCATTTCTTCACATTTAGACTTTTTTGTGTGTGTGTTGAATGATGCCACAGTTTTGATTAATGAAAAAAGGTTCACATCACGTAAAGGTGGTAGATCGATAGCTGGCCATGGCCACTAGATAGGACTAGGCTTTCTATAAGAAGATACTTTATGTCAACAACAACTAACAACCCATATATCTGTCTACACAGATAATTTGCATAGGTATATCTCAGTTGGTTCTGAAATTAGTTTCAGATCAACAGTCATAACTTTGGTGCCCCGGGCTAGTACAGCTGCGGGAGATAGATTTATGTTATCATACTTGTATAACATTTTTGTAAATGAGGGAAAATAGCTTATTGACAACCTAATCGTATGAACAGTATTCCTGTTCCAAACTTCAGATATGTTTAAGAAATAAATACTTGTGTGTGGTCCTTCTTCCTCTTCCTTTCTCAACAATGATCCTGTTTCTTGGGGGATAGAAAAAGGAAAATGCTGGAAATATGGTGTCCTGGAGAAATAGCAAGTCAGAGAAGTAGCAGGAAGAAGGAGAAAAAACATGATGGACAAATCAAACTGAGTACTAACCTTCAGACAAGTTTCCCTGGTCTTTACAACATCTATTATGCCATTATGCTCATTTTTCATTTATCAAACCTCCATTCTGATGATTCACCTATCATCTCTCTATGTTTAACTCCTCAAAGTTCCTTGCAGAGCTCAAATGAGAAATAATGATGTAGAGGTTTCTCTTTTCCAAAGTATTTATGATCATAATTTTGCTCCATGATCACCACTTAACTCTTCTGTTTGCCACAGGGCAAGCAGTTTCCCCCAGAAATTTTTATCTGTCAATGGGAAGAAGAAATAACTGTTTTGATTTTTACATTTAAATTCTTAAATCCAGGATTAAATTTACAAAATTCCACCATATATAAATTTGCCTCCTTTCAAAAAAAAAAAAAAAAAGATAGAAGGGGGAGTAAAAACTAATTTTAAAAACCCCAACCGTTCCTAAAACAAAAGTTGAGTATTGGTCACTGGTTTAACTATATTTTACATGAAAGGATCAAATGTCCCTATCCCTGACAACTAAAGATAATGAAAAAATACAAACATGAGCTTTGTCCTTTGTTGCAGGGTCAGGAGATACAATCACTCACTTAAACTATTAAATGTAATGCATACAGGCATAGGGAGATGAAAAGTGCCAGTTTAAATTAGCTTGACCTGCAGTGTTGACTCCTGGACAGATGGCATAATATACCCTGACTTCATTGCTGAGGCATTAGAAGTACACAGCAAGAGCCCATTGTGATATTAAGAAAAAGCTCAGAAGCAAACTCAGACTGAGAACCAAAACCCTGCTGGCCCCCTGTGAGGCTCTTGGCTTCTTTTTGCCAGACCTATTACAAAATAGAATGAAGTCTTCTCAGTTTTAGCTAAAGCAATGCAGTGCTCAGGCAATGAACGCTCATTTTCCACTTTGCTGTCTACAGAGCAGACTTTAGGATGAGATTCAGAGTCCTAAAGACCAGGCTGACAAAGGGCAAACCAGTCAAAGTCAATGTATTCTTTCCAGGAGAAGGAAAAGCTAACTGTACCCGAACCTCACTATTTGACAAAGCTGGCAATCCCTTTAAGGAGGAGTGTACAGGCATAAAAATTAGGTAGATCTGTAAATCCGCATATAGTACTTCTCATGAGACAGCAAGAGTCATCTAAATAAGTCTTTCTCCCCATAAATCTTTCTACTGTTAGCAGAAACTGAAGGATCTCACACACACACACTAACCCACACATATTTTTTTTTAGTAGGTTTTAAATTAGAAGAGAAACAAAGTGCTTATCCAACTTCCCTTTTGCATTCACTCTCGAAATTGGGAGGGATGTCTCTGAAATGAATAGATAATTCACTGTCTAACATCCTGAGAAACAGAAGCAGGGGTAGAAAGTGCGGAGCACTAACAAAATAGCGGGGTATATAAAAACAAAGAGCTAAAGGCTAATGGCATCTCAGCGAGTGAAAGGCAGTTAGGAAAGAAAAGCAATTAGCCATTTTTACAATGCATGAAAGCTGGCATCGTGAAAATGGTTGGCTCCAAATATCAATGATTTACACCTATCTGTTTCTTCACCAGCACAGGTTTGCAGCTACGCACTTTGGGAGTTTAGATTTTATGGACACACCACAATACGAGTGCCCAGCATTCATCAAACAGGGTCACCCGCAGCTCTAAAGGTCATCTGGGCTCTGTTTTGTTATCTGGTCCCTTTATAAAACTGGAGAAAATTATATCCCTGAAATCTTCTCATGCTTCCCCCTCCTGCAAAGGCAGAAAGCATAACAAAGGGCAAAAAAGGTTGAGGAAAGAAATGATGATATTGGATGAGTCTTGCACAGAAGAAGGACTTGTGGGATGCTCTGTATGCCATGTTTGCATTACTTTGAATAGTCCTGCCCAAGTTTCTCATTCTCCTTAGTCATTTTTATGTACTGAGATAATCCTACAGGAAGCCAGATAGTGATTTATTCCATAAAATGTGTCCGATTCAAATTGTTCCTGCCAGTGACCACACTTTCCATTTTGTTTTGGGGCCATTGCATAACCTTGTTCTTCTCCCTCGCCCTCCAAAATCTTTATTATTTTACAGACCATAAACTTAAGGAAGCTCTCATTTTGAAGGAAGAAAATAATTAAAAAATAGGAAAACATTTTGTTACTTGCAAATCAGCTTAAGATGAAACTACAATGATTGAACCTCAAAGCCTGGCAGCAATTTGTGGCTTTCAATATGGACTTCACTACGTTTTGCAGCTTCTCCAGGCACTTGCTTTTTAAAATTGTGTTCCAACTTTGTTATGTGGCTTGCAGAAGGTCTGCACACCAAGAGCTCAAGTGTAAAGTGTGGCTTAATTTCAGCACAGAACATCTTAAAGTGTGAACGATTTCTCCAAAATTTTAAGCGCGTAAGAAGAGAATGGTTTGTGCTCCCATGTCTGTTTTTTCTAAACAGTCTAATAAAAGGTATTTAATCCTACAGACATCGCCTGGCTTAAAATTAGGCATCTGAGTAAGAAGTTTGGATTTAGCCTTTGCCTAGCTAAGGCTTTCTGGCACCTGCTTTATTAACTTAAACCACCCTCTTAAATTTAAACATATTTAAGCACCAACACCAAAAGTGTTGGGCAGTTTCCATCAATCTCTGAAGAAAAAGAAAAAACAACACACATTTATCTCCCTGACTTAATTTAATCAGGCATATTAAATACGTTGGCTTTTATGACTAATGGAAAGTCAAAATACTTTCCCAGTGTATTATTTTAAAGGATTTGCAACACAGTGGAGCTTTCTGAGCAATCACAACACTGTGCATATATACCCTGCTTCTTATTTATACCCTGATAGCGCCGAGGAGGTGGATAATGGCTCCACTGTTGCCGTTACTGTACAGACAAAACTTTTGCGGCAACCTTTGCCAAATGTACAGTTTGGGCTAACACTGAGCTGGAGATGAAGGTCTAATCAGAGAGCACTCAGAGCAAGTGAGGGAATATTAAAAGCTCCCTTGCAGTTCAGAGCAAAGAGAGGCCTCTAAGTAGGGCAGATCTCCATTCCTGGCTGTCAGAAGGCTGAGTTGTAACATGAGCTGGGCTCCATTTGCTTTTCCATTTATATAAAAACCTTTTTGTTTCTTTTGTTATAAACTTAGACCTCCAGAATAAAGCCTGGAGGAAGGGGGGAGGGGGAGGAACACTTGCTGCCTGAAAGATGTAGTTTGTTGTTCAACCACCTTATGCAGCATACAGTTCCCAGCTATCTGCCGAGGTTGCAGCAGCCCCTCTATGGCAGCTATAATCTCCTAAAAAATAAAGTACTTGTCCACATCCAGAGCATCCAACCTAGACTTTACACTGCAGAGGAAAGACTAAAGGACACCGGGGAAGAAGAGCAAGCGAAATTGTTTCCTTTTACAACACTTTTAGAGTAAGACAGTCTTTAGGAGGCATTTTAAGATGGGAAGACCTTGGCAAACCAAGACTTCAAAAGCAGTTAATGGCAGAGAGGAAGAAATCGATAGGCTTGGAATAGGGTAAGCATATTAAGAAAGCTCTGCATTTGGCATTACTGACAGCAAAGACAGCAAACCTTGGGCAGAAGAAGATAAAGCTGGGAGAGGCTATAGGAAGGTATCTCGAGGGGCAGCTATATCTGTCAAGCATGCTAAGGGGAAGTGGCATGGTAATAAACAAGAATAATGTATTGATCATGCAAGAATAGCATATATTGCTACCTTGCTACACTTCAAAGAGATTAGAACAAGAATAATAATAAATAGTAGGACATTAGAAGAGTTAACGTGGAAGATGAGTTAAAACACAAATATAAGTGTTCTAGTTTTCTGCAAGAGAAGATGTATTCAGCTCTCAGTCAGGCAGGGAGGAAGCAACACAACCTGTGTGGATGTATAGGTGAAGGGAACTATAAAGAAATTGAAAGACTTTACTCAGCTGAGACTTATGAATAGTAATAAACAACAGCAACTATGCTCTACGTAAAATCAGTTTTCATCACCGGTTTTATGTAGAACACTTACCAGTGCTCCCATTTTACAAAAGAAGGGAAAATGATGTACAGCTGGGTGATACAAATTACTCAAAGCTGCCCAGGGTGGCAGTACAGGGGTGAGAACAGAAGCATGGTGCTTGGAAAACCCTACAGCATTTCACCTGTGAAGCTGCATCCCTGCTGAA